>NC_066625.1:62435765-62739735 GCF_025201925.1 Gopherus flavomarginatus
ACATCACGTAAGATATTGGATTGCTTCATGCTGCAGATGGTTTTGAATGGTGTTTATAACCAAAATAATATGGACTCACCTTTCTAAATGTACACCTCACAAAGTGGCTGAGGAGGCTTCTGAAGTCTAATGGCTGGAGTAGCCTCTATAAATCATAATATGCTTCTTCCCCAGTTTGGTGTTGGTGGTAAGAGCTTTGGGAAAGGGAAAGACAATCTGCTGTGATGCAGTGGTTTTCAACCAGGAGTACGCATACCCCTGGGGGGTACTCAGAGGTCTTCTAGGGGGTACATCAACTCATTTAGATATTTGCCTAGTTTTACAACAGGCTACTTAAAAAGCACTAGTGTTACCAGATCTGCACGTTACTTTGGGGTATGCTGATTTATTCGGGTTACTCTTCTGTGTGTGGGGGTGGTGGTGGTGTCTGTAATTCTATCTATGTACTGGTTGTGTCACTTGTGTTTTTCATATGGAGCTCTACTTCTCCCTTATGCAAGTCCCCTCCCAATGGAGCTATCCTGCAGGACCTAGGTTCCCCAGGGCTGGGTTCCTCCAGCCCTGGAACCAGATGAACACACACACGCACACACTAACAGAGCAAGTCTGAGCAGACTGGGTCAGTCAGCACTTTCAAGCTGACCTCTTATATGTCCCTGGACTCAGTGGGCTGGATCAAGCAGCACTTTCAAGCTGCCACCCTTATGTGTCCAAGATTCAGCATGTCAGTATCCCCACTCTCACATCACAATTGTACTGGCAGTAACCTACTTGATGAGCAAACCCCACAGTATTTTGGGCGCTGCAGGGATCTTTAGCTTAGGTTAAAAAAACCTTGCTGTAGCGGAAATGGGGGAAGCTAAAAACACAAAAGAGTAAAGTTCAGTAAGAGCAAGAGAAGCAACCAGCTTATCCATAAAAGTTATTTATTGAATAATAGTGATAACTACTCAAGGAGAGCCTAAGCCAACATAACATACATTATTAAAGGTTAATATGTGAGGTAGAAAGGAAAACCGAGAAAGAGAAAGAAGAGCATCTCACTGCTCCTTGAAGCTTGAATTAGTTGGGGTTCCCAGGTAATGGTGGTAGCTCAGGGTCCTGAGTGCTGTATACAGGCAGAGCCCCCAGCACGATCAGTCAAGAGAAGATGGAGTCCCAGTGGAACTGATGCAGAGTTTTGGGTCTATGCATCAGAACACTTACTTGAACATAGGGAGTGTTTTTTGTAGAGAAACAACAATGGTTCAAGGGTAAACTGATGACTCAAGGGTTTTCTTTAGGCTAGACAATAGGAGCAGATCTCTCTTGGCTATGGGTGATGATTTCTTCCAGGGAGCTCACAATGCAATTAGGCTGCTTCAGTATTTTGTTCATCAGTCAAGGATTCCTTACAATAATTGGTCTGATAACTGCTGAGCTGGGTGTTGGCAGGCGTAGGTTCATTAACATCTAGAGCAGAGATTCCCATGATGCAGGGCTTCCCTGCTTTTCTGGTTCCAGAGTTCAGTGTGGTTATCTGTTCTTCATTCTGTATGCTAATCCCTGTCCCATCTTTCATGCAGATGAGGCTAGGGGCGTTGTCTCTGCTCTCCATTCTGCATGCTAATGGGGATATCTTAATCTTGTCACCCTTGTCAGGAGGGGTCTAGGTGTCTCTCCTAATGCCCTTCACTGCTCTCTGCAAGCCTTTTCTCTGATCCCTCTTGATTTGAGCAGAGACCGGCCCGGGGTGTGGGGGGGCAGGGGTGTATGTGTCCCTCACGAGTCAGACAGGCCAGACACCGTGCCCTGGTTCCCCAAAAACACAGAGCTGATTGGTATCACTAGCAAAGTCAGTCTAACTAAAATTTCACGCAACCTATTTATACTGCTCTATATACATTTCACGCTAAAACGTACATTATTTATATTTATTTTATAAGTATATGGTAAAATGAGGAAGTAAGCAATTTGTTAGTACTAGTATGCTGGGACACTTGTATTTTTATGTCTGATTTTGTAAGCATGTAGTTTTTAAGTGAGGTGAAACTTGGGGGTACACAAGACAAAGCAGACTCCTGAAAGAGGTGCAGTATTCTGGAAAGCTTGAGAGCCACTGTCGTGATGGATCCACCAGCTCTTCTCCATATTTCAACCTATGATCTTCCTCCTCCTACCTTCTTTCACCTGCCACACAGGTATCCTCCACAGAGCTGGGAAGCCACAGAAGTTAGGGGTACCCACTGAATATTCAGTTGAACAACTGGATGGGACCATAGTTAGAAAAATGGAACAAATGGGTTTTCCAAGTAAAAACCGAGAATAGCAAATGAAGTTCATGTATTTCTATCACAAGTCCTTTTTTAAGGACAACCTAAAGAGGGGTGAGGGTGGTGGACAGAGGAGGAGAATGGAGATTTGGCTTCTAGGTCTGAGATATTAGTCTGGAAACTACACTTCAGGTGAATAAGTATTTGTTTTTCCACATGCAGAGGTGCACTGTTCTATTTTTATTCATTTTTAATTTTTTTTTATCCAGTGACATACTAATATGAGACCATACTATGCCTGGAGTTGCTACTAAAACTACAGGAACTCCTCACTTAAAGTCGTCCTGGTTAACGTTGTTACATTGCTGATCAGTAAGGGAGCATGCTCGTTTAAAGTTGTGCAATGCTCCCTTCTAATGTCGTTGGACAGCCTCCTGCTTTGTCCACTGCTTGCAGGAAGAGCAGCCCGTTGGAGCTAGCTGGTGGGGGCTTGGAACCAGGGTGGACCGGCAGCCCCCCTATCAGCTCCTCACTCCCCTAAGTTCCCTGTGCTGCAGCCGCTCAGCAGGCTATCAATGGCCAACAATTCAGCTGTCCCTCCCCCCACTGCCATGTGCTGCTCCTGCTCACTGCCTTGGAACTGCTCCCCGAACCTCCTGCTTGCTGTGCAGGAGGGGAGGGGGGGTTATGTCACAGTGTCCCCCTCCCCCCTGCTCCTATTCCCCCTTACCCCTTCTCCATATAGAGCAGGGTGGGGACACGGATGGAGAGAGACAGAGAGAGCTTGGGGCAGCAGCTGCTGTCTCAACTTCCTGATCCACTTAAAAAGACAATGCACTTAAGAGTGGGTCAGCTTACTTAAAGGGGCAGTGTGCATCTCTCTCTCTCTCTCTCTCTCTCTCTCTCTCTCTCTCTTTCTTTCTCTCTCTCCCCCACACACAAGGTGTGTGTCAGTCTCTGTCTGCTCTGCTGTCTCCCTTCCCCTCCCCTCCATTCTTGCTGCCTTGTAGAGTGTGAGAGGCTACATTAACAGCAGTGTGTTAACCCTTGAGGGCTCAGCTGAGTGCTAGTTCATCATTTAGCAGTAAAGTATTCCCTGGGAAATATCCCTCCCTCTTCCACCCTCCAACTTCACCACCTCAACCAAGCTTCACAATTATCATAGCTGTGAATAATATTGAATTGTTTGTTTAAAATGTATACTGTGTGTGTATATGTATATATATGTGTGTGTGTGTGTGTATATATAGTTTTTTGTCTGGTGAAAAAAATTTCCCTGGAACCTAACCCCTCCATTTACATTAATTCTTATGGGGAAATTGGATTTGCTTAACATCGTTTCGCTTAAAGTCGCATTTTTCAGGAACATAACTACAATGTTAAGCGAGGGGTTACTGTTTCTGTACTTAAACATGTGACTTGGGAGGACATAACCTTTTCTATGGCTGGTAGGTGGGTGGTTGTCCTCCATCTAGCACAGATATGGAAAACTCATTTGAGATAGATACCAGCTACTTTTTAACCTCCCTCCATTTCTTCAGCAGTCGTCGATGTTGGACAGTGCCTGACTATTGTAAAGGGACACTAAAATACTTAACACATGCAACAGCAAAGACTTATTTTCCAAGCATGTGAATTTCATCTTCCTCCTTGTTTTGCCAAGTGCCAACTCTTCCCTGCTTGATGCCGATATTGAACAGGTTGCAGAGATCAGCCATACTAAAAACCCTGAAATGTTCCTGAATTCTGAGGCATCAAGATGACTTCAGACGCTTGGAGCAAATTCTCAGTGCAGGAAAGGAAGCTGAAGCAAGTGCAGTAAGAATAGAGAGAGCTGGTATTTGGTGGAGTAAGATACCAAAGTCTGGCCTCTAAAGGGAAAAATAGCAGACAAGGATCCATAACACAGGTTAGCAGTTTAGGATTTTCAAGGAAGAAAGACTTGTCTAGTTTCTCAATAGCTCACATACCTACATATTGATTTTTCTATTGAATGAGGTTATTAATATACATGCACTGCGAATCTGTTGACAGCCTTTTGATGGCTTGAAAGCTAAGGTAAATGAAAGGGGAGGTGGACATTTAAAAAGATGGGAATTGAAAGAATAAAATAGATGTGACAAAACATTCTTCGCTGTTAATTTTATCTTCCCATTTGGGGGAAGAACATATGCTCTCTCCTTCTCTCTCAAAGTCAAAGGTGTTTAAAAAGGAAACTGGTATGTGAGAGAACTAGTACTGGGATAACACAGCAATAGACACATTAGATGAACCTAAAACAGAATTACAGTATTTAGTGATTGTGAATGGTGCTGCATTGGCACCCCTGAATTCTGAGGCCCTCTAAATATTCACAAAATAGGTGCAGTGCAGGCACCTGAAATCCAATTTTTTTCCTGCCTGTGTACTTTCAAATTGATTCTAAGAATTCACCTTTAGGTGGCTATGGCCATTCAGTCTTTGGCATTTCTGCACAGACAGACAAAGATTAGTTGACTGGCAGAGCTGGATTTAGGGGCAGGTTGACCCAGGTGACTGCCTGAGGTGCCAGGCTTGGGAGTGACAAAAGGGAAAAGAGAGTGTTTGAAGAAACATGTTTCAGGTATTCCATATGTAGATTCATTTTTCACTAACTTCTTAGAATGATCTGGATTGTTGTAGAATTTCATAAGGTATTCAAAAGTTTAACTAATGGAGGCGGGTTGCTGAAGACACTGCTCCCCTGGGTGCCATTTGGTCTAGGGTCGGCCATGGTTACTAGTGCCATTTGTGGTGATGGCTTCTGTGATTTTGGACATTTCCATGCTGGGGAGATTGGCAGAGACCACAAGATCAACTTCAGATAGACCACCAAATAGTCCTCAGATGATAACTCTTGACAAGGATCTTTTAAAAATGTATTAAGCCTGCCTATATAACTTCTTAGTACACCGCTACCTCGATATAACGCCACCCGATATAACATGAATTTGAATGTAACGCGGTAAAGCAGTGCTCCCGGGGGAGGCACGAGGCGCGGCGGGCCGGCTGTGCACTCCATTGGATCAAAGCAAGTTCAATATAACATGGTTTCACCTATAATGTGGTAAGATTTTTTTGGCTCCCAAGGACAGCGTTATATCGAGGTAGAGGTGTAGTAAGCAGTCAGTCAGAAACGGGAAGTTGCTTTTTATAAGAAAAACTTAGTCCTGAACTATGGAAGTAGAGCTAAAGGAGTGTCATTTTACTGTGATTGTATTAAATGCTTCTTGGAGCAAAGGCATGCTAAAGGAACACTTTTCTTACTATGGGAGTCTTACATAATCCTAAACTGTTGTGAGGCCAGCCATATTTTCTCTTGTCTTCAGCTCTGCTGAACAATAATGGAGAACAGCTATAGCTGTCACTTAATACTTGGTAACCAGCTTCATACCTTCCACACTGTTCTTCCACTGAAGTGTAACGATGCATAAAATAACTGTTTCTTTTAAGGTGTCACTGTGATAGGAGAAATGTCGTTCCTCAGCTGCTCTGAAAGTAAGGACATTTGAATATCAGCACATTTCCTTTCAGATGGTTGAAACTGGAAGCAAATATTGCTCACCTCTTTTAGAAAAATCATTTTGCAGAATGCATGCATGCATGCTCTTCATTTCAGAAGAACATTGGGTTACTAATTTCCAATTTCTTCCCAAACAATTTGACCTTCTGGATTATCAAGTGCCAGAGGTAGAATGATTTTGTCTGATGTATTAATGATTATAGAGATGGTGTTCATATTTGGCGTTTCATTTTTTGAATTTTAATGAATATTTCTAGTGATAATTATTAAAGCTGTGTGGGCAAAATCCTCTCTAATCTAAGTTATGCATCTCTGCAGATAAAAGATCAGATTCTGTGCAATGCAGATGAGGGGAGAGAATTTGGACCTAAATATTTAGAAAATTGACATTTGTCTACATAAGAACTTTAATTTGATCTTCAGAATAATTCAAATCTATATGAATAATAGATATATTTATTAACAGTTCTAATAGTGATTGCTGAATTTGTGTAAAAAAAATGGACATATAATTTAGTCTGCGTGCTCAGATATGTCCACACAACTCTTGTGAAAGTTAGTGGAACTTATCCAACGACAGAATCTGACTCAGAGAATTTCATCATTGTTCTTTGTGCCACATCTCAGAAATACAATTTCCTATTGCTAACCTTTTTTACCCCACTATTTCCCTGCCTGTTATGTTTCCACAAAAAGGTTTTTACTTTCTTCCACCAGTTGCTAAATGGTCTTGCATCCTCTCTGTATAATTTCTTCATGCTGTCTATTTATTGTATTTCATCTTTTCATAAGGTTTCCTCGTGCCATTTCTAGTCTGTTGACAGTGGACTATAACCTACGGTATGGAACTGCTGAAAATTAAAAGGAAAGGGATGATCTTGGAGAGGTAGGCCAAAGGCTGCTTGGGTCTAGGTATTTAAAGTAGCTCAATGAAGTACAGGAAATTCCATAAGTTACGATTGCACTTGCAGTACGTTCTGTACCATGGTGACATCTCAACTTCTTAAACGGTATACATAGTTAATTTAACAAGATTATGTTAAACTTGCACTGAATGAGGAAAAGAGGAATAGAATGTGTGGCATACCATGTGTACAACATGGCTGAGTTAATTTTGGGCACCACTTAGTTACATTTTATTCATATTTTGCAGGAGCATATAATTTTTTAAAAAAGAAACCAGGGGAAGAAAAGTATTTTAAAAATAAAATAAAAGTCTGAAGGTAATTAGCTTGGGGTAGTTTCTGGTTTCTTAATCCAAATAGTAGTGGAGCCTACAGGTCCTTTTAGACTTGTGGAGGGAGCAGTCTTTGGGTCAGTAACGCTCCTTTCCAGGTTTGCCTATGATTTATCCCATGGTCAGGGGACACTTTCACGGAGGCTGAGGAAATAGTCTTGAAGCAGTCTTGGGTTTATAAAGAAATTTAATTCTGCTGACTCTGGTTTTGGGGCATGGAGCCAGAATTCAAAGAGGTGTGTGTGTGTGTGTGTGTGTGTGTGTGTGTGTGTGTGTGTAGGGGAGTGGCAGCTAGAATTTCCCTCTTCCCGTTTATGATTAGGGACCAGGAAGGCCTTGCTGACTCTAGCCAGTCTCTCAAGGAGAATCAGGAAAGCAGAGCAAGTTATGATCCCCTGCATGTCAGCCATATTTGTAGTCCAAACTTCTGGAATGGCCTGATGAGAAATGTGTATCAAGTTAGGATCGGTTTTCCATGAATCCTTGTTCATTGGCTTTAATGTAAGGCCCCCAGACCCTCCTCCCTCCAGTGATTTACCTCTCCCCCAGCTGCCCGAACAGACACATCTGAGCTGCCAGGGAGGGGTGAGTGAGCACTGGTGCAGCTTCTCTTTGCTTCCCCACAGAAGCCATTTTCTGTGAAAAGTAAAGAGAATCGGCAGGAGGAGGCAGTTTTTTCTGCTGCGCTGCAGTGGTGCAGAATTCCACCAAGAGTAGTGGGCAAGAGAACCCACTCTTAAAATTTTATTTTGTAATGACCTTAGTGCAGTTCCCTCTTGAATGGTGGCTGGAACAAAACCTCAACTTACACCATTTGGCAGCTGTGCAAAATAAAATTACCTTGACATAGAGAATCAGCTATCAACATGTGCCAAGGACTGATACTGAACTATGTCAAATATTACATATAAAACCCCCCACCTACATTAAAGGAACATTTTTCATTGCCTGACATCACAACTTTAACAGTTCGGAAATGCCAAAATTGATTTCTTATCAGTTGAGCTTCCTTGTGCCTATGCGTTATGATACAGTCTTTAGTTGCGTGACTACATGCTACTTTTTCAAAAACAAATTGCCTGGGTTTCTTAAAAGGCAAATTGACAAAACAGAAATTCTGTAGAACCATGTAGCTTCTGACTAAGACTGCATGACAGGGGATGGATCACTGCTAATTGCTCTGTTCGTTGCATTTGAAGCATCTGGCATTGGCCACTATCGGAAGACAAGGTGCTGGGCTAGATGGAACGTTGCTCTGATCCAGTATGGCCGTTCTTATGTTCTAACCATATTGACTGCCACATAGTGGTGCATCAGGGTTTGTTTAGATCAGTGATTCCCAAAGGTTTATGTTTGTGCTCCTCCACTCGTCCCCTGGGGATCATGGGCGGGGGCTGCTACCAGACCTGTAACTGCGGATGGGGGTGGGGCCAGAGTTGGGCTGGATAGTGCTCCCTCCCTACAGTTTGGGGACCGCTGGTTTAGATCCACAGCACAGACATCTGTCATTTGAGTTAACAATAAATAATAGCACTAGTAAATTGTCATTCTTTTTGTGGGCCAGCCAGTAAAGTGAGATGAGGCACACATTTTGCCTGTGAATTTCACAGCTATTTGCTGACAAGGGAGAAATGAGACTCAGGAATTCAGGGGTGTAGGGAGGTGTTCTCTAGTGGTTTAAACAATTCTGCCTCTGTCATCATTGTTGTCTGCCCTACTTTAAGCCTGACTCCTTCTGCCCTTAGCCCTTCCAGCCTGTCCTTGTCCAAGTCTACCGCCTCCAGGACCTCTCACCCCTCTGCATTGCAATAAGGCTGTTTCTTTGCTGGTTTTTAGAGAGTGTCTCTCTCATTGGCTGTTCTCCTCAATCTCCTTTGCTCAGAGTTCTGGGATCTGACACCATAGTGGTCCAAGCCTGCCAAGAGGAGCAACTGCAGGGAAAGTCCTGCTCAGGCATCCCCTGCAAACGTGGCATGGAGAATGCCTAGTACAAGTGAAATCTTGGGAGAATTTGCCTGCCAGACTCTGTGTGAACTGAGATTATTAGAGGCTCATAATTTGGCCAAACTTGGGCAGATTTTTACATAGACAGCAAAGGCACATCTTGACCTCAGGGGGACCTCCCCTGCCAAATTTCAATCTCTGCTCCAAAACATAGAGGCTCTAGAGCATCTTAATGAAAAGTTTATGATTTTTTTTTAACATCCACCAAACAAATATCGCCCTAACCTCATTCTGAGAAAAGCTGAACTATATTTTGCTGAAATTTATTTAAAAAAAACACACACACAACTCTGTGTGGTGTTTTTTGTGAGATAGACACACCTCATGAAAAATTTCAGCTCAAACAGTTAGTTTGGCAAAGTTATAATCGATTGAAAACACAGGGTCTTTATAATGGAAATTGTTAGGCAACCTTAACCATAGGCTTGTACCTTCTCCCATAATGCTCTATTCCAGGGGTTCTCAAACTTTTGTACTGGTGACCCCTTTCACACAGAGAGCCTCTGAGTGTGACTCCTCCCCACCCCCTTATAAATTAAAAACATGTTTTTATACATTTAACACCATTATAAATGCTGGAAGTGAAGTTGGGTTTGAGGTGGAGGCTGACAGCTCGTGACCACCGATGTGATAACCTTGTGACCCCCTGAGGGATCACAACCCCAGTTTGAGAACCCCTGCTTTATCCAATACATTTTGTGTTGATTCTCCCTTAATTAAGTCTTCCTTGTAAATTCCTTGCTTTGGAACTTTTGAACCTCTGAAGTTTATAGACTCTTCTGGCTTAACCAGGAGAATATGTAAATTCCTGGAGGAGGTGGTAATCAAAGTTTGATAAGATTGTCTCACTAATATCCATAAAACAAAACACATTTGAAGTTCCTAGCCTCAGCTGTTTGAGTTATCTGAGTATATTATTGTGGAAATGTGTGGAAAAACTGCAGAATAACTCAAATAGGTGAAATTATTTCATCCTGTTTGTACAAAACATTCCCCTTTTGAGTGACACACCAAGCAAGGGAAGCTGTGGCCCTAAGGCCATGTACCTGTGTTATAAACAACTGAAAAGTGGAGAATTGTTAGAATGGAAATTGCATTTCAGATTTCACTACATCAAGTGGTGGTAGTAATGGTGCTGCTACTGCAAATAGGAAAAAAATGTGTAGAGACTGAGACCTGCTAATTGCTTCTGTCATCACCATAAGCCTTCAGATATGACTTGACATTTTTCAGGAAAATGAATCCAAAAATAAAGCACAAACTCAGGAATCTATAGGTAGAAGCAGTCGCTTCCTCCATTACCTGCTATTCTGAATGGAATTAAGTTGAGCAACACTTTACAAATAGAACCTTAAATAATTTGCTGACTTCTGAATATCTTCAGCCTCTTCAGGGGTACTAGGCAAAGGTGCCCATTGTCTCCATTAATTTTTGATTTGGCTCTTGAGCCCTTGGCAGTAGCTATGTGGGCTCATACAGATATCCAAGGCATACAACTCAGTTTTATGGAGTATAAATTGATGTTACATGCAGATGATGCACATTTGTAGATATCCAAGCCAGAAACCACAGTTCCCACCCTTTTATAATTACAAAATTTGGATTAATATCTAGTTACAAAATAAATGGGGAAAAATCAGTTATTGGAAATCTCCCGGTTGTCCTGTAGTGGAATTTTCTCAGTGGAATTTCCATAGGCAAACTAATACATTTTAAGTACCTACATATAAAAGTACCAAGAAATATTAAATCAGTGAAGTTAAATTTAGATCCTGTACTCTTGCAAATAGTGATACAGACAAATGGCATTCTGTTTCCCTGAGCCTGTGGGGAAGGGTTAACACAATAAAAATGAGTGTTCTGCCTAGGCTACTCTATGTTCTAAGGGGCCAGCCTGTGTACATGCCTCTTTCCTACCTGTATATAGAACAGGAGTACTTGTGGCACCTTAGAGACTAACAAATTTATTTGAGCATAAGCTTTCATGGGCGACAGCCCACTTCATCAGATGCACAGAATGGAACATACAGTAAGAAGATATAGATACATACAGAGAACATGAAAATCTGGAAGTTGCTGTATCAACTCTAAGATAATTAAGATGAGCTATTATCAGCAGGAGAAAAAAAAAACTTTTGTAGTGGTAATCAAGATGGCTCTTTTCAGACAGTTGACAAGAAGGTATGAGGATACTTAACATGGGGAAATAGATTCAATTTGTATAATGACCCAGCCACTCCCAGTCTCTATTCAAGCCCAAGTTAATAGTATCTAGTTAGCAAATTAATTCCAGTTCAGCAATTTCTCATTGGAGTCTGTTTTTGAAGCTTTTCTGTTGCTATATGTCCATCTTATTTTAGAAAATTCAATAGCATTATTAGAGCCTTCCTGTGAGACCCTGATCAGTGTCCACTATCATTTAAAATGGGTTCTCAACTGGGTGGGATGCAGCGAGCCTTCCCACTTACTCATAGGGTCCCAATGACACTCACTCAAATTTGGTCCAGATACACCTACGTCATGATGTAGCATCCACCAGGCCAAATTTGAGTGGCATTGCAAACTGGCATGAGAGGTTGCAACTCTACTAGTACTCTTCGTCTGGAACTGAGAAATGCTGTCCTGAAAACTTTGTGCATATGAAGGTAGGTGGATATGAAGGTAGGTGGTTATGAAAGGTCTCCTAGACCATATGCAGAGGGTAGAATCAAAGGAGTGATTTATTTAAAGTAGGATCCCTTTTATTGGAATCAATGTATTAATGCCACCAGTTCCATGTAGAATAGATTACGTTGGAAAGCCCCATTTTATTTATTTAGGAAGTTTTAACAGGTTTCCATATTTACATGGTAAGGAATTACAAAGTCCCATTTTGTAACAGTTTTTTTCCAAATATTTAAAAAAAAAATTGAGAACCCTTGATTTAAAAAAACTCCAACTCCCTCTAAGCAGGGAAGGTGTTTGGGCTCTCAGACCCACAAAATTACTATTATGCTTTTGTCAGATCACAGATTCAAAATGGTCCCAGCATGCTTATATACCCTTATACTCATGTGGGTGGAAATTTGAATTTATATTAATGCATCCAGTTCCCTCTGCTGCAGGTCTCCTCAATTCCTCTTTTTGTCTCATACCTGCAGTGGTGGCTATATGAAGGATCTGGGCTAGCCTAGGTAAGAGATAACAATTATACCCTCGCCATTGTGCAAATTGGGAACAAATTTATAATATGGAATAATTGGCTAAGCAGGGGCATTATATGGATTTCCCAGTTAGTCAATGATGAGGAGTTTGTTCTTTTCTAACACTAAATCAAAATTATGACCTGCCACTTCTCAGCGGTATGGCAGTACTTGCACTAAGACACTTGTTAACTTATCAGTTTGGTCCAGATGCCCTAGAACTCCCAGAAGCCCCAGAACTACTAGGAGTCTCAGAAATGCTTCATAAATGCCCAATGTCCTGTCCATTATGTATACTTAATGAGGAGGAATTCCATTAGTGGGGAGTTCTTTGTGAAAGCGTGGGAGGGGGATTTATTACTGGTCTGAAAAAAAACTCTATGGCAGAGCATATTACATAATGTTAAAAATGCCACTATGGATCTCAGGCTATGCTTGATACAGCAAAAGATTTTATTCAGAATATATTGGACACTACAGTAGTTGCACAAGATCAAGTCCTTATTCTCTGATGTTTGTTGGAGCTGTAACAAAGGAAAAGGAACTCTGATACCTATGTTGTGGGACTGTCCATGAGTCAAGACAGCTGTGGAAAGAGGTGGACACAAGAATTTAAATACTCAGCGTCAGCCTAACATTTGCTGAAAATTATATCCTATGTTGTTTACCTGCTAAACTGGGCTTAACTCTGCCACAAATACATTGGTGTTTGAGGGCTACAATGATCACCATGTGCATGATTTTACAAAAATGGAAGAGCAGGCATCTGCTCAGAATAGAGCAGTGGTATTTGGACCTGTTTGAGTTAGCAGCCAAAGAAAGAATAGCTTATTGCCATAGCAATTACATGAATTTGAAGAAATTTAGACCCTGTTCCTAGATGCATTTGGATACAGAAGTGTGTAGAAGGCTCAAAGAATGCTAGACCTCCATTCTGCCTAACCACTCGGTCTCCCCCACCCCCACAGTACCCTCCTTTCTTTGGTTCCCTGTTCATGTATGTCCTTATCCTGTTTTATTACTGTAACCCCCATCCTGACATGTTATGTCTATGTGGCATTACAGCTTTGTCCAGTTGTAAAATTGTGAATTACAT
Organism: Gopherus flavomarginatus; assembly: GCF_025201925.1. Taxonomy (NCBI): domain Eukaryota; kingdom Metazoa; phylum Chordata; order Testudines; family Testudinidae; genus Gopherus; species Gopherus flavomarginatus. The sequence goes on from NC_066625.1 coordinate 62,449,078, forward strand.
AATTCTATTGGAGATGCTGTGAACTGTGCAATATTTGGAGACACATACATGCTGTAAGTCATTTACCTTTTTGTACTTTTCATAGTGTGTTGTTACAAAAATAACTAAAATATTAATTTTAACTCCCAACCCCAACTTTACATAGGGAAGGTAACAGTTAAACCAGACCCTTTGTTCCTGATCCTGATTTTACATACGCTGGTGTAAATCAGCAGTTACTCCAGTGGACTCAGTGGTGTTAAACCAGTGCAAGACTGATGCAAGCGAAGCCAGAATCAGCCCCATTGACTAGAGTTGGAGTTGAGAGTGCTCAGCACCCTGAGACAGATGAGCAGCAATCTGCAGGATCTACCCTTCTATCTTTTTCTCTGTGCATGTTTGCTTTTATAAATTAAAGTGCCAATCACAGTGGGATTTTTAAAGTTGGAAGCCATCAGTAGGAAATGAAAAGAAACCCACTGTCTGCCTGAATTCCTGGAATGGCAGCTATTTTTTTTGTTTTTATATATAAATTCTTCTCTAGTTTCTGAGCTCCAATAGCTGCCACTATGCTTATAGCTGTGGCCTGTACTTAAAATATAGGGAGCTGTCACAGTGTGAAAGTAATTAATAATGCAGAGGTCTCCTTTGTGACTGGCCCTGGCTGTCAAGAAGTGAAAGTCTGTGGTATGTGTTAAATACATACTGCATTATCTAGCACCTCTTGTATATGGAAGCTATTTGGAAGTGTCAGGGTGGATAAAAATCAATGATTTAAAAAAAAAATTTTTTTTAATTTAAATTTGAATTTTTTTATTTAAAACAGATTTTTTGATAGTTTTAATTAAGATACATTATAGCTCAAAGATATCTCATGGAATAGGGATTATAAATTCTAATTCTATAGTATGACATAATATATTCATGTAACATTTAAAAAAAGATTTGTAAATGAGTTCCAATAGGTCATGAATTAGGGACCCAATCTTACAAGGCTCCAGGGACTTTTGTATAGATTATTTAGGTTAATCTTTCTATCTATGCAGTGGGACTCAGTGCTCAGTCTATGACAGTGGTACCCAACCTCTTCCGGGTGGTGGGCGATGGACGATGAGCCACCGAGGACCGTGGCTGGCGGATAAGCATCTGCTGACAAGCGGCAACGTCCAGAGGTGTCGCCGCTGAAAATCAACGGCATTTCAGTGGCGATGCCTCTTGTTGCCACATTTTGTGGATGCTTCTCCACCAGCCAGTATGCAGGCGCACATAGATGCCCCGGTGGGTGCCATGGCTCCCGTGGGCACCGCGTTGCGGACCCCTTGTCTAGAGGATACCATCAGGGATGCTTAGTTTTACAGTTCTCAAACTATGGATTTGTGTCTCCAGAGATAACATGCTTGTTAATAGCAAAAATATTTTAAAATAAATTATGTATAGAGATGAGAAAAAACAGCCTCTGCAAATTTGTGTACACAGAGTCAATCCCTTACCTCTCTAAAAGTGCAAAGTTTCAAAAAGTTCAATGAATAGAAGATTTTTGGAGGCAGAATAGATCTGGACAAGGAGAAGAAGTCTGAAGATAAATGTGAGAAGCGAGGGACATATGCTTGTTTTGTTAAAATATTCTCTGTTTCCTGGTGAAGAAAAAATCCCAAATACTTAACGTTGTTGTTTTAGTTAAATAAAACAATTTAAATGTCTCTTTGGTGATGTTCTCCTCCTAATACAGCATGGCAAGAAAATCCTTCAAATATTAATGATTTACCTGTTGAACTGGAGCTAGTTCACCTCCCAATGACTTCATAAATATCTGCTTCAATTACTTTTGGTAAATTAAATAACCAAACACTCATTCATTTTTTGATATAGCTGTAAAACTAATCTGAAAAGTTTTCAAAATAAATAGCTGTTTAAAAAGGTTGTGAGTAACTTCTAAAAATGAAACCTACATCTATCTCTGAGTTACGAAGAATATGTATTAAGGTTATGACAACCAACAAGAATGCATTTAACCATGATTAAATCGACTTACCCTGCAGGTAGGAATGGTCTGGCTTGTTTTGAGTCCTTACTCAGATGCTCAGGAGGGTTACAGGGAGCAAGGCTCTACTGCTGTTTCCTCTTTTCCCCTATTGAATCCAGGTGGGCAGGGAGGAGGGGGCACAGAGGGGTGGGGAGAGAGAGAAACCTTGGCTCTACCTCATCTCTCTAGCTGAGTGGCTTTACTCTGAGTCCTCCCCTAGATTAAGGGGAGAGGCAAGAAAACGTAATTGGGGTGTCTCAGTCTGTTTCCCCAGAGCTACTTCTGGGGTTTAGTTTGCACACCACTCTTTGCTCAAGGCAGTGCCTAAAGGCACAATTTAGCTCAATGTGGTCATATTGAACCAAGACAGATCCAATTTTGACTCTTGTTTTATAAAAATTTGACCAAACTAGGAGGATTCTGGCAGTATTTTATTTAGATATATATTTTCATTCTGGCTGACTAAGAGAAACATTCTGGCTGACTAAGAGAAGGAAGGGATGGAACTGAGAAACAGGAGATGGGTCAGTTTCATATACTTGTTACATGACCATAATCAGTTCACACCCTGATGGAGCACCTTAAAGTTAGAGGTATGATTACATACATTGCTGAATTGAGGCCTTAATTGCTCTGCCCAGATTCTTTCATCTGCAGAATAAGTGGGGATAAAAATACTTAATCTGCCTGTAATATCTATTTAGATTGTGAACTCTTCAGGGGAGGGGATGTTTCTTATGTGTTTATATAAAACACCAGCAAAATGGGGGACCTGAGTCTTGCATCAGGCCTCTTTTTTTTTTGTACATTTGTAATACAAAAAATAATAGTTTAAAGCATATCATTGTAATTAGGTTGTTCCTCCTAATTTCAGGTATTTGTAAATCTACTGTGCTTTAACAGTGTTAATCAGATGACGCATAGATTGATCAATTAATGTTTCATTGTTGTATTATTGAAAACTTATATTTAGGAGGAGGGGTCTTATTTCTGTAGCATTTGTATAAAAATTTGCCGCTGACATTTGATGGGAACATTGATGAGGTGGGAGTGTTCAAGCCATCTTGAATATTTGCTAAAATGATAGTAGCATTTATCCTCTAACCAGTTATAAATTAGAGAGCATTCTATTGGTGCATAATATGGGTTTTACAGAGACACAGAGGGGAAAATCTGTTAAGGTTTGTTTTTTGTGTGGGAAAAAATTACCCACCAAGGAATGATAGACCTAATAGACAACCAACTGAACGCAACAAATTTTTTTACTGAAGCTCCTAAATGCAAAATAGCAAGATAAAACTCATTGCTAACTAAACCTCTAATTATCTTCTTTATTCACTAGTCTTAGTCAATCTGTACTTTATGAAATATCTAAAACTTTAATTTTGCCATTTGCTGATCGTGCTTAACAAAGCAAATGAAAAATGCCAAGGAAAACTATTGCTCAAAAAGAATTAATATATTTTTCTAGCCTAGTTTTAACTGAACTTTTTATTTAAGACTGATGTGTAATAATCCACCAGCAGTTTGTGTTTTTGTTTGCTTAGGGAAGACAATGTTGTGCTAACAGCAGAAAAATGTTTTATAATCCCTTTATGCTAATTGGATGGATTTTTGATGGGCGCCAGTATTTTCTGTAAGATATTGGAAGGTCTGGCACTTAAAATAACTTCATGTAACTTCCAGGCCTGTTGATCACTGTTCCAAATTTCCATTGCAAATGATAGTAGAAGTGTATATATTCTCAATTATATTTTAATCAGGGTTTTAAAACAGGAAAATGATGTGAGGGAACTGATATTTGCTTGAGTAAAATCTCTTTTTCAAGTGATTCCAGTACCTCTGTTTCATTTTCCAGATGGGACAAGATGTTCTTAGGGCTTGGCTGTGTGGGGAAGCTATTGTGAAATATGCTAGGATGTGAATTTAAAGCGTAATGGGTATTCCACAATAACTCTCAGTGTGGACACTTTTATTCTGCGTTAAAAGGATGTGTCTTACCTTAATGCACTTTGGAAGTGGAAGGGTGTAACTATTTTGGGCTGTTTCCCCATGCATACTAACCCGTTTGTCATATGTAGTGAATAATTAGTTTTAATATTAAACATTTTACTCTCAAGATAAAGGCAACAATAAAGTTTTGACTATAACAAATTCTTTTGGTAGCGGAAAATGCTGTAACTATTCCAACTCATTTTTAATACAGTTTTTAAAGAGTTACTTATGGTACGTTACTGTAGATTGAGCAATACATAATTGTTACTGTTTTTGGTATACACTGCTTATAGGGAATTTATTTTGATAATAAATCCTTAGCAATCTAATTTCTTCAGCATAAAGCATTTGAATGGTGTCATCAATCTTTTTGCCTCAACTGTGGTAGGCAAAAGTTTGCTTTCCCTATAATAAGGTTAAGTGAATGTCCTTGCAACTGTGCAGGGTTTCAAGGTCAACTCTGATTAAAATACAGTATTCGTGATGTTATCTCCATAACTTTGGAATTCTGTGTGTGCAATTTTGTGTGCAAATGGTCAGATGCAAACTCCATTCTGATTAACTTACAGATTACAAAAAAGTTAACTTCCTTTTGATTTGTGATAATAGTCATAATTATGAAATGACCTATGACCATAGCTGTGATAAATTTGGCACTTTTAATACTGTATACATGTTCCTTAAATGGGTACTGATGCTGTGACATTCAGAATGCTCTCATCTGGCTTTGTTGGTAAATAAGCCCAGTTTGAGGTGTTTTGCCAGTCCTCTATTCTTCATAAAATTTAAATGCTTTTATTTTTTTTTCTCATACCATCCTGTCCCATTGTACATGATGATTCAAATATATTTTATTTATACAACATTGGGATATGAATTGAAGATTTTTGGGAAACATTGCCTTTTTTTGTACATGAAGGTAGGGAAAACCTAGATTCTAAATGTTATTAAAATGATTGTTTTTGTAACCATTTCAGTGTTCTATCTAGCCTGGATTATGTTAAATGTTAAATAGATGCATCATACAGACAAAATTCAAGGACTCTTCTTTTAGTGAACTGTAAACTGCTGCACAAAATACTAAGCCAGTATGTGAGGGAAAATGAACTGAGATACTGTGCCAGGTTCCTGATAATTACCTTACTTTAGGAATTCAGCTTCCTTTTTTCTTTGCAAAATGCACAAATGATATGACATGTTAATAATGCCCTGGGCTGATTTATCTTCCTATCCTCATTTAGCTATAATAAGCTACTGTACCTTTCTATGTAGACTGAGGTATGATTTGCTCTAAAACATAGAAACTAACCACTTTTGTGACACAAAGAAGAAAATTGATAGAGGAGAACAAAGGTCATTACTTAATAATTTTATAACAGTAAAATAGGAACAGATGAGCCAATTAGAAGTGGTTGTCTAATGAAACCATAGCCATTTTCCCAAAGACTAGGAGGAGTGAAACTGTGATTGTATTTGAAAGTGTGCTATATTTTATTAATGTGAAAATGTCAGACCTTTGGTTACATGTGTGAAATCCTTGATGTAGCATTCTGTCTACACAAAAATAAATGTCTGATTGCTAATGGCTTTTAAAAGCAACGTGTTTGTTGTAAATATACTGTAGCAATATTTTATATTTACAAGCTTTCCATTGTCTCTGAAAAAGTAATTTTAAAAATGCATATATTTTTCCGAAAGCGGTTAGAACAGCAGCTGTTTTATTATTCTGGTTATAGAGACCTCGGAAATAAACACTGTCTTTGTGTTTTAGTTGGAACTGGATGCATTTTAAAGCACTGCAGATACTGAAATTTATATGTTCCATATTTCTTTAAAGAGATGAGGTTAATTAGCTAATGTTCTATTATGTTCTGTCATTTTGGAAGGAAAACAGATTGCATAGTGTAAGGGCTTTGCAACCTTTGGGACTTAATAGTTTAAAAAGAAATATTAATTTTTTTCCAAGAAAAACATACTGGGCAAAAATACAAAAGCATGAACATTTGCATTGTGACTCTTCCCAACATCTTGTGAAGTTAGAGCTTCTAATACAACCTCTTTCGATAGACCCACAGTCTGTGTCTTAACGCGAGGAGGGGAAGGTGAGATGATGATTCAAAGGTATGAAAATATCTATTAGACACATTTTAGTTTAAGTAGATGGCAAATTTTTTTATGAGCCACTGTGGTGTACACTAGATACCCACTGAATATACGGGTAGACTTAACTCAGAGGTGAAGAGCAGCCGCCTTGCTTCCTAGTGGAACCTGTTTCCATTGCAATTGACAATTGCTGACAGTATCACAAACACTAAAAATTGTCGTGTCATGGAATACCTCTATGTGGATGTGGAATCTATCACAGGAGAGACAGAAGCTCCCTAAAAATGTGAGGGTCACCGGCATCTGAACTATGGCCCTGCCCTCCACACCACCTCATCCCCCTGAGGCCCAGCTCTCGCACCGCCTCTTCCCCTCAAGACTCCACTTGCTCCTCTCTGCTCCCTTCCCCCCTCACTTGCCCTTACGGATGGTGAAAAGTGATTGGGCTGGGCCCCTGATCCACCATTTTCTGACAAGTCTGAAGCAAGTCTTTCCTAGATCAGATTAAATGGTAGATTGTTATTCCTCTTATTCAGGTGGAAATGCCTTGTGACAATGAGTTGACTGAAGCCTAAGGAAACCAGTTCAACCAAGTTTCTCTGCAATGGGCTGGAAAAGGGGAGAGTGGAAGATTTCCCAGCAGCAGAACAAAGGAACTAGATGTTGTTGATGGGGACATGTAAACTTTAGAGACTTACTGAGGTAGGGATAAGAAGTTTTGGTCAGGAGAGAAGAAGGGAGACGAGCATACTTTCACTAGGGGGTGAAATTGCAGGACAGTTTAATTGCAGGACATGTCACAGTCAGAAAGTTAGCTGACTTAGGCTCCAGGATTCTGAAGAAAAAGCATGAGTGGTAGGGGAAGGATGAGATGCCGCAGAGGGCTATTTCATAGCCCAAAGAACTCTCCAGAGCGGTGAGGCACTGAGGCAGGGAAGGTGTTATTTCTCAGGCCACTAAGTAAAGAGTAATAGCGTTTTAGAATTTTGTGTGTGTGTGTACAAGTGTGCACTTTCACTCTCACGTGCCTCTGAAGAGTTAAACTGTGTAAACCAGAAGTCTGTCCTCTTTGGTGGGATTTTGGGTAAAGTACAAGAGTAGCTGGGGAGGGTTGGGTGAGCTGGCACATGTTTTAGGGCCTAGGCAATTGAATCAAGGGGTGGGGAGGTCCCCACTGCCAAGAGAGTGTCAGACATGAGGGGTACATGTAGAGTGTGTGCTCAGAAGCCCAAAACCAGGACCAGAGCCTAACTATGCTCAGCCCCAGAAAGCCAAGAGTACTTGGGAGTCAGTGTTTGGATCCCCCTCAGAGCAGTCTAGCGAGTGACCAGCAGAGGGAGCTTGACCAGATCTGTGATGTGAATTTTTTCTTGAAGACATGGCAGCAGCTTTTGAATGCCACTTGAAGTATGTTATCTGGAAAGATCCTTACATCAGTGCTTCTTAACCTTTTATCAGCCAGGTATTCCCAAAAGCAAAATCTCTGTTGGATTGAAACTTCACCATAATTATGGGTGTTATCTATATCGTGTGTGCGTACACACTAAGGGCTTGTCTACATCACAAAGTTGCAGCGCTGGTGAGGGGGTTACAGCGCTGCAACTTAGGAGGTGTACACATCTGCAGGGCATCACCAGCGCTGCAACTCCCTGTTTGCAGCGCTGGCCGTACTCCCGTTTTGTCTCGGGTGTAGAGGATCCAGCGCTGGTGATCCAGCGCTGGTAATCAAGTGTAGACACTTACCAGCGCTTTTCTTGACCTCCGTGGAATAAGCAGGTATCCCAGCATACCTGAGGAAGCCTCTGGTAATCAAGCAGGTCTCCTTCCCCGGTTTGCTCTCGCGTTCCCCGAACCCCCGAGCAAGCAGGTCTCCTTCCCTGCGGTTTGCTCTCGCGTTCCCCGAACCCCCGAGCAAGCAGGTCTCCTTCCCTGCGGTTTGCAGGGGGGTTCGAGGAACGCGAGAGCAAACCGTGGCGAAGCTGGTCTCCTTCGCCGGTTTGCTCTCGCGTTCCCCGAACCCCCGAGCAAGCAGGTCTCCTTCCCTGCGGTTTGCAGGGTGGTTCGGGGAACGCGAGAGCAAACCGCGGCGAAGCTGGTCTCCTTCCCCGGTTTGCTCTTGCGTTCCCCGAACCCCCCTTGAAGCCGCCCAACAGTGCTGCAGTGTGGCCACATCTAACACCACTTGCAGCGCTGGTTGCTGTAAGTGTGGCCACTCTGCAGCGCTGGCCCTATACAGCTGTACTAATACAGCTGTAACAACCAGCGCTGCAAAATTGTAGATGTAGACATACCCTAACTCTTCAGTAGCTTTTTCCCCTTTCTTCGTTTTTACCTGTACTTGCTTCATTCATTTCCTTTATCTTTATAGCTCTTGACTTTTTTTCCACACCACCTTTTCTGTCTTTCATGAGAGGCTAGCATCCCTCGTTATATGTGTGTGTAATGTATATGCACATGTGTCTGACTCAATTCAGAGTGATCAGCTACTGTGGCCACACTGAATCGATTCCTGTATCATAGGTTCCCTCTTTTACTCAGTCTTCTGAGCTTCTGTTTATTCCTAGGATTTTCTTTAGTCCAGAAACAAAGGGGATGAGAACCAAAGTTCTGCTTACCAATAGGACACAGAATGGTGCAAGTACAGGTAAAAATAGGTGGTAGACTGAGTGGAGCATATACTATATGTTGCCTCCTACTTGGGAATTCAGAGGCCTCTCAGAGCCAGTTCCATGTGGTCAGGTTCTCCTGGTCTCACTGTGGGAGACCCATATCAGGCTGGCCAGGTTTTGGAGAGTAGTTAGTTACACTACATGGTATGCATTCTGTGACATTGCAGTCTATATGGTTTTATAAAAATATGCTAATGAGTAAATATAATGTAACTGAAATATGCTTCATGCAGAAGGTCTCTTGTAAGGTATCATTACAAAGCTTATTGTCTACTGAGTGTGGTCATCCTGTTTGTATAACTGTATCACTCTTGTATCTGAAACTAGAAATATGAAATATAACTGAGGGCCTATTGTAATTATGCAAAGTGTGCGCTATAATGATGGTTTGGAATCTTAATGGCTCCCATCAACCAGGACAATTGACTGGATGGCTTTGTTTGCAAGCAAGCCTTCCTGTGAGTCAGGCTGCGAGGAATGAAGGCTTGGGGTCTTACAGTGACTAGTGATCATGTCACATGAACTGGAATCTATCTGTAACCTGGTGCTTTTCCAGTGAGGGGGAGTGGAAACCCAGAGAGAGACAAAGGATTCCCACCTTATGCAAAAGATATATAAAGGGGTAGAACAGAACAAAGGTAAGAGAGCCATTATGAAGAATCCCCTAGCTACCACCTGAGCTGGAACAAGAGCTGTACCAGGGGAAAGAATTGTGCCCAGGTCTGGAAGGCGTCCAGGCTGAGGAAAAAACTTACTGAAGCATCTCTGAGGGTGAGATTATCTGTGTTCAGTTTGATTAGACAAAGATTTGCACATTTTGTTTTATTTTGCTTGGTGACTTACTTTGTTCTATCTGTTACTACTTGGAACCACTTCAATCTTACTTTCTCTATTTAATAAAATCATTTTTTACCTATTAATTAACTCAGGGTATGTATTAATTCCTGGGGGAGCAAACAACTGTGCATATCTCTCTGTCAGTGTTATAGAGGGCGAACAATTTAAGAGTTTACCCTGTATAAGCTTTATACAGGGTAAACCGGATTTATTTGGGTTTAGACCCCATTGGGAGTTGAGCATCTGAATGTTAAAGACAGGAATGCTTCTGTTAGCTGCTGTCAGGTAAACCTGCAGCTTTGGGGCAAGTAATTCAGTTCCTGGGTCTGCGCTAGAGCAGATGGGAGTGTCTGGCTCAGCAAGACAGGGTGCTGGAGTCCAGAGCTAGCAGGGAAGGCAGGGGTAGAAGTAGTCTTGACACATCTAGTGCCGGCTCCCAAGGGGGTTTCTGTGATCCAACCCGTCACATATTCTTTCTAAATCAAAGGAATTTCTACTGAAAATTAGTGGTAGGAGCAGCCTTACTTTCTGTTCTGTGCTATCCTCTACTAGCAGAAAGAGAACAGAATGCAAGCTCCTTGTGTCCTTCATATGGAGACCCTGTTTTGTGTGCCCCAAATGCTTCATTTTTCCTATTAATCAGTCCCCATTGGTGCTGGGGGTCCTGCAACTTGGTTTATAGTCAAGACCATAAGTCCTTCAGTCTTGAGGCGTTTCCCAAGTCATGTTTCACCTTCCTGTATGTCTCCAGGTCAATAGTGCCTGTTTAGTTCTGAGGGCATTTGGTCAGATTAACAATTGTCTTTTATATTCCAGTCAGAATAGGTTTCATCTCGTTGTGTAGCTGTTGGCGCTACACCTCCCACCCCCTATGTGTAAATAATACACATGAAACCCCATAAAAAATCAGTTTGGAGCAGATGTGGACAAACTACAGCACACAGACTGCTTCCGGACCGTCAGACATTTTTATCTGGCCCTTGAGCTCCCACCGGGGAGCAAGACTGGGGCTTGGCCCACTCCGCCCGCCTGGTGCTCCCAATGGGGAGTGGGGTCGGGGGCTTGCCCCACTCTGCCCAGAGCCCCCCAGCCCGTGACTCTCAATTCTCTTAATGAGCACCATCTTCCAGAATGCAGCACCACACTGCACAGGCGTGACTTCACTGTGCGGTTTCTGGGATTGGAACCCTGCCCCCATGTGGCAACACCCCTTCTCTCTCCCCCCCCACGCAGCAATGCACCCAATATGGCCCCAAGCTTGAGAGCCTCGAAGTCACTCAGGGGCCACACCCATCCCAGCTAGGATGCCGCCACCCATGATGGTGCCTGGTATAGCCGCCTTGGTGTCACTGCTGGCAGGGCCCTGAGGAGTCCCCCGTACCGCCCCGTAGAGCCCCCCACTCAGCGCCACACCACATGGTCCCCCCTCTCCCTACCTTGGTAACATCCCTTATAGAGCTCCCCCCATGCTATACCCCATAGAGTTCCCCTCCCCTACTGCACATTCATGGCCCGCCATACAATTTCCATACCCAGATGTGGCCCTCAGACCAAAAAGTTTGCCCACCCCTGGTTTAGAGGAAGAAAAAGTAAATATTATTTTTGTTTCTAAAATAAAATTAAGACTCTGAATATATATGGGACCAAATCCAGAGATCCTTACTTAAGTTTTAATTCAGTCTTTACTCAAGACCCATATATGTCATTTGGGGACTTTCCTAAATAAGGAATAAAAAAATATTTCAGGATAAGTCAAAGGAAGATAGATCTTATGTGTACAAAGGTACCATTTTCACATGCTTGAATTACACTTTACATCAACTTTATGAAGCTGGTTCTTGTTGCATTCATTGCTACGTGTATGGAGGGAAAACTAATGAAGAGGAAACCTCCTGTATTATCAAACTGTTTTATCTCTGAGTTGTGTTACCAGGGAATAGTATATAATATAAAAATTCACCAGAAAGTGAAGTTTTAAACCACTGGGAGAAGGAAATTTCATTCTTTTGAGTGTGTATTTGGTTCTTATTTCTCATTTTAAAGAATTGGCAAATACTATCAGAATATTTGAAAATAAAGAAAATATTCTCTATGGACATGCAGTCTTTTCTCTTGTCTTGACAGCATAAGGCTAATTCCTGTTGACACTGCACACACGTGTTCCCTCCTACCTCAGTATGTCTCCTTGGGCAAATACCTCAGTCATGATTTGGATAATATCTTTCCCAGTTACATTCTACAGTAATTGTGTCTTGCTTAAATTTCAACCGTTTTTCAACCAGTGTGGCTTTCTATAGCTCTAAGCATTGTCACTGGATTGTGTTTAACTGTATTGTATGACCAAGCCCCTTCCTGTGGAGTGTGGAGGTATATGCCTCTGATGAGAGCTTCCAGAAACATTGTGTCTAAATCAGACATAATGCCTCCGGGTGCAACAGGTTGCTTGGCATCCTCGCTGCCAATTTAATGGGTGCAGCTTACACCGATGGAGCTAGCTCTTCTGGACAGTGCCATGGCTGTGACCTGGCTCTCTCTGCTTTCTTTCAGAAGACTAGTGTTAATATTGGCAGCACTGAATTTAGGTAATCTTGAGAACCCTCAAGCAAAAGACTGAGTGAGGTGCCTATATCCATCCCCCCCCACACACACACCTCCCTTCTCTCCTTATGAACTCACTTAGGACAGACACAATCTGTCCCTTAAGATTCAGTGCTCTGTCATTAAAAGTTTCTAATTTAAAAAGAAGAATTCCCTGTGGTGTACATAACAGAAAATTAATTTTGAGGAGGTATATGCACAGTTGATCTGTTAAGAAACACAAGGATAATTTTGTGCTGAGTCAGTGAAGAAGGTGACCTTGCTATTGAGATAAAATATTGCTCAGGAAATTGGAAAAGATAAACATGGAAAGCATGAAAATTAGCAGGAGGTGGAAGGTTTCACAGATTTTTCTGGGTTATCTCTATAAGTGACAGGGGGAGAGGCTCTGTGAAGTATTGGACACAATTGTACAAGCAGTTCTAAAAATGTCTTAAAATTCTATCAGAGCTTTGAATGATTGCAGCATGCTCTTTTGTGGTGCATTGGCTATCTTAAATGATAAAATGTAAAAGGGAGAGCAGACCATTTTCCCTAATGGCCAGTGAACCAAGGTATTTCTGAAAGTGTCCCTTTTGAGTTACTTAAACAAAATCTTTAGTATGAAATAAATTAAAATAGTTAAATCTCCTTTGTGCAATTCTTTTTATCATTATGTTTAAAAAAAGAGGGTACTTTTGAGGGCAGAACGTGAGGAATTCTGCTTAACTATTTGGAAGTGAATTCTCTTAGGTTAGATCTAACTATCTCCACTCCGAAGTCAGTCCATAGGATCTCCTTGCCTTAATTTTGGTGATGCATTCCCTTGTACTTTTCTCCAACATGTGTTCAGACAGAGGGTTGTCTTTCTACTGGTGGGGGGAGGTGCTCAAAGATGCCAGCTGGCTGACCCTGCTCAATTGTTTTTCCTGTAAGTGGCAGGTAGAGGCAGCTTTTCTGGCTGTCTAGGATGATTTATTTGTTTCCAGTTGATGAATTTGTTCCCCTCCATTCTTACCTTTATTGCAAGATTAAAGTTACTGTTTTAGGCATCAGTCCTGCAATTAGAACAGTGCATGGTAGCGCCTGTCATTGGTGCAGAGCCCCACTAGAGTCAGTAGACTTTCATATAGGTGAAAGTGCTCCTGCACAGACCAAGTTGCAAAATTGGGGCCTTAGTGGCAGAACCTTCTTCTGTTTCCTCCTCCTCTGGCTCTGGGAAAGTGGCTGACCTGTTTCAGTGTATTGTTTGAGGGTTCTTGCAAGCAGTTAGACTCTTCCCTTTGGTGCCTCCATGGTGCTGTGAAACAGGTATATGTTTTGTCCACTACTGTACCCAAACATTTTAGTCTGGGTCCCACAATCTATTGATTTGAGCAATTGTCAGATTGGGCCCTGTAGATTTATTATTCCTCATTGAGGAATTGCAGGATTAGACCCTAAAGAATTCTTAAGAATGTATGCTGTCTAGCTTTAATTTTGTGCCTGTTCTTTTATTATTTATTTATTATTTATTTTTCAGCTGGCAGATTCCAATTACAGGGCATTTTTAGAACATAATTTAAAAGGTAATTATCTAATTTTAAATGCTCATTAGATTAAACCAAACATGACAAATACTGATGGTTATTAAACCAAAAACATGCAGTTCAGAATGAACCTGCATCTGCTAATACGAAAAATAAACTTGCATTTCTTGGGTTTTATTGTGGGAGGACTCTAAGTCTTTGTAGGCTATCACTTATACCTTTTGAGTAAATGGAAAGAAAGAACAGATCTCTGTTTTTGCTGGAGTGTCTCCTAGGCCTGGTCCACACTACACAGTTAAATCGATTTAAACAGCGTTAAATCGATTTAACTCTGTACCCGTCCACACTACAAGGCACTTTAAATCGATTTTAAGGGCTCTTAAAATTGATTTCTGTACTCCTCCCCAACGAGAGGAGTAACCCTAAAATCGATATTACTATATCGATTTAGGGTTAGTGTGGACGGAAATCGAAGTTATTGGTCTCATTCCTTTAATGTAGCTACCCAGAGTGCACCGCTCCGGAAATCGATGGTAGCCTAGGACCATGGATGCACACCACCGAATTAATGTGCCCTAGTGTGGACGCATAAAATCGATTTTATAATATCGGTTTTATAAAACCGGTTTTAGTAATTTCAATTTTATGCTGTAGTGTAGACGTAGCCCTAGGGTTGCCTACTTTCTAACCACACAAAACTGAACACCCTAGCCCCCTGCTCACTACGTTCCCTCTCCCTCAGTGGCTTGCTGTCCCCCATCCTCACTCACTTTCACTGGGCTGGGGGTTGGGGTGCAGGAGAGGGTGAGGGCTCTAACTGGAGGTGCAGGCTCTGGGATGGGGCCAGAAATAAGGGGTTCAGGGTGTGGGAGTGGGCTTCAGGCTGGGGCAGGGAGTTGGGATGCTGGAGGGGGTGAGGGCTCCAGGTGGGGGTGCAGGCTCTGGGGTTGGGCCAGAGATGAGGATTTGGGGTGTAGGAGGGGGTGCCAGGCTAGGGGGTGGGGTCGAGGGATTCGGAGTGCAGGGGGAGGCTGTGAGTTGAGGAAGGGGGTTGCGGTGCAGGAGGATGTGAGGACTCTGGGGTGGGGCTGGGGATGAAGGGGGTCAGGGTGTGGGCTGGGACTCTGGGCTGGGGCAGGGGATTGGAGTGCAAGGGGATGAGGGCTCTGGGCTGGAGATGTGGGCTCGGTGTGGGGGGCAGGGATGAGGAGTTTGGGATGCAGGAAGGGGCTCCGGGTTTGGGGGAAGTCCGAGCTGGGGCAGGAGGTTGGGGCTTGGGGTTGGGACATGGGCTTACCTTGGGTGGCGCCCAGTTAGTGGCACAGTTGGGGGCTAAGGCAGGTTCCCTGCCTGTCCTGGCACTGTGCTGCGCCTCGGAAGCGGCCAGCTGCATGTCTGGGTCCTAGGCCGGGGGGCCAGGAAGCTCCACATGCTGTTCTCACCCGCAGCCGCTCCCTACCCCCCAACTCACGTTGGCTGGTTCTTGGCCAATGGGAATGTGGAGCTGATGCTCGCGGTGGGAGCAGCGCCTGGTGCCCCATGACGCTCCCCGTCTAGAAGCCATACCTGCTGGCTGCTGCCGGTCCGCAGCATGGAGCCAGAATTGGTAGGACTAGCCTGCCTTAGCCTGGGAGCACCAGCGACCACATTTTTAAGGTTCCGGTTGACTCTGCTGACTGGCGCTTCCAGGGTCCCTTTTCAACTGGTGTTCTGATTGCAAACCTGATCACCCAGTGTCTCCCTCAAGCAAATGTGGTTTTATAATGCTAAAGATGAGGTATTTTCTACTGAGGTCATGCAACACATGAAGTATATTTAATTATATGTCTTTTTAATGTGACTTAATAGGAACGTGAGGAATTCCACTGCAAATTACCTACTACTTTCTTTTGTGTATTTGGGGACCTGCATTAGGTATGTGACTAGTCAGCATGAGTTAGTCATTTTATTAATGTACTGTGTAGGCCCTCCCCTATCACATGGATGGAAAACAAGCCTCCAAGGTCTGGCATCAAAACTGTCTCCTTTATGATAGTGTAAAGCACTCATGCTAGTCAACCCCTCTTCCCCTTTCCTGGTAGTTTTATTTTTAACCATATTTAGTTTAAAAGGAATATTCCTTACTTTAATCAACCCTTTCTTTAATTAATTTTTTCTTCTTTGTTAGAGGACTGTTACGCAGTGCTGTCTACTGATTGCGGCAAGATACTAGGAGTCAGGTTTCCTGTCTCTGCTACTTAGCCATGGCATGTCTTTGTTATTTAAACCCTCTGTGTGTAGAACTGATAAATGAAATTGTTTTTAATTGTTCACTTTATTAATGTAACTTCTGTTCACCATTCACTACACTTGCCTACACTGTAACTTCTGTTCCATATTGTAATTCAAACTCCATTTTAAAACACTCACTCCATTTTGTAAAAGCTTCCTCCAACCTGCATTTTTGCAAACCCTGCTGTAATCTTATTAGTTTAGTTTAGATGTGTGATTGAGGTATGTATGAATGACGGAATCAACCTCCAGCCCCAGCCTGTCCTGATGAGATAAAGTTCAAATACCAACGACTGAAGACCTAGACAACAGCCCTAAACAAAGTAAGAAGCATCCACCCTAAAAAGAAAAGGATAACAGAACAACAGAAGGAAGATGAAAGCCAGGTTCAAGGCTGAAAGTCACGCCTGCAATTGATGGGTGATCAGTCTAAACCCAGAGGCAGCGTGACACAGCAAGACCTATAGACTTTGAATCCAAACTAAAAGCCTATAAAAAAGAAGGGTGAGATGAGAGACTCTGGGTAACATTCTGCTGCCAACATGGAAGAACATCGGTGCCTGCCCAACAGAGATCCAGCTCGGCCTTGTGCCCGGCTTTCCTGGCCAGTTAGCCGCCACAAGCTACGAACCCAAGCTGCAAAATCAAGCCATGAACTTTAGCTATCTTCAGGACTGGTAACTATGCAGCAGCTGCAGAACACCTGATGAATGTGGGTGTGTGTGAATATGTGTGTGTGTGTGAATATGTGTGTGTGTATAGATATTAGGTATAATGTGAATGTGTGTGTATAAGTATTAGGTATAGTGTGTGTGTGTGTGTGTGTGTGTGTGTGTGTGTGTGTGTGTGTGTGTGTGTGTGTAAAAATTAAGATATTAGTTATTAGTCATAAATCAAATTGTTATCATAATAAATGTGGCATCTTTGTCTTGTCCCCTTTAATAAGATCCTGCTGGTTTTTACTGGTCTAATATAATTGGTATAACGTACCTCACATAACTGGTCTATAAAATGGATAATTATAATGCAGTTGCTAACGTAGCTCAGAGGTGGTGTTAGGCTTATATAAAAAAGATGCTCCCCAACATATGCAAGCGTTCCATTCCGGAACACCTTGCATAAGTCATATTTTGCGTAAGTTGGGGTGCATACCCATCAATTACATGCCAAAAAAAAAAAAAAAAAAACTTACAGAACTTACGGAATGTTTTCCGTAAGTGCGGGTTTGTATAAGTTGGGTTTGCATAACCCGGAGAGCATATTTGGAAGCACTTCTTAAACCCTAGATAAAAGGTGCTTTTCATAGCCAAAGTAGTAGTAAAAGATGAGACACACATTTTTTTGAAACTGTTGTTGCTGTTGTATGGGCAGTCAGGATCAGGATCTTGTGCTAGCCGCAGTACATACACAGAGGTGAACACACTCTTTCCGGAAGAGCTTCATTTTGTTATAGCCAGAAGTTCAGTGAACAAAGTACATACATGCATTCTGAGCAGTGCTTCTAACCTTCAGGCAAATAAAAAGCATACCACAAGGGTGGTGTTTTAGAAATCTCAGACAACTTGTAGTATCTATATTGTGGTGGTAGTTCTATAGCTCTGGCCAGAATCTATGCAGTGCCTAGTGCAGTGTGTTCCTAGCATAAAGAAAAACACAAGTCCTGCCTCAAAGACCTTTTAATGAAACGGACAAAAATAGAGTGGGAGAATGAATATAACAAATAAGTACAGTGGTGGGTGATGACAGTACGTGTCATTTTAGGGTTTCTTTTTCTGTATAACTTTATATGATCACTTCCTGACTGTATTGTTTTCTTAGACTATATTTTTGTGCGTAGTTCTTTTAATCTTGTCTGTTTACTTTGCTGGTCACTTTAGCTCTTGTTCATTTTCTCCTTTTTTATTGTTTTATTTTAATTTAATTTGTTCCTCTTCCCTTTTCAAATATTGACCTTTGATACTTCATTGTTCTAGTAATTGTCAGAGGCTGGCTGGCCCTTTCAGTTGATCCTGAGCTGGGTTCAATTACAATTAATGATCCCAGCTGTGGAAGGGTCTGGAACAGGGATGGGCAAACTTTTTGTCCGGAGGGCCACATCTGGGTCTGGAAATTGTATGGTGTGCCATGAATGCTCATGAAATTGGAGGTTGGGGTGTGGGAGGGGGTGAGGGCTCCAGCTGGGGGTGCGGGCTCTGTGGTGGGCCCAGAAATTAGGAGTTCAGTGTGCGGGAAGGGGCTCTGGGCTGAGGCAGGGGGCTGGGGTGTGTGTGGGCTGTGGGGTGGGGCTGAGGATCAGGGTTTGCAGTGCAGGAGGGTGCTCTGAGCAGGGACCAAGGGGTTTGGAGGGCAGGAGCAGGAGCCAGGTCTGGGGCAGGGGGTTGGGGCATGAGAGGGGGTCAGGGGTGCAAGCTCCAGGTAGCACTTACCTCAAGCAGCTCCCAGAAGCAGCGACATGTCCCCTCTCTGGCTCCCACACGGACGCGCAGCCAGGCAGCTCTGCAGGCTGCCCCATCCGTAGGCGCCACCCCTGCAGCTCCCATTGGCCGTAGTTCCTGGCCAATGGGAATTGTGTGGGTGGCGCTTGGGGCATGGGCGGTGTGTGGAGCCCCTTGCCAGCCCCTACATGTAGGAGCTGACGGGGCGACATGCCGCTGCTTCCAGGAGCTGCACGGAGCCAGGGTACATGTGGAGCGGGGCAAGCCCCTGACCCTGCTCCCCGGCGGGAGCTCGAGGGCTGGATAAAAATTTCTGAAGGGCCTGATACGGCCCCCAGGCCATAGTTTGCCTACCCCTGGTCTGGAAGAAGGACATAGAGAGGGAAGAGAACTCAGTGAAGGGGGAGACCCCTCTCTCTGGTAGGCAAGCTAGAGAGAACCACAGGGAGCAGATTAAGCTACTGTGGAAGGTTCTGAGATAGGGCTGTAAGAAGCCAGAAGTCCCTGGAAGGAAGCTTCCAAAGCTCCTGGGAGGGGAGCTTGTGGGGAAGTCTTCTAGGAAGAAGGGCCTCCAGGGAACAAGTCCTGGGAGTTCATTCTCAGCCTCAGGCACTAAGAAGAGCTCTGCAATGCTTAGGAGTAGGAATAGAGAGCTTCAGTACAGCCTGAGAGGGGCAGAAAGCTCTTCTGTTGATGTGGTGGATACTTTAGTTGGACTTCTGTTACCTTGCATGATAACTGAGGGAATGAAATCATGCTCCACATGAATTCAGTGAGTTGGTGCAGTTTTCTTTCTCTGGCTGATTTTTGTATGATATTTACTGATGCTGTGCCTATATCTTCCCTTGTATACTACACGGTTGAGGGTGAGCCAGTGTTGCCAACTTCTAAATTTGCAAAAATCACGTTAGTGGTTTTTTTTTTCTTTGCCTTTTGGGTTTTTGAGCCTTTAGGGCAGGGGCGGGCAAACTTTTTAGCCTGAGGGCCACATCGGGTTTCAGAAATTGCATGGAGTGCCAGTTAAAGGGAGGCTATGCCTCTCCAAACAGCCAAGCATGTCCCAGCCCCTACCCCCTTTCTTCCCCTCCACCCCGCTTCTCGCTCCTTGACGCCCGCCTCCCGGACTCCTACCCCATCCAACTCCCCCTGTTCCCTGATGCCCCCCCGACGCCCCCGCCCCATCCACCCTCCCCACTCCCTGTCCCCTGACCACCCCCGGAAATCTCACCCCTGACTGCCCCCCTGCCACCCCATCCAATCCTCCCCTCCTTCCTGACTGCCGCCCCGGGACCCCTACACCCATTCAAACCGCCCCCTGTTCCCCACCCTCTGACCGCCTTGACCCCTATCCATATCCCCGACCCTTGCCCTCTATCCAACCCCCCTCCCTGCCTCCTACCACGCTGCCTGGAGCGCTGGTGGCTGGCAGCGCTACAGCTGTGCTACCCGGCTGGAGCCAGCCATGCCACAGCGCAGCGCAGAGCACCGGGTCAGGCCGGACTCTGCAGCTGTGCTGCCCGGCTGCCCAGAGCATTGTGCCAGCGGCGGGGTGAGCTGAGGCTGCAGGGGAGGGGGAATAGCAAGGGAGGGGCCGCAGGTGAGCCTCCCGGGCCAGGAGGGTACACTCAAGGCATATTTTCTGCCACCAGTGGGGCTAGAAACAGCTTTCCTTTTATTATTATTTTTTTTAAGTAAGATTCTTGCCAAATACAGGATTCCAGAAGATATTGCTTTAAGAAAAGGACACTAAATATTGTGAGACTTGTGATAACCATGAATTAGCAATATTCAAGTTATAGTATGTTCAGTATGAAGTGGTTTGCCTTCTATTGTAGGTGGGGATAAGTGTTGATCACCCTCCTTCTCTCAGGCTCTCCTTTGGCATCTGAACCAATTCCAACCCTGTTTCTAGTTCTTTTCTTATAAACAAAGTGATTTAGGACCATGCTGTTTTAGAGATTGTATCTCATTGCTTCCCACAATGTAAGTTACACACTTGATAGGCACACAACATTTGATCTTGTCTGTTGTATTTCAAAGCAACAGGAAAGAACTACTATCAATTTTTAGAGGATTTTCCCCTACCTAGGTATTTTTCAACTGAAAAAGTCAGCTTTGAATATTGGACCTACAACTGTTAGACTCTGTACAGAACACTAAGCAGTTACTGACAATCTAGTTATATCCACTATCCATTAAATGTTAATGCTACTTCTGCACTTTGTAATGCATAGCATGCCCACTTTCTTGGAAAGTTTGCTACATTTTTTTATTAACATGGTTATAAGGAATGCACAAAACCTGCAATTGTCCCCACTAACTCAGCTTTGTGAAATAGATTGCCTGCCAGATTCTTTGTATTATCCAATATCTGCTGGATGCAATGGAGTGGGACAGGGGAACAGCTTGTGGCTTGCCAGTTCTGGGGCCGGTAGAACACTAGGCCTAGCGCACTTTAGAGCAGCTTAGGGGCTGCTTGGCAGCAGAATATATCTGGAGTGCAATAGTGCTCCTGCCTGTTGCTGTGCTGGGGATGGTGTTTTATGAGCCGGTTATATCAGCTGGGCCTTCCCCAGGGGAGCTGGGGAGACATGGCAGCCCTATGACATTAGAGCAGTGCAAAGGGGCCAAATTGAACAAGAGAATCTGGCTCTATGTTTGCCAGAGGGTACATACCCTTAAACCTTGAATATTAGGATGAAACATAATTGAAAGTGAAACTTTTTTAGCCTTGTCTATATTTTGTTTTAAATCCTTCTCCAAATTCAGATCACAATCTAAAAATGAATACAAAGCAATTTTTTATTCTGACTGGGTGAAGTTGGAAAATGAGCTTTTACTCAGTGGTAAATTGACTGTTTGTTCTACGTGGTAGGTAGTGGTTCTGATTGTTCTGATTGTTCTACATGGTGGGTAGTGGTTCTGGCTGTTTCTAGTGCTGGATTGATAACTCTACTTCCAACACTGATAAGAAAACACAAATTCCAAAGTAAGAAAATACTACTCATTTGATATACAGTACCATCACTCTTTGGGCAGGTCCAGACTAGAGCTTTAAATCGATTTTAAGAGCTCTAAATCGATTTAAAGCTGTAACCGTCCACACTACAGAGTGCATAAAATCGATTTTAAGGGTCCCTAAAATCGATTTTGGAACTCCATCTAAACGAGAGGAGTAACCCCAAAATCGATTTCTTAAAATCGATTTTATGATAGTGTGGACGGACATCGAAGTTAATGGCCTCCGGGACGTATCCCACAGTGCTCTAGTGGCCGCTCTACACAGGTAAAGGTACTCTTCTGCTGGCCAGGTAAACAGGAAAAGCCCCGGGAACTTTGAAATTCCATTTCCTGCTTGCACAGCGTGGTTTGCTCTTGCGTTCCCCGGACCACCCAGCAAACCGCAGGGAAGGAGACCTGCTTGTTCGGGGAACGCGAGAGCAAACCGGGAAAGGAGACCAGCTTCGCCGCGGTTTGCTCTCGCGTTCCCCGAACCACCCAGCAAACCGCAGGGAAGGAGACCTGCTTGTTCGGGGAACGCAGAGCAAACCGGGGAAGGAGACCAGCTTCGCCGCGGTTTGCTCTCGCGTTCCCCGGACCCCCCTGCAAACAGCAGGGAAAGAGACCTGCTTGCTCGGGGTTCGGGGAACGCGAGAGCAAACCAGGGAAGGAGACCAGCTTCGCCGCGGTTTGCTCTCGCGTTCCCCGAACCACCCAGCAAACCGCAGGGAAGGAGACCTGCTTGTTCGGGGAACGCAGAGCAAACCGGGGAAGGAGACCAGCTTCGCTGTGGTTTGCTCTCGCGTTCCCCGGACCCCCCTGCAAACAGCAGGGAAAGAGACCTGCTTGCTCGGGGTTCGGGGAACGCGAGAGCAAACCGGGGAAGGAGACCAGCTTCGCCGCGGTTTGCTCTCGCGTTCCCCGAACCACCCAGCAAACCGCAGGGAAGGAGACCTGCTTGTTCGGGGAACGCAGAGCAAACCGGGGAAGGAGACCAGCTTCGCCGCGGTTTGCTCTCGCGTTCCCCGAACCACCCAGCGCGAACTGACTGTGTGCCGTTTACAGGAAGGGGGCGGGTGAAGCTGTACCCAGAACCACCCAGGACGGGGACTTTGATCCCATCATGCACTGGGCTAGTAACCCATAATTCCAAAGGGCAGGGACCCGTGCAGGAACTGTGGGATAGGTACCCAGAGTGCAACGCTCAAGCAAAAGATGGACGCCAGGGAAAATGGACGCTCAACATCGATGTAAGTACCTCTAGTGTGGATGCACAAAATCGATTTTATAAAACCTGCTTTATAAAATCGATTTTAAGCACATCGATTTTAGGCTGTAGTCTGGACGTGGGCTTTGTTAAAGAATACAGAAATAATGCGAGAAAGTGCTTTGAAATGAATACTGTGAGACTTATGTCAAAATTGACTATAATCCCTTTGAGTTTTAGAGATCTCTGAGTGCTCTAATAAATTGCATGCTTGGAATCTAGACTTGGTGGCGATTCAACACTTCATAGAAACAAAAATTACTATGGAAACATGAAAAGTTTCTTAACATGTTCACTTTGTTTGGAGGCAGGAAGGGAGATAAGAAGTGCCTTGTTTCATCAGCCCCTTTTGACCAATTAAAAATGGCATTAGTGGTTTTTTGACGAAAACCTCATCCACTTCATGACCAGATGGATTATACCCTTGATGTAGGAAAAACATTGAAGGAAGAAACAGGAATCCTCAGATTGCCAGCAAAATATTGAAGGACCCTGTAGTAATAAAAGGAGGGAAAAAATTACTTCAGCTGAGAAAAGATCATTTAAAAGAGCTTTAGAGGGTATTATCTATGATAGCAGCAAAGAATCCTGTGGCACCTTATAGCTAACAGACGATTTGGAGCATGAGCTTTTGTGGGTGAATACCCCATCCGACAAAGTGGGTATTCACCCACAAAAGCTCATTCTCCAAAACGTCTGTTAGTCTATAAGGTGCCATAGGAACATGCATCCGATGAAGTGGGTATTCACCCACGAAAGCTCATGCTCCAAAATGTCTGTTAGTCTATAAGGTGCCACAGGATTCTTTGCTACTTTTACAGATCCAGACTAACACGGCTACCCCTCTGATACTTATCTATGATAGTGACTAGCAGCATAATTTTATTTAGTATATTGCCCATTAGAAGTGGTTACCATCTTTTCCGTTTTTAATCATGTTTATTTTAATAAATCAATATTACAGCATAAACTGATGCTGTAGTTACTTCATTTAATTGTAACATTCAGTAACAATTTAAGTATTACCAAGATTGGTGTCTGATTGCTTTTCTGTTCAATAGTGTTTTGAAGCTGCTGTAACCTTCTATGTTCTTTTTACCAAGATGAGCAAGTTCACTTCTTGTGCCAGCAGCATCTGTGGCATATACAGTACTCCATTCTTTCAGTTTAGTAATTAGCATTACATTTATAAAGACGTTTCCACTTACATCTTCTAGTAAAGAGATGCCTGGTGGAGGCAACATGTGGAGGCAGTTAGCAGACAGGAGACTAAGCTGGAAGTCAAACATGGGTTCTCTTCCCAGGTCTGCAACTGACCTTGCCTTGGCTGTTTCCCCTCTCACCATTTGTCTGTCTAGACCTGTAAACTCATTCAGGCTGTATTTCAGCTTGCCACCTTCAGTTCACAGGAGAGTTGGTAACTTTGTGCATGTTACTATTCATATGGATTTGCACCACCTGTGTTTTGGGAAGGCAAATGAACCCTAAAACTACATAAATCATAGGGACTTTAACCGAAATCCAGATAGAAGTCAGTGAATTGTCCTGGGTAATGCAGTATTTCAGATGAAAATAACTCTACTTGAAACTATTTGTCAAGGAAAGGGTTCCCTCAATAATTATCCCAAATTCCCTATAAACTGGGCTTACGTTGGCTTTCAAAGGGTTATTAGAGCCCTGCATGAATATCAAATTTGTATCCACGGATATAAAGTGGATATCTGCGGAGCTGCAGGCAGGGCCGGCTTTAGGAAGTGTGGGGCCCAATTCGAACATTTTCGGCGGGGCCCTGGCAGGGATGACTTAAAAAAAAAAAGTGGAAAAAAAAGCCTTTCATTTCTTTCATGTATTATTTACTTTCCATAACTATATGAATAATAAAATTATATATTATATACATTGCATCATATATGCTGTTGATTGGCTATTAATGACAGCCGTTTCACATGTGTGGGTCCCCGTCACTCCCTGGAGGTGTGCACATGTGTTGGTCCCAGCTGCTCCCTGCCCCGCCTCATTGATGCAGGTGTGCAGGGTTACTGCCCTGGAAACTGCAGGGCAGCAGTGGACATGGGGCTGGCTGGAGGCAGGGCAAGGGGTGTGGGGCTGGTTGGAGACAGGGGGTGTGGGGTGGGCTGGCTTCAGGCAGGGCCACAGGGGGGTGCAGCAGGGGTTTGCAGGGCTGGAGACAGGAGTGTGGGACTGGCTGGCTTCAGGCAGTGGGGTACAGCAGGGATTGACTGGAGACAGGGCAGGGGGTGCGGGCTGGGCAGGGGGTGTGTGGGGGGCTGGCTGGCTTTGGGCAGGGCTGCAAGGGTGTGTGGCAGGGGTTGGCTGGAGACAGGACGAGGTTTGGCAAGGGCTGGCTGTGGGTACGGCAGGGGGGGCCGGACTGGTGTGGGCAGATCAGGGGGTGCAGCAGAGGCAGCTGGAACCCCAGCCCTTTAAGTAGCCCCCAAACCCCCTTCTACCCTGCCCCGGACCTTTTAAATAGCTGCGGGAGCGCTGGGGAATGCATGGGGGAGGCGGGGCTCCGGCGGCTATTTAAAGGACCGGGGTGGCAGAGGCAGCTGGAGCCCCGGGCCCTTTAAATAGCCCCCAGAGCCTCTCACTGCCCCAGGGCTCTGGGGGCTATTTAAAGAGCCCAGAGCTCCAGCCGGGGTCGCGGGGCTTTGCCGCGCTCTGGCCGGAGCTCCAGACGGGAGAGCGGGGCTTTGCCGCGCTCGCCGCACTCCGGCTGGAGCGTGGCAAGCCCCGTGGCCTCGCTCTCCCGGCCGGAGAGTGGCATAGCCCCGCCACCCTGCTCTCCCAGCTGGAGCCCTGGCCGGAGAGCGGCAAAGCCCCACCGCCCTGCTCTCCCGGATGGAGCCCCGGCCAGAGAGCAGCAAAGCCCCGCCGCCCTGCTCTCCCGGCTGGAGCCCTGGCCGGAGAGCGGCAAAGCCCCGCCGCCCTGTTCTCCTGGCCGGAGTGCGGCAAAGCCCGACCACCCTGGCTGGAGCTCTGGCTGGAACAGCGGGGCTGCGCCGTGCTCCCGCCGGCACTTCGCTCAAAGGAGCGGGACCATGGAAGACCCCGGAGTAGACCGCAACCGGGGACCGGGGTAAGTTTAAAAAAAAATTTAAAAGGTGCCTAAGGCACAGGGCCCGATTCCCCGGAATTGGCTGAATCGGCCTAAAGCCGGCCCTGGCTGCAGGGCTTTACCAGGAACCATGTTGGGCTGCTGCTTGCCCGGGCAGCTCCTCTGGACTGGCTGTACTGCCCCTAGTCCTGCTCACTGGGGTGGGCATCAGGCTGACCAACAGTTGTCCCTGGTTGCACTAGTGTGTGCAAGCGGCTCGCACGCTCCCAGACAGGAGTCCCTTCCATGTAGCGGTCTGTGTCTCCTTTCGCCGCTGCACTTCAGGGTAGAGCCTTCAGCTCTGTGGATATCCACTTTATATCCAGGGTTATCTGCATCCACGGGTACAAATTTTGTATCTACACAGGGCTCTACGCATGGGATCATTTGGGGACTTTAAGATATATATTTTTTTAGCTTCTCGCATTTTCTAAACAACAAAAACTTGATGGGGAAAAATTATCAGAAAACTGAATAAAAGTTAAAGTAAACCTAGTAAATATGTATATTGCAATCAAATTTGCTATTCAAAAAGTTTAAACTTCATTTGATACAGGTAAAAACCAAAATATCCTCTCAACATTAGTTGAAATCTTACAGATATGATGATGATGATTAAAATATTTACAAGAAATTAATGTAGTTTACTATTTGTATTTCTTTATGGCCTACAGCAGGGGTAGTCAATTATTTTTTGTCAAAGTCCAGATTTTTTGGTCAAGGTTCAGTCTCTAGAGAAAATATTATTACTATTTTATTAAGTAAATAAAAAGATTTTGGGGTCCGTTCAAAATGTTTGGCAGTCCAATTTGGCCCACAGTCTGCCTACTGACTACCCCGGCCTAGAGACTCTAACAAAGATCAGGGCCTCATTGTGCTAGGCACTGTACAAACACATCATAGGATTGCCTTTCTTGTGTACTTAGCAGAGCTCTTCAGGGAAGAGAGAAAGAATGGGAGGGCAAACTGAGTCACAGAGGTGGGAAGTGACTTGGCCAACAGCTCAGTGTAATAGAATCTAGGTCACCTGCCCCCAGGGCTAGTATCCGTCTGTCATTTTGCAATATTTGTGGAGTTTCCATTGCTGCAGAGATTCGCTGTGCAACAGAACTAATGTAGTTCCACTGTGTGAGGGGAAAGCTGGACATAAGTAGCTGTGCAGGGTGTGAGCACCTTCTGAATGGTTCAGAACCTCTTGCATATAGGAAGCAGGGGATCCACTGAATTCTCTCATTCTGCCTTATCTAGCAGAGGGCCACCTACATGCATTGGCTACTTCAGCCATTGAACAAAAGTGACCTCCATGGAGTACTCCTCCTGTGTGGCATGGCCAGTTGGACCTAGCACTCAGCCTGTTGCTTCCAGTGGGCTCTAGGATCCAGTAACTGACTTACAGGAAGTGTGGGGGCAGCAAATGTAAAGATTTCAATAGCAGCCCTGTATGTGAGTGCAGTCGTCGCTGTGCTTTGCTGCAGTGGGGAAAGGCACAATTCTTCCCATAAAAATGAAAGCAACGAAGAAGATGGATATTGTAATACAGTAACTCCTCACTTAAAATTGTTCAGGTTAATGTTGTTTCATTGTTACGTTGCTGATCAATTAGGGAACATGCTTGTTTAAAGTTGTGCAGTGCTCCCTTATAATGTTGTTTGACAGCTACCTGGTTTGTCCACTGCTTGCAGAAAGAGCAGCCTGTTGGAGCTAGCTACTGGGGGCGTGGAACCAGGGTGGACCAGCAACCGCCCTATCAGCTCCCCTAAGTTCCCTGTGTGGCAGCCGCCCAGCAGGCTATCAACTGCTGGGCAGCTCAGCTGCCCTCCCCCCACTGCTGTGTGCTGCTCCTGCCCTCTGCCTTGGAGCTGCTCCTGGGAGCCTCCTGCTTGCTGTGTGGGGTGGGGAGGAAGAGAGGTGTTAATGTCAGGGTGTCCCCCTGCCCCAGCTCCTGTATCCCCATCTCCTGTACCTTATCTCCACGAGGGGAGGGACACTACAGGGCTCAGGACTGAGGGAACTTGCTGGCAGCAGTGGCTGTCTCAATTTGCTAATGTACTTAGAGTGGGGTCAGCGTACTTAAAGGGGCAATGTGCGTCTCTCTCTCTCCTACACAGGGTGTGTGTCTCTGTCTCTCTCTCTCTGCCATGCTGTCTCCCCTCCCTCTGTTTGTGCTGCATTGTAGAGTGTGAGGCTACGTTAACAACAATGTGTTAACCCTTGAGAGCTCAGCCAAGTGCTACATTTAGCAGTAATGCGTTCTCTGGGAAATATCCCACCCTCTGACTTCACCACCTCAACCAAGCTTCACAATCATCATTGCTTTGTTTGTTTGTTTAAAACTTATACTGTGTATATATATGAGTCTTTTTTTGTCTGGCGAAATATTTTCCTGGAACCTAATCCCCCCCATTTACATTAATTCTTATGGGGAAATTGGATGTGCTTAACATCATTTCGCTTAAAGTAGCATTTTTCAGGAACATAAGTACAACGTTAAGTAAGGAGTTACTGTACTCAGATTTTAAACGATGGGGCAACAACTGCAGACCAGAAACACTGTTCTTATATTCCCATATAAAACAAGGCATAGATTAAACGGGGTTGTATTTACAGAATAGAATATCACTATAAGGTAGATTGTTCTACTCTTACTCCTTTAAGTTGATTCAAAATGCTGCTACCAGGTTTATCTTCCTGGCTCATTGCTCTGATTGGTTCACTCCCTGTCCATTCCACATCAAACATGAGCTCCCTGGGCCAGACTTTCAACGATATTTATTTGCCAAAAGCTACAGCTAAGTATCTGGTGCAATTTTCGGAAGGGTCTAAGCAGGTTAGATGCCTAGTCCAGTTGAAATCAATGGAAATTAGGTGCTTAACCTGCTTAGGAAATCTGTACATTAATACAAGGATTTGATGGCAAAGCCTAGTTAAAAATAGCATGGAGTAGACGTAAACAGTGGAAGACATGGTGTGAATGGCTAGACAGAAGTAGCGACAGATTGACTAGAGCAGGTCTTCCTCAGAAGCATTTGAGTCATTCCTTGTAGAGGACTAGATAGAATTATGATGCCAATTAAATCAGATGATAATGAGATTAAACTAGCTAGAGACATAATGGGTAACAAGAAAACATTCTGCAAATACATTAGAAGCAAGAGGAAGACCAAGGACAGAGTAGGCCCATTACACAATGACGGGGGGAGAAAAACAATAATAGAAAATGTGTGAATGGCATAAGTGCAAAATGACTCTTGTTCAGTTTTCATCAAAAAATTTAGCAGCGATTGGATGTCTAATATAGCGAACACCAGGGAAAATGAGGTAGGATTTGAGGCGAAAGTAGGGGCAGAACAAGTTAAAAATTACATAAATAAGTTAGAAGTCTTCAAGTCAGTAGGGCCTGATGAAGTACAACCTAGAATACTCAAGGAGCTGACTGAGGAGATATCTGAGTCATTAATGATTTTCTTCAAAAACTCATGGAAGACGGGAGAGATTCCAGGGGACTGGAAAAGGGCAAATATAGTGCCCATCTATAAAAAGAGAAATAAGGACAACCCGAGGAATTAAAGACCAGTCAGTTTAACTTGAGTACCTGGAAAGATAATAGAGCAAATAATTAAGCAATCAGTTTGCAAACACGTAGAAAATAATAAGGTGATAAGTAACAGCATGTATTTGTCAAGAATAAATTGTGTCAAACCAACCTCATAGCTTTCTTTGACTCGGTAACAAGCTTTATGAGTTGGGGTGGGGGAGCAGTAGATGTGTTATATCTTGACTTTAGTAAGCGGATGTCTACACTGGCAAAGTTACAGCACTGGCAGTTACAGCACCACTTAGCGCTGAAGGGAAACCGCTGTTGTGTGTTCACATTGACAGCTGCCTACGCAATAGCGTGTTCGCACTTGTGGCACTTGCAGCGCTATTTGGAGCAGTGCACTCTGGGCAGTTATCCCACAGAGCATCTCTTTCTCTTTTGCCACTAAGAGTTGTTGCAAGGCGGAGAGGGTCATGGGGCATCCTGGGTCTCGTCCCAATGCCCCATGATCTATTGCTTCACATCCCAGCAATCCCTGTGCTTCTGTCCATATTTGGTACCATCTTTCAGCGGTTTGTTTACCACCCTGCCTCTTTCAGGCTGCAGGAATGGATTCCGAACTGCTGACCAGCATGCTGCTCGCTCTTACCAACTCGTCACGAGTGGCAGTGGAGTTATTCCTCAAACTACAAAGGCAAGAGGAGTGCAAAATTGATCTTGCTACACAAAGTGGCCATGACACGAGATTGCTTGTGGCATCACGGAGGTGCTGACCACAGTGGAGTGCCGCTTTTGGGCTCAGGAAACAAGCACTGAGTGGTGAGATCACATTATGATGCACAACCTGGATGAAAAGCAGTGGCTGCAGAACTTTTGCATGAGAAAAGCCACATTCATGGGACTGTGTGATGAGCTCGCCCCAGCCCTGCAGAGGAAGGACATGAGAATGCGAGCTGCCCTGTCGCTGGAGAAGTGCATGGTGATTGCACTATGGAAGCTGGCTACTCCAGACTGCTACCGGTCAGTTGCTAACCAGTTCAGAGTGGGAAAGTCAACCATTGGAGTCGTGTTGATGGAACCGTGCAGGGCCATTAATTGCATCCTGCTCCAAAATACCGTGACTGTGGGCAACGTTCATGACATAGTGGATGGCTTTGCACAAATGGGCTTCCCTAACTGCGGAGGGCCGATAGATGGCATACGCATTCCAATTCTGGCACCAGATCACTTAGTCACTGAGTACATTAATCGCAAAGGGTATTTTTCAGTGGTTCTCCAGATGCTTGTGGATCACCTTGGGCATTTCATGGACATTGACGCAGGCTGGTCCAGAAAGGTGCATAAAGCATGCATCTTTCAGAACGCCAGCCTGTTCAAGAAGCTGCAAGCAGGGACTTTCTTCCCGGACCAGAAGATCACCATAGGGGAAGTTGAAATGCCCATTGTGATCCTGGGAGACCCTGCCTACCCCTTAATGCCATGGCTTATGAAGTCCTACATGGGGCAATTTGACTGCAGCAAGGAGCAGTTCAGCAACAGGCTGAGCAAGTGCAGGATGACTGTTGAGTGTGCATTTGGCCGTTTAAAAGTCTGCTGGTGATACCTGTATGGGAAGCTGGACATGGCCAATGACAATATTCCTATGCTTATAGCCATGTGTTGTAAGCTCCGTAATATTTGTGAAAGGAAGGGTCAAAGCTTCACTTAGGGCTGGACCGCAGAGGCTCAGTGCCTGGAGGCTGAGTTTGAACAGCCAGAGACCAGGGCTATTCGAGATGCACAGTGTGGGACCATAAGGATCAGGGATGCCTTGAGGCAGCAATTTGAAGCTGAAAGCCACTAATATTTGCTGCTGTGCTCAGGATCGCAGTGCTTGTAATGCTAGGAGGTTACTGGTGCACATGATGCAATAAGGGGGTTTAACATAATTGTGTGTTGCTTTGCAGTGCTCTTTTTGCTTTCACTTAATAGAATAAAGATTGCTTTCAAACCAACACAATTCTTTTATTAAAAGACAACAACCAGAGGAGAGAGTCAAATGACAAAAATACATCAGGGAGGGGTGGGGGAAAGGGAAGGTCTCCAGAGGAGGAGGCGTCCCGGGATGGCTACAGATTTGTGTATGTCCAGGGATCATACCCAAACTTCAGCAGGGCCAAACTGCAGAGGGATGGGTGTTGAGTGCAGTGGGTAGTGGGAGTTCACATGGCTGTCCTGTGAAGAGGGAGGAGTGGAATGCTGCGGGTAGAGAGTGGAGCCAGGAGGTTGATAACAGTGTGTTGGCAGTGTTGGGGGAGAGGGGGACACATGGGAAAAAAATTTTGTAACAGCAGCCATAAAGGAGGGCGGGCATGGAGATGCTTGGTTTGAAGATCTAGTATCACCTGGGGTGTGTCCACTTGGTGCTCCATAATGTTTAAGAGCCGCTCCATGGCTTCTTTCTGGTATGCCGCGTTCTCGCTGTCCCGCCACTTCTTCAGTTCCTGTTTCTCAGTGGCAGAGTGCATCATAACCTCACGGAGAAAGTCCTCCTTAGGATTTCGTGGCTGCTTTCTAATTCTATGCAGCTGTTCTGCTGCCGATAAGGGAGCTGGGCTCCCAGGGTCATCTCTGTGAAGTTTAAATACAACATTTTACAGAAGCAGTATTATTTGCATCACGGACAACACTGATTCAGTGCTTTAAAACACAGCCAGTACTCTCACACCTGTCACTAACTGGCTGACCCCAGGCAATCACACATGAGCTACAAGACCCCCAAAATGGTGAGTAATCGCAGGGGCAGTGTAAATCACTCTTTCTGGACCCTGCTGTACACTGGGCATGTGGCTCTTGGGGAGAGCCAACACTATACGGGGGGCTTGATAATCATTCCTGTCCCCACACTTTTTCCACAGGATGTGATCAGTATGGAAGTATTTTCAGGAATGGGAAAATTACCGTTAATGAGGCAAGAAACAAAGCAGCTGTGTCGAGGAACCTGCAGCAGCAGATTGTCCAGTATCTCCGTTAGAGTTTCCTGGAGATCTCTGCGGGAGATTCCTGTGAAGTGAGGGAGCCTATCAACAGCCTGTTCCACTGCTCAGACTAGGCATGTGGTGGGAGACAAGTCTGCTTTCTGCAACCCTCCTACCCCCAACAAATTGCTTCAGCAATTCCCAAAATCAGATCCACTTACCAGGGGCCTCCTCTCCTGTTTTGTGTTTTGCCAAGATCCAACTGCTGTGACTGGCTAGGCTCCTCCGGGGTAGAAAATAACTCCTGACTGCATGCATCTCTGGCTTCCTAACCATCCTCTGCCTCTGTGTCCCCGTCCCGCTCTTCGTCCAAGATTTCATCCTCCTCGCTCAGTCCACTCTCGACTGGCACATGAGCCAATGAAGTATCCATGGGGGCCTTTGCAGTGGAGGTGGGGTGACCACCGAGTATCGTGTCCAACTCTTTGTAGATCCGGCAGCTTGTGGGTGCAGTACCAGAGTGGCAGTTTGCCTCCCGTGCCTTCTGGTAGGCGTTCTGCAGCTCCTTCACTTTCACCCTACACTGCGATGTGTCCCGATCATGGCCCCTTTCTATCCTGTATCGTAACATCTGTCCATAGGTATCATAATTCCTATGGCTGGAGTGCAGCTGTGACTGCACAGCCTCCTCTCCCCAAATGCTGATGAAGTCCAGCAGCTCGGCATTGCTCCAAGCGTGGGATCACCTGGTGCGTGGAGCAGGCATGGCGACCTAGAAAGATGTGCTGAAACCACTGCACGCATCATTGAGCAAACAGGAAAGGGACTTTCAAATTTGCAAAGGAATGTATGAGGTAGGGATGATTGGTCACCTGAGGGCAGGGCAGTAGAGTTCAAACCGATGACTAGAGAGGTGAGAACAGGCATTGTGGGACACCTTCTGGAGGCCAGTCACAGCGCTGTAATCACCACGGTGTCTACACTGGCACCACAGCACTGTAGCCCCGGCGCAGAAAGTTGTACGCTTCTCTGGTGTGAACTCCAACTCACACCTAGCCACTCACCCGTGGCTTTTCCCAGGGAAACCAGAACTAAAAGGGCATCAGGCATGTCTGGCAGCAAAAGGTCCGGATCCAGCATGCTACTCACCCCGACACAGTGCCCGTGGGCAGTCCTCCACTGGAAACCCAAATAGAGGGTTTAAAAGGTCTCTCACCTTTCACATGCCAGCTGGGTCCGGTGGGGAATGGTCCACGGCTCCCCAGTCTGGTGGGTAGTCTGTGGATCTGAGTCAAACAGCATCAAGATTGTCTTGGAAAAACGACCACGCATTGTGTTTGGATCAGAACCGCCTGAAGCCCCTTTATTACGAGCATGCAAGGGGAGTACCAGAGAACCGGCAGTCCCCCCCGAATACAAATTTTCCAACAGCTTATATAGCATAAAACCACAATTAATAATACATACTTCCTTGTTAACATTTTTACCATAATTAGAATACATGTTCCATAAAAGGGAAAACAGCACCAGCCAGCTTTCCTGTTATTCACAATTTGCCCTTAGCAGTTATAAGCCTCCTCTAACACTAGCAGTGGGCAGTTATATTTTTCAACCCTAGTGATTACAGATAGTTCTGCGTTTGTGCTCCTTTATTCGGTCTCCAATAATCCATCCCCCCCCCCACCCTTTTCTGCCCTCCCGCCACCCATAAGGTTAACTTGATCAAAGTGTAGGCCTGAGCCAATTTTTTTTTTCTACTACAGCTAGAACCCACTTCATCGGATGCATGAAATGGAAAATACAGGAGCAGGTATAAATACATGAAAGGATGGGGGTTGCTTTACCAAGTGTGAGGTCAGTCTAACGAGATAAATCAATTAACAGCAGGATGAAAAATAACCTTTGAAGTGGTAAGAGAGTGGCCTATCACAGACAGTTGACAGGAAGGTGTGAGTAACAGTAGGGAGAAATTAGTGTTGGGGAAATTGTTTAGGTTTTGTAATGATCCAACCACTCCCAATCTTTATTTAGGCCTAATCCTATGGTATCCAGTTTGCTAATTAATTCCAGTTCTGCAGCTTTGAATTTGGTACCTATTACATAAAATATGCTATGACTTGGGAATTTTTATGACATGTTTGATAACTCATTCCTGACTATTCCTCAACTGACTTATCATGCCTACTTGCTTGCAGATATAAATGCTGTACATGACCTAAACAATCAGTTTTTTTAGATATATAGTGCCAGCTGTCTTCAGTATTTTTTTTCCTGTGACACTTCTCATGTTTTGTAAGAATTTTCCATTCATGCAGCTGCTGTTTCTATGCAGTTTTCTTGTTGCTATGTGTGTGCATGTGTGCTTATACGATTAGTTAACTAGACATGATCGTGTTGGTGACTGAAATATCTCTGTGGTAAAAGGCATAATTTCAGAAGTAGGAGTGATGATGATCTAAATGAAATTAACTCTAAACAGGTGAAGAGCAACAAGATTCACTTCACCTGGTTTAATCAAGTCCATCAGCTTGAGACAACAATGAGGTGTGTAGTAGGACTGAGGTGGGCAACAACAGAGAAATGCTTATGCTAAAAGAGGCTGGATATGAGAATTATGTAAGGTAGCTAGACACTTCAAGTCTAATAGATTAACCCTGGTGCCATACACATCTAGTGTTATCCACTTCCCTCTTGCCCTTACCAGATATGTCAAAATGATACGCAGCTTACGTAAACAAATTCTGTAGTATGATGTTGAAATCAGTATTTAGACAAGTAAAATATTTAGTTAAATGTGAACAGGCACTAGTGGAAGTAATTAATGTGTCTGTTTATAAATGTCTGATTTTTCTTCCCCTTGTGTATAGGTTTAATTGTTTGAAAACAAATTTGGCTTTCAACACTACTTGGATCCTGTTTGATACAAATTCAGGTGGTGGGTCTCAGTAAACACCAACTTATTGATATTGCTCTGGTTTTATGAAGGTGCTTTAGTTTTATCCTATGGGAAAAAAAGAAGCAGCGAGTTATGTTTAGTTAGTGCCTTATCCCACTCCCAAATTAATGGACTCCCCCCTCCCAGCTTCAAGGGGAGCTTGGTCTGATCTTAAGTGAATACAGTATGCATTGAAAAAGTGCCTACTTTATCTATCTGTTGAAAAGATAATGCTAATTGCTTTATTGCTGAGGGTCATTCCATGACTCATTACTGGGAAAAGGATTTGAGAGGGGGAAACCCCATGTTTGAATCATAGAATCATAGACTTTAAGGTCAGAAGGGACCATTAGGTGAGCAAGACTCACCAGCCAGACACCCAGGAAAAAATTCTCTATAGTAACTCAGATCCCACCCCATCTAACATCCCATCACAATTCTCTATAGTAACTCAGATCCCACCCCATCTAACATCCCATCACAAGCCATTGGGCATATTTACCGCTAGTAGTCAAAGACTAATTAATTGCCAAAATTAGGATATCCCATTATACCATCGCCTCCATAAACTTATCTAACTTAGTCTTGAAGCCAGATATGTCTTTTGCCCCCACTATTCCCCTTGGAAAGCTGTTCCAGAACTTCACTCCTCTGATGTTAGAAACCTTCATCTAATTTCAAGTCTAAACTTCCTGATAGCCACTTTATATCCATTTGTTCTTGTGTCTACATTGGTACTGAGCTTAAATAATTCCTCTCCCTCCCTGGTATTTATTCCTCTGATGTATTTATAAAGAACAATCATATCTCCCCTCAGCCTTCTTTTGGTTAGGCTAAACAAGCCAAGCTCTTTGAGTCTCCTTTCATATAGCAGGTTTTCCATTCCTTGCATCATCCTAGTAGCTCTTCTCTGAACCTGTTCCAGTTTGAATTCATCCTTCTTGAACATGGGAGACCAGAATGGCACACAGTATTCCGGAGGAGGTCTCACCAGTGCCTTGTATAATGGTACTAACACCGCCTTATTTCTACTGGAAATACCTCGCCTGATTTATCCCAAGACTGCATTAACTTTTTTCACAGCCATATCACATTGGCAGCTCATAGTCATCCTGTGATCAACCAATACTCTGAGGTCCTTCCTTCTCCTCTGTTACTTCCAACTGATGCCTCCCCAGCTTATAACAATAGTTCTTGTTGTTAATCCCTACATGCATGACTTTGCACTTTTCACTATTAAATTTCATCCTATTTGAAGCTTGGGATTAATTTTTAAGATTGATTTAAGCATTCCTGAAGCATATTCATCAACACAGTATTGGAATATATTTAACACATAATTGTAGGGCTTTCTGTTGTCTCTTCCTTTCAGTATCAAAGAGATTATTTTTAAAATGTTGGTTGCCTAATATTAACAATGTTTTTAAAATACAAATGTGTATATGAATATAGCTTAAAAACCCTATAAACCTGTGTATCCCTCTTGCAAATACAATAGAATTCAATAAATATACAAGTCAGTTTCCTACATTACTCCTGGGGGAATTCTGCTCCAAAAATAAAATAAAAAAAATCTGTGCACAATATTTTAAAATTCTGCAAAATTCTGCATATTTTATTTGTCAAAATAACACAATATAATCATGCTAGTTTGAATTATTTTGGTAATTTATTTCAAAATACCTGTCAGCATGTAACAGTGCAAACAACAAAAGATTCAGAAAATGTTTTTTTGACAAATAGATTCCTTATTAGGCATATTAATACAGACCTTGGAGTATTAATTCATTTAAACTACAATACAGAAACGTATTTCCTGCAACCCTCAGAAGCTGTGCAAAGGCTTGGGGAAGTTAGGGGTAATGGAGGAGCTGTGGGAGAGGGAAGGAGCCTGGAAGTGAACCTGGAGGATTGTTGGGTGTGGGTGGGAATAGTATGGAACAGTTTTTTGCAGGGGGAGGGATTGTTAGAGTTGGGGAGCCTCCCCCACGCAGACCCTGCCTGATCCCCCTAGCCTCTCCCATTCAGGCAGGCACATGTGTCCCTATGTTTCCCTGCAGCCCCCTTCTTCCTGTCCCCATGTGGCCTGGCAGCCCCACTGTCATTCAGCCCTTGGCTCAGTGTTGCCACCCCATTAACTCCTGTGCCCATGCCCCACTCTGTTCCTCCCACTAACCCTTCTGAAACCCAGTTTGTGTAACCCCCCAGCAGCCCTGTATGCCTCAATCTGTCCGTCTCCCTCATATTCTGTGCCTCCTCACCTAGTCCTGCAGTGAGGAAGGCCGCCTCTTATCCCCATGTGAGTCCAGCTGCTCTCTCTTCTGGTGCCACAGCAGCCCCTGGTTGACAAAATGTATAATTGTAGCATCTCTCCAGCGGAATGTATGTTCTGCGGGGGACATGAATTGTGTTGAATGCATGTTCTGCGGGGAACAGTGCTACAGAATTCCCCTCAGAGTACTATATATAAATACTCTCACAGAACCACCACCACCGCCAATAAACAAATGGTGTTGAAATTACTCATTATCTTCCACATAGAAAAGATACTGTACAGGAGAAATCTAATACAGAGTTGCAGAATTACCTGTCTAGGTGAAAGTGTTACCCTCTTTTGAGTTTCATGACTTCTATAACTATTTTCATCACTGGTTTTCTCTTATTTTATGTTGTTACTGTTTATGTATATACTAATGGGCCAGATTCTGATCATTGTTACACCTGTGGGCATCTAGCACTACTCCATTGACTTAACCTTTGACTACATTGAGTGTGGTTTTGATGGTATAGTTTAGGAGACTGTATGTGTTTTTTTTTGTTTTTTTTTGTTAAGTAGCTGTTTTATACCAAATTAAAAGTACCAGTTTCATTGTTTCCCATTAGCATCACTCTGATCCCTGCTAATGGCCTTTTTCTGAAAGTGTTTTTTTCTTCTTCCTTACAGTAATTGCTTAGAAATGATTGTCACCTAAGAAGTCGGCTATGGCAAACAGGAAACGTCAAAGCACTACAGCCAGCATGCTGGATCACCGGGTGATACCTTGCCCTACTTCATCTCATCATAGGGAGCCTGAAAGTGAGGAAAATCACCTGCCTAGTGAAGATTACATAGCAAAGGAGGCAGAGCTAACAGCTGTCAGAGAAGGTAGTCCTACCCCTGTGGAACATGAGTGCAATGATAACAGTGGCGATGGCGATTCCAGCTCCGATTATGTGAATAATACCTCTGAAGAGGAGGACTATGATGAAGGCTTGCCAGAGGAAGAGGAAGGGATCACATATTACATTAGGTATTGTCCAGAGGATGACAGTTATCTGGAAGGAATGGACTGCAATGGGGAAGAATATGTTCCTCATGAAGAACACCAGGTTGAAACTGATGAATGTCAAGAAGCTGTGGAAGAAGAATGGACAGAAGCTAACATCCAGCACCATGATGAAAGTGAAGTGACAGAAGGGCAAGGATACCAAGATAACTGTGTTCAGATTTTGGAGGATGAAGTATCTTCTCTGGAGATTCAGGACCAAGAAGAAAACATACAATACTGTCAAAACGAAGAAAGCTATCAGGACTATTATCCACCAGAAGCTAATGGAAACAGTCATGGGATGTCGCCCTACCGTTTGAGGAAAGAAGATGCTGAGTTGGGAGAGCAGGAAGAAGACATTGACCAGATTGTAGCTGAGATTAAAATGAGCATGAGTATGAGCAGCATTAACAGCACAACAGAAATGAGCCCTGAGCATGTCGGGACTGAAAATGTGCAAAGTGACTATAAGGAGACTTGTCCAGAAGGTGATGCTGGTCATGAAGGGAGGCCAAAATCATTGAATATTCCACCAGCTTCAAAGCATGTTGGAGATATGCCTAGAGGTTTTAAAACAAAGTCAAGAACTCCAGAAGACAGACAGAAATGGCCGCAAGAACAGGTATGAGGTGCTATTTTTTTAATAAGAAAACTATTTATCATATAGATCAGAGGTTCTCAAACTATGGTCTACGAGATCCATTCAGCAGGTCCAGGGATAGTTCCCTCTAAGGTTTGCGCCTGGGGGGGCTGCACATGAGAGAATGAAGGGCCACCCACCTAATTAGTGCAGCTGCACAGGCCTGGCTCCACTAATTAGGTGCCTGGACCCTGGAGAAGATGCACATGTAAGGTGAGATGGTGGCCTTGGGGGATATAGGAAGTAGGTAGGAGGGGCCAGTGGGGTAAGAAGAGGGGGTGGGGGGAATTCGGAAGGTGCTGGGCTGTGGCAGCCATAGCAAGAGGCGACTTTCTCCAGCTCCAGGGGAGAGACGGTGCTCCTTCCCAGCCTCAGCTCTGTGGCTTCTGTGGCAGGGGAGATACCCCCCCCTCCTTTCCAGCCCCAGCTCAGGGGCTGCCGTGGCATGAGGAGAGAGGGAGAGACCTCCCTCCATCCCATCCGCAGCTTGGGGGCTGCTGCGGCATGGGAGAGAGGGCCCATCCATCGCATTAGAAAGATAAGGCTACTGATATTAAAATTTGTGTGCTTTTATTTGTAGAACAAAAAAATTTTAATTACGTTTTTTTTATATAGCACTTTTATCCAAAGCACTTTACAATAGTTAGCTAACGTACGAACAACATTTGGAAAGATCATTAAATGGTCCGCCGAGACCCTCAGCAATTTTCAAGTGGTCTACAAAAAAAAGTTTGAGAACCACTGTGAATGTAACTTCTTGGAGGCATTATGCAAATGGCATGTCACTAAATTGTGTCTGTCAAAAACAGATGAAAGCAAATTTAAAGTAATATTTGTTCTGTGTTATAGTCCTAACTCTACATCTACACTATTCAATAAATTGAATTTCTTAGAAAATTGGTCTAGATAAGGTCCATGTGGGTAAATAAGCAGTATTATTAGAAAACTGGGTTTTTTCTACAGTGACCAGACCTCTTTGGAAAGATTGGCATGTTGTCTTTAAATAAGTTACCAAACACATCAAGCAAAATAGTCTGGCAGGATGTGGATACATCAAGTTTTTTCATTATGATTTTTTCATATGTCGATGGCATGCCAGCAATGAGGTCAGAACGGAGGGCAGAACAGAGAAGTGGTTAATGAAATTAGTTTTGGTGAAGGGCTGGTTAGTATGCTAATGGTTGATTTTCAGTCTTTTTTGCTTTCTTGTCTCTAGAATCTGAACGTGGGTAAAGGGAGAGTGAATTGTAGGTCATGTCATAATCAACCACAGTAGCTGGTACTATAGTCTAGTTCTTGGCTAACAGGCCTCCATGCACCAGGGTCACCATAACAATATTTGTTTTGTGGAGGGGGACTAAAAATAATGTAAAAATTGGCCTTTAATGAACAAATGTACTGAAGCCTTGTGACTGGATTGCCCTGCCCTATGTTTAATGTTAGCCAAAAGCAAGTTACAGTTCTGTGTGGATGGGAAAAACTCATGCTGGAGCAGACAGTCTTGACATTAGCTTACTATACTCAAAAAAACAAATGTACAAATGTTTACTGTCTACTAACATTTGAGGACAATGGATACTGAAAACTGTTAGGGTGGCCTTGCAAGCTTGCTCATTTGCCTGAGTTATTACCAGATTTCAAAATTGTAAGATATTGGAAATAAGAAAGTATCATTCCTATTTTGGGATTTACAAGTTGACTTTATTTTCAGAAAATTGTGACATAAAAAGAATAAACCAGGTCTGTTGAATCAGTGAATGAAGCCAGCTTAGTATACAGTATTCCTTTTACAATGAGCAATTCTGATGTGCCAATTCTGATGTGCCAATTTTCTTTTAAAAAGGTGTAAGGATGGTATATTCAAGTGGAAAGGTGAAATAGTTTCATTTTACAGTGAAAAAAATCCTTTCAAAAAACAAAATCTCACAACTGGACGGGCATTAAGGACTAATTCCAGTGCAGTAATGTGGTCCCTTTTCTGTTCCTGTGCAGAGTATTGGACAGAAGAAGTGGGAATCAGGCTCAGTACTTTTTCAGGACTGTGGTATTTAAAAAACAAAACAAAACTAAGTGATGCTGTTGGTTTTTCTTAAAGGGACTTCTGATTCTTTTTAAAAAATAATTTTGTATTATTTACTTAGCTTACATTTTTTAATATTGTGTTTCTGATTCTCTCTCTGTAGGAGCCAGAATCTATAATTATAGAACCCTGAATATAAATATATAGCTAAGTATTTGTTTATGGTGAACAGAGAGCATGTATTTAAATGACTGCCTAGTATATATGCTTGAATAGGTTTGTTTTTTTTAAATAACGATTTTAATTAAAAGTTCTTTATTAAACTTCAAAAGTATAAATGTTCTGTTTCACCCTCACTGAAGTTATCAGTATGGAAAATCATAATATTGAATTAAGTATTCTCTGGTTAATTATTTAACTAAAATAAATTAACATAAATGATTCCACTAAACACTGTGAAATTGTGCAACCATATTCACGTTCAGTGACACCTCTCACATAAGCGATGCTAACTGATATCACTAAGAATTGCACAATCTGGTCATTAATGAGGGGGAGAATAATAACTGGACAAGATTAAAAATGTCTGATTAGATTATTTTGCAGTCAAATGACAGAAAATTCATGTCACATGGCCCAGTTCTTAAGTAGGCGATTCTTCCATTGCTGCTATTGAGAATATTGCCTGAGTAAGGACTGCATGATTGGGCTGTATAGTCTTTCAAAGCATGATGTCAAGAAGAGCTCATGAATAAGAAAACTACTGAATTCCTAGTTTGAATATGAGATTGTGAACCCCATTGTACGCATATTCATCATGTCAGATTACTAACAAGTGGGAGCTTTGGAATGCCAGAAAATTGATATTATAATTGCCTCTGCTGTGAAAATACACAAAGACCGGCTTCCTGTCTGAGCTTTAACTTAGTGCTATTTCTGTTCACGATTGGGATCGATGCACTGAAACCTTCCCGTGTAGTAATGGAGATTGCGCTGCGGTTATTGATACCATGTCTCATGTAGCAGTCATACGTTGTTCAGTGCTCTTCCAAATCACTTCTCAGAAAAAACTGTTGTCAAGAGAATGACTATAGACAGGTACAGGGCACTAGCACTCACAGTATTTACTTTTGATGCTGTACCTTTCTGTTCAAATATTAGGCTATGTCTACACTATTCAGTCTTTAGTGACAGGGTTGTGTCACCATAGCCGTGCCGCTGAAAGTTGTGCTGTGTAGCTGCTGTTCGTTGGCTCTCCTGCTGACAAAAAACTTCCACTCCCAACTAGCAGCATTTGCGTTGTCAGCAGGAGAGCACTCCTGCCCACAACGCGCTGTTCACACTGGCACTTGTCACCGCAAAACTTTTGTCTATTGGGGGTGCGGGGGGGGATGGTTAACACCTCTGAAAGACAAAGGTTTTGTCATTCCGTTGCCAGTGTAGACCTAGCCTTAGCCAAGAGAAAGCAGATTAGGATTTCTGGCCAGATATACAGTGATAAAGGGGTCCGCTTCAGCTAAGAATGAAGTGATAAGTGCTTGAGGAGTGACAGAGTCAAGGGATACTCTTCATTTGCAGCAGAAGAGGTAGTCATAGAGGCAAAGCCATTCCTACTGAGGACAAAGTTGACGGGGTTTCACTGAGAACAGAGGGTATCAAGGCCATTAGAGCAGAAATGTGTGGTGTAGCATTCATTATGCTAATACAAACCCTCACAGAAAGGAAAGGTGGGAGCAACACTTTCCAGGGACATAAAGGCAGGGTTAAAAAGCAAATCAATGTATAGTTGACTAAACAAAACTTGGTGTTCAGAATTTGAACATGTTTACCACTATAAACCTTTGGCCATATCTTGCGGTGTACTATGCACCAGTTGCCTATGTTGATCACCTTCAATTCCAATTAAAGTCAAGGAGAAATAGGATCAGGCTTCCTGCAGGGATCTGTGTGAGTATAAATGTTCTGAAGTGCTGCATTGGTATTGGTATTGTCAGTTCTCAAGTGCCATTTTAGGACTTTGTCCTGCAAAGGGACCTTTGCGGGTGGGCCCTGAACACCGACCCTGAGCCTCAGCGACTTAATTGGGGACCTGGCCATGGGGATTATTTTGCAGGCTCATTTCTTTAAATATTTAATATAAATAAATATTTTAAATA
Source organism: Gopherus flavomarginatus (assembly GCF_025201925.1). Lineage (NCBI taxonomy): Eukaryota > Metazoa > Chordata > Testudines > Testudinidae > Gopherus > Gopherus flavomarginatus. The sequence goes on from NC_066625.1 coordinate 62,492,435, forward strand.
ATGTTTAGGGTTTTTTTTAAAATAGACCTGTGCCTTACTTGCTTATGAAAATGTCCTGGCTATTATCATAATGACAGGGAATAATTAAAGGCATGCTGTCACATAGTGTAAGCTCCAAGTTGTCTTGCCATAAAAACTTTTAAATCATCAGGTGATATGTATTGCATGCTAAACATGTATTTATTTTTTTTCTATTTTATTTGTTTGATTTTTTTGTATTATATCTTGCGTACTAAAAGTTTTTCAATAATTAGGAAATTGGTGTTGCACAGTCCAAAAGTGTAACCACAGTGTTATAGAGGTCTAGTAAGTGGATATGGAGTACCTTTCAGCCCCCTCATAATAGGTTCCAGTCTTGTCAGGGTCAGCTTACCTGTCTATCTTCTAGGTGCTTTTAAATGATACCTCAAACCAAGGTTGTATGTAAACTTTGACGATCCCTTTTGATAATGACCAAACTGGAAATGACTAGTTAGTTCATATATGTCACATAAATATTCTGCTATCTGTACAGTTTGTATATTCAGTGAATGGTAATTCTGACATGAAATTTCATATTATGCTTTCCAGTAACAACTTTAACACTGACCACAGCACATACTTACACATTCTTCAAAATGTACAGTACTAATTACACACATACTCTGCATAGTCCAAGATAAACATTAACAAGTCATATACATGTTTTAAGAGTTGGAAATGGAAATGGCAAAGTGGTGAGAAAATTTAATTTTATTTTCAAGTTTTGAGTGGCTATGTTTGTCATCTGATAGATGCTTGCAGTGTCCACTGGCTTCAGTGGGATTTATGTATGTATGTATGTCTGAGGGCACTGAACAATCAACGTGGAAAACAAACAAACCATAACATAGTAGACGACACTGTCTCTTGTAGTGGTGTAACTCAATGGGCCGACTGCTGCTCATAGAGATTAATGACACGCATTCAGGTCAGTGGGACGTGAGCAAGTCTGAGGTCAAAATATGGGTCTATCTCTGTTACATGCATTATGTACATCTGCCAAAAAAGCAGAAATTGGCTTGCATCAGGGAAACCTTCTCCTATGGGGAATCTTGACTGCATTTAAAACTTACTGGTTTTCATATGTATAGGGTCACTGTGGAGTAATTCCCCCCCCTCATATTATCAGTAGGAAGATACTTATTTTGTATAATTTCAGAAATGCACGAAGACTATAGAAGTTTTTCACAATGAATATTTTGTTTTTAAACGTGCCATCAACCTCCAGATCATGAATGTTTTTTTTACATTCGACGTCTCTGAGATCATTAATTTAGCTGCCACATATTAAAGTTGCCACAGATCTAGATTTGCTTTCTTTTTGGTTCATAATTTAATGTTCTATTTTATAAGAATCAACTTTACACACACATAAGCTGGAGGTGGTCAGAAGCTCTGGTAACAACAGTGCACTCAGCTCAATTAGACACTTTTTGTGGTTGAACAATTATGACTTAAGTCAAGTATCTCTCATAAAGGAAAGCACTGGGGGAACTGAATGGCTTGTGGGACTGGTAATGTTAATGTGCAGTTTTCTGGAAAATTAAACTATTACAGGACTTTTTGGAAAAAATACTTTTGAAGTATCTGACTGCAGCCTACAGTTTGGAAGCCTCTGCAAATGAAATCAAACTGTAATCTGAAGCAGAAGAGGTTGCTGCAAAATCTGCAAGCTCCAAAAGTTGCTACTATGGCTTAGCTATAAAATCTTTGCTGCTTGCTCTTGTACATTAATAAACAGCCCATTCAAACTGAAGCTTAACCTCAGTCTTGTTTAATACTGCACTTACTGTAGGACCTGCCCTCTTCTTCTTGCAAGGTATTCCTTGTGTGGCTGACATCAGCTAGGCCCAGCCTGTTCCCCTCTGACCAGCAACTCAGTCTCTGCTCATAGTTAAGAGCTTCTCTTAGGGCTTGTCTACACTGGCACTTTGCAGTGCTGCAACTTTCTTGCTCAGGGGTGTGAAAAAACACCCAAAGAGCACAGCAAGTTGCAGCGCTGTAAAGGGCCAAAGTAGACAGTGCGACAGCAATGGGAGCCGCGTTCCCAGCACTGGTAGTTACGCCCCTCGTGGAGGTGGGTTTTTTTAGCTCTCTCCCAGCGCTGCTTTGCAACGACACGAGGCATATTAAAGCTTTGCCGTGGCAGTGCTTTAGCGTTGCCAGTGTAGACTAGCTCTTAGTTTTGGTGATCACTGCCTGCCTGTGCTTAAGTATACAGAACACATCTATGTAGAATGAGGGAGTTATGTTTATAATTTTTTATAAATACCATATGTACATCAGTTTAACTGTTTGATGATGTTCTGCCTTCGTGCATAAGGCTAGATCAAAGGATACTGTAAGGGGAAGAACTTGTCAAGAAACATAACAATGGCAAAGATAAGGGACTGTAATAGAGAATGTGAAGGTACCTTAGGGAAACCATGGGAGAGGGGCTATTAATTGGGGAAAGTCACCAGACTGGTGCTCCGTACACTAGCAAAGTTAACGCTTCCTAAGCTAAAACTGGGATCAAAGAGTAGACTAAAACCCAGGGTGCTTTTGATTTAAATCGAATTGATTTAAATCACTGGTCATGAGGACTCGATTTAATCATGGATTTCTACATAAAATCTTTTTGGTTGTTATTACCTCAATACATACTCTTCACAACTCAGAAATAGATGTAGGTTTCATTTTTAGAAGGTACACACTATACATTTTAAAAGTGATTTATTTTGAAAACTTTTCAGATTAGTTTTACGGCTATATCAGAAAATGAATGATTGTTTGGTTATTTCATGTACCAAAGGTAATTGAAGCAGATATTTATGAAGTCATTGGGAGGTGAGCTATCTCAAATTCAACAGGTTAATCATTAATATTTGGAGGATTTCTTGCCATGCTGTATTAGGAAGAGAACATCACCAGACAGACATTTCAATTGTTTTATTTAACTAAAACAACAACGTTATGTATTCTGGAATTTTTTCTTCAACAGCAAACATATTATATTTTAACAAAACAAGCATATGCATTTTTAAATTTGATTAAACATTCAAGTTTTTTAAAATCATGTTTGTTTTTGTTAAAATTCTTTTAAACTAAAATAGTTAAATGAAATATATATATTTTAAAAAATGAAAATTTAAATAGACTGTCAGCCAGGTCAATGTGAGAAATTTACAATATTGGCTTCTGCAGCTAACTCAGTTGTCTTCACCTTCATTTTCTTTTTTGTTCATAATCTGGAAAAAAAACAAAAAACAAGCTATCCTGCTTTTTCAGGTCCCAAACAATTTCTCAATTTGGAATGAATTAGTCCAAAGGAAGAAAATATTCTTCCTACACCAGCAGAAGAAGCTACTGCTGTTAAAAGTGAGATTATCACTTCAACAGACTCTGAATTCAAGTATTTAAGTGACTTCCGCCAGTTCACTGGTGTGACTTTCTTTAAAACATCAGCAGCAAACATATATTTCCTGAATGGTTCTTATTCTCAATCTGGGTCTGTTTTACAGCCTGCTACCATTATAGGTTTTCCCTTCTAGTGAGAGAATGGTATGGTAGATCTCAAATCAATGAAGGCTACACTTAGAGAGACCTCAAGACTTCTGGAATATGCTGCTCAAACAGTTTCACTTTTGTTTCCCCTGCCTGTCCCTCCTATCTCATATTTATTTCCAGATTTCTTCTCCTTGTCCAGATGTATTCTGCCCCCAACTATTTTTTATTCATTGAACTTTTTGAAACTTTGCACTTTTAGAGAGAGGTAAGGGATTGACTCTGCACACAAATTTGCAGAGGGACAATAGGGTTCAGGTCTGTTATTTCTCACCTCTATTTATTTATTTATTTAATTTTAAAACATTTTTGCTGTTAACAAGCATATCATCTCTGGAGATACAAATCCACAGTTTGAGAACTGCAAAACTAAACATCTCTGATGGTATTTTCTAGACTCAGCACTGAATCCCAGTGGGTAGATAGAAAGATTAACTTAAATAATCTATACAGAAGCCCCTGGGACCCCATAAGATTGGGTCCCTAATTCATGAACTATTGGAACTCATTTACAAAACTTTTCTTAAACGTTACATGAATATACAGTCTCAGAATTACAATTTATAATCCCTATTCCATGATGAGACGACATAGCTCAAAGATATATCTTTATCTTTAGATAGGTTTTTTCCTTATAAAGCATTTTATCAAAAAATCTGATTTATTGTTTTAAATCATTGATTTTTACCCACCCTGCTAAAGCCTTAAAGATGTTAGTCTAGGCAGGAAAGGGAGGGGGATGACTGAGTAGTTAACCCACTGGCTGAAAGAGTCACGGGGGGCATGCTGCATCAGGACTGTCTGCTTCCTCCTGCCAAAGATGGAGGTTAGCTGAACTAAGAGAGAACTTACAAATTTTTGCAAAGAAAGATTAGGTTGTGGGTTAGGAGAAGTGTACAAAAAAGGCACCTTACCTTTGTAACACTGGGTGAATGAATAATGTTTTATTTGGAAGAAGCTGTTTTTGTGTCACTTTAATCAGCCAATGTCACAGATTCTTGGAGGAAAAGAGTGCCAAACACAGCTGGTGTTTTAACACAACTGGGAAATGGGACCTGTTGCCTAGAGATCCAGTCCCAGAGTGGTTGAACTGCATCGTTCACCTCTGTGAGAAAGGTGCATGGAGCTAGGCCTATCACTTGAGAATGCACTTGAGTGGGACCAAAAATGATCTCAAGCACAGTGCACCTGTAATATTAACCATGGGTTTAGGGGCTTAGGGGGAGATGCTGACTTTGACCGGGCAATTTGCATTTAACAAAAAAGAACAACAAAAATATTACTAAAGATAAAGCAAGAGGGGAAGTGGTTTATAACTTTTTGGGTGGGCGAGGAGGGGAGAAGAAAAGGACAGGTAAGGAAAATGAGTTACAAACAGCTCCCTAAAAAGCAGTTAGTGGACATGTGCAGAAAAACAGGGATTTACCCTAAACAGCTTTAAAAAGTCTGAGGGGGTTGAGCTGTTGTATTCAGATGACTAGAGAAGGAATTATATCCCAGCAGCAGGGAAGGCCTTGAGGGAAGCCACTAGAATGTCGCACAGATTCCAGGGTTCAAGGGAGACAGTGATCAGTATAAAGCAGCAGGACTGTAGAAGTCCAAAGAGGGTGAGTTTCCAGTGGCAGGTGTGGAGGAGGACAACCAGTGTGTGTAGGAGTCAGAGCAGCACTTGGACCCCATTCAGACCTGATTCCCTGGGTCAAGAACTGGCAAAGGTAAACTGTACCTGGAAAGAGAGAAACTTCAGTTTGAAAGAAAGAAGCTTGCTGACTGGGACAGATGACACAGGCATGATCTGGAGATTGGACCTCTTGTACCTCAATTTTTCAGTGACTCACTAAGCAGGAGCAGAACATGGAATGACAATTCCACAGGGGGCATATATGCTAAATTGTTGCCCTGTTTAAAGAAGAAAGAGGCTATAGTGATGCTGATCTCACTTCCTTTGAGAAGGCTTGTGATTTGAGCCAGCTCTGCTCCTTAAATTGGACCTGATCCTTGAGGTCTAGAGGAAAGATTTTTTTGGGAGGTGCCAAAGCACAAAGATGTAACCTATATGGAGGTAGGAAACCAGATGAAGGGCTGTGTGCGTGCAAATAGGGCAGTGTGCGTGCCAGTCACTGCCACAGATGCAATGTATGACCTTGTCAGGTTAGAACAGATGGAGAGACATGAGGGTGCTCATCAGGGGTGGGAAGTGAGCAAACTCAAGCCATGGGAAGTTAGAGCTCCAAGCTGACCCTCAAAGAAAGGTCTCAAGCAACTGAGGTGTTATACCTGGCAGGGAATGGGGCAAAAGTGAGTAAGCTGTCAAGTGACCATGAATCAAGGAGCTGGCACTTCACCATGGCAGATTAACTTTCTGGCAGCTCAGCCAGAGGGAGGCTATGACACTATCCCGTCAGTGCATCAGGCTAACTGTGAGTGCAGCTACAGAGGGGATGTACAGTACATGTGTCTTGTACCCTGGAGAGCACCATACAGCCAGATCCCCAGTAGAATTGGGAGGTGAGAATCAATGGGGAGACATTGTTGAGCTGAGAAGACACTAGCACATTTGACAGTTTATTCAGACTCCATTCAGACTCAGCAAATGCTGACAAACTGGTGTGGGTGAAGGGTGGGATTCCCTGTGGTGAACCCCACTGGCGTGCCAATGATGGCAGGAGTTCTGATGCACACCAAAGAAGGTTCTGGGATCCTGACAGTGGGATTTTTGCAGGATATTCCTTTTGATTTGGTGTTGGCAAATAATGTAATGGGTTTCAGCCAAACAGGCTCAGAAGCAATCCCACTCAATCCAGATCCCATGACCAAAGGGGCTTACTGCCTCTCTTACTAGGGAAGAGGCAGTGCTGAGCATGGTTGTGGCCACAACTCTATCTGGAAGTGAGGAAACTGAGGTACAGTTGGAAAGTTCTGTAAGCCAAAATCTCTCTGGGAGAAAGGGCTTCGAGTCTGGTAAAGAATACTGGCAGACTATGGTACCTACTCAAAGGTGGGAAAAGCTCCAGCTAAATGTAAAGCAATTGTTTGTAGGGAATTAGAGAAAGCAGTGGCTGAGAGGGTAGGGGAGCTCTTGGACCACTGTCAATATGTACATGACTCTGAGAGGCTAAGGGAGGAAACGCTGCTTGTGTATCCGCAGCAGGTGGGAAGAAGGGAACTTGGCTTTGGGGAAGATGGGGAGAGTCTGTTCTCCCAAGGTATAGGATCTGTCATCTATCAGAGGCACTGTGGGGCTAAGGCCCACTCTACAGCCCAGAGATCCAACCTAAGAGTTGTGGGATCACTTGGTTCCACCAAGAGTAAGGTGCAGGAAGTCAGGCCTGTCACCTGAGGGGTGCACTTGGGAGGGGCTGAAAGAGATCAGAAGTGCATCTGGTAAGTTACAGATCTTTGACTTCTCATCCCCACCGTTGTGCCTGAAAAGCTGAGGGCCTGAAGGAACATAACAGTTGGAGTGCTAGATGGGGCTGTATGTTCTGTAATTCTCTCCACCTCACCTCTTTTCATTAATTTGCAGTTTACAAATAACAAATTTACTCTCTCTCCCAAGATCTAGAAATGAAAATATAACTGCTCGAATAACAAATAAAAGGCAAAACTTCTTCTAGTATACTATATCCCCATCCCTCACTCCATGTCTTTTGTAAAAACAATGCTATGCCCAGGTTTCTATTGAAAAAAACAACCCTCAGTGGGATAAAATTCCTTCTCATTTCCATCTCAGCTTTGTGCTTATACCAGGAGTATGCTGCTGTGCTGCACATACTATGGAGGTCTTTATTAGTCTGGCTAAAATATTTGCTGTTGCTCATTCACTTTGCTTGGCTTTAGTAAATTCCACACCGCTTCGCTACAGCAGACAATATGTCTGGTGGTGTCATACAGAATTGGAAGTCTGAATATTTTTTTCAATTGTGAGCTCTCTCCAACATTCTTAGGTGTGCAAGCCATCATTTTTCACCTCTGCTTACCTCCCATCAGATGTTAGTTGGATATTTTAGAAGCCAACCATGCCAATAATCTGATTTGCCATCAATTCAGAGTCTCAACACAGAAGCATTAGGTGAGAACATGTTCATCAGAAGTACACTGGGGCAAGAGTACAAGTGGAGGATATTTTTTAAAATGAACCAAAGTGGTTGTCCAGCTTCTGATTTCTCTCTGGATTGAGTAACTTCTACAATTTACTTTGCCCAGAGACATGTAGGATAAAATTTCAAAAAAAGGGGAGCATTCTTTCAATTCTTATGAAAATCATGAATGACCGATATTCCCATTTCCAAGGTAAGAGTTTACTTCTACGAAATAATACCGCTTCTTTGACATTTCCATCATTTTCATCATACTCCTGCCTATAAACAACACTTCTGGGTATGCTGCCTGAGTTGTGGCTTTTCAGTAAGAGCTGCCTGACAACAGAAAATAGAAAAATCAATGTCTTACCCAACGTAATAAAATACCTACAAAAACTGAGGTCATAAGTAGCTGTCGATACAACATCAAAACCTGCCTATTTAATCCACACTATTAATGGTAGTTCTTAGTTTTCTTTTTTAAGTAAGATGACATTTACTTAGAGAAGGGCTCTTCAACAGAGGCATGGAAGTACTCAAAATGAATGAGGAAGCAAAAAGAGAGAGAAAGGAAAGCTGTTTCAGTGAAATCACTTAAACATGGGTTTTTGCAATCACATTTATCTAGATTAACAGAAATGTAAACAAATTATACTTCAGGGAGTATATCTGTCTTTCCCTAACTAAGGGATAATAAGGATGGTAGCTACTCAAATTATTGCATTTGTAGGGATTGTTTGTGCGACCCTTACTCATAAGGTATGTCTGCGCTGCAGCGTAGACCCCAGGTGTGAGCCTAAGCTCACGCCTAACCCCTCTTGTATTCACACACCAATTGTTTTAACCTAGGGCTCAGATCCGGGGTCCCAGGACCCTCCAGGACTGGATAGTCCAAGCCCGTGTTAAGCTGGGATCTAGGGTCCAAGCTCTATTGCTTTCCTGTGTATATGTGGCCTCAGCTTGATTTTGTCCCAGAAGTCATCCAGATGTATACCAGAGTTCCTTGGGGCAACTTTCTTAGTCCTCTCTATGCTGATGATCTGTGGTGCAGACTATTGCACTCTGTTACAAACAGAAGCCACACCTCCCTTTGCAAACGACAGCAGCTCAGGTCAGCATTAACCCACCGTCTGCTGAACACCAGTCAGCAGAAAGCATGCTGTCAGAAAGTCTGTAGTGTTTTCAATGGAGACTGAGCAGAAGAAGGTTTTTGCAAAGAGAGCTGCTTCCTGGTCACAAGAACACATCCAGATATCGGTGCACACTGCCCAGGTGCCCCTGCACCCGCACCCCTTGCGGGGAGCAGGGGGGGGGAGGGCAGGGTGCTGGGAGCAAGGGACAGAGATCAGAGTGGGGTCCAATCGGCTGCCCTGCAAAGGCGGCTCCTGGCTGCCAGGATGTCAGGGGGTCATCCATCCCCGGCCATGCTGAGCTGGGAGCTCTGCCGCAGCCCCTCCCTCCCACTCCACTCCCAGCCCCCCCATGACTGATTCACATGGGTGGGATGACGGGAAAGGTTTGTACTGCTCCCACCTGTGTCATATTTCCCTTACAAATAAAGAAGCTTTTAGTTTACCAATCCCAGTAACTTTCATCAATATTAGTCACTTAGTGTTTTTAATATCTAAATTTTAAAATAGAGACCATTTGCATACACACAACAGTTGCTTAATTAACCGTTGGTGCAGTGGAGTAGAAAAGTCCATGTTTTTCCTAAAACCAGAAGCCTTTTGTTACTTTAATTCTAGTTTCCCTTAACTTTATGTTCTCAGATTTCTCCCATTTGGTAACTCTGTTCTGCTCAAGAGCTTGAAAATTATAGTTGGCAGGTATCTGAGTGAGTGACAGTAAGTCCTGAGCATGACCCAGTTATCACTGACTAACCCTTCCCCTTCAAACGTGAACAGTAGGGTTGCCAACCCTCCAGCGTTTTCCTGGAGTCTATGGGAATTAAAGAATAGCCTTTAATTAAAGATTGTCGCAATGAAACCTCCAGGAATACATCCAACGAAAAATTGGCAATGCTAAGGTGAGATTCTGTGCTGTGCAATACCGAACTCATAGTCAGGAGTTGTGGGGGCTAAGGTGAAATCTTTGTACCATCCCAATCTTGGACTGTTCTGAAGGCAAGAGAACCCCTGGTGGAACTTAGATGGCTTTTAGGACTGTCTGAAATCTCTGGGTACTGTGGTGCGGTGTCTGACAGAGCAGGGCATAGATGATGCGGGGGAGGGGTAGTATGAGGGGTCATGCTGTGGGGGAGGAAGAGGGGCTTCTTTCTCCTGCTGTGCCTGCTCCCTGGCACGTTCGGCCCCTGTCCCTGGCATCTAGGCAGGGAGTGGAGAGGAGAGACCAGCCACTTTTCATGCCAGCTGCTCCGGGTCGTTGCTCTGTGCAGCGCAGTAGTTGCCTGCGAGAGAACCTGGCTGGGGCAGTGGACCACCCCACCCCATCTGCTCCCTGCCCAGGCCTGTCTGCTGGGGGACAGGGGCTGAGTGAGCCGGAAACGTGCTAGAGGGGAGGCGCAGCGGGAGGACGACAGGGCACCTCCCCCCAAGTAACTCAGGTGGGGCAGGGGGAGCGCAGCGGCCCTTGGCTGGGTGCAGGGCAGGGAGATTGCTGGGCGGAGGAGACATGTAGGGTGGTCACATGTTCTCCAGTATGAAGAGGCACAAGTCGTCTATGGAGCAAGGATTATAATAGCTATCTTCCACAGTTCATGCATGGGGGGAAGCAGCATCTTTACAGATACAGAGCTTTTAAGGCCATTTATGCCACTCCAGCCCATCTGGGTGGCATAAAGGGCCCAAAATGGGGGGGTGAGGATCTCAGCTGGAAAGTTTCTCGTCTGTCACAGTCACAATGGAGTAACAAATCATAAAACATTAGGAAACTTACTGTAAAACTTTAATACTCTACTAAAGAAGAAATGTTCAATGCTCAAAATTCATCCATCCCACTATTTTAAGATTTTATTTGTGGAAGTGCCATTTGATGAGTCATCCAGAGCTGAACACGTATGGAGATAAACAGTACCTTTTCCAAGAGACTACAGTTAGTCTCTGATTAGCACTTTAGCACATTAGCACTTTGATTTCTTCATTGGGTTAGTAGTGGTTACCTTAGCTTGATGAATCCTTCCTCCCCACCCCCATATAGATCGTAACTCTGTCCTCTGGATCCTAGCTCATACCAATTAAAACAAAAAGAAATATGTACAGTGAGGGCTAAACAAAGTTTAGAAGGTGTCAGTATATCCTTTTGATTAGGTATTGATCTTATAATGTAATCTTAGATGATGCTAAATCAGCCTTATGGCCTTGTTTGATGTTTATTATGCCATTTATGACTGGCAGACATATTGTCAGTATAATCTTTAGTGTCTCTCAGAAGTTTATTTAGATTATCTCATGAGATGATACCATTGTTTTCAAATTCTCATTAGTCAACGTATTCTTTTTTTCCATCCAGGTTTATATTTTGGTAATAACTTTAAAGATATATATGACCTTCTCATTTAAAAATCATGTTGACAAGTGAAATCTCTATCATATTTAGCCCTTTGGACTTCAGAGACAGTCATAGTAATTTTTTCTTTCTTATAAAACAAACCAAGCACATTAGGTCCTATAGCAGGGGTAGGCAACCTATGGCATGGGTGCCGAAGGCGGCACGCGAGCTGATTTTCAGTGGCACTCACACTGCCTGGGTCCTGGCCACTGGTCCGGGGGGCTCTGCATTTTAATTTAATTTTAAATGAAGTTTCTTAAACACTTTAAAAACCTTATTTACTTTACATACAATAGTTTAGTTATATATTATAGACTTATAGAAAGAGACCTTCTAAAAACGTTAAAATGTATTACCGGCACACGAAACCTTAAATTAGAGTGAACAAATGAAGACTCTGCACACCACTTCTGAAAGGTTGCCGACCCCTGTCCTAGAGGAATACCTACCTGCCATGTAAAATATAGAATCATCCCATTGTACTTTTTGTCTCTGTGATCTTTGATTTCTCATTCACCTTTCCTCCATAATGAGTGGATTTTTTAAAAGGGTCCTTTTCAAGAGAGGATTTTCTCTCTCCTCCCTGACAAACACTGTGCGCCATTGAAGATGGGTGTAACCTGCTTGCTGTGGCACTCTGTCCCCCTCTAGTGGCAGCTAGAGCAGCTAGGGCAGTGGTCTTCTTACGTCCAAGAAGGGCAACCTAGGATCTACCCCTTCCTGTCCCTGAGGCCCTGCCCCTTCCCCAAAGCTCTGCCCCACAAACTCCATCCCCCTCCTTTCTCTCTGTCACTCGCTCTCCCCTGCCCTCACTCACTTTCACTGGGTTGGGGCAGGGGGTTGAGGTTCAGGAGGGGGTGAAGTCTCTGGGCTGGGGCCGAGGGGTTTGCAGTGTGGGAGGGGGCTCTTGGCTGAGCCTGGGGCAGGGGGTTGGGGTGCAGGAGGGGGTGAGGGGTGCAAACTCTGGGAGTTTGGGTACAGGAGGGGACTCTGGATTGAGGCAGGGGGTTGGGGTACAGGAGGGGGTTTGGAGTGCAGGCTCTGGGCTGGGGCCAAGGGGTTCACAGTGTGGAAGGGGGCTCTGGGCTGAGCTGGCTGCATGAGGGGGTTCAGGATGCAGTAAGGATATGGGATGCTGGTTCCTGGAGGGGGTTCAGGGCTGGGGGTTGGGATGTGGCCTCCCCCTGGGCAGCACTTACCTCCAGCGGCTCCCGGTCGGCGGCACAGTGTGGCTGCCACTAAGGCAGGCTCCCTGCCTACTTCGGCCCCACTCTACTCCTGGAAAGTCCCAACGCACCCCAACAGCCTCTGGAGGAGGGCAGGCAGCAGGTGGCTTTGTGCGCGGCCCCTCTCTACAAGCCCCACCCCCACAACTCCTACTGACCACAGCTCCCCATTCCCGGCCAATGGGAGCTGCGGGGGTGGTGCTTACAGGCAGGAGCAGTGTGCGGAGGGAGACCCCTGTCCCCGTCCCCCTGCCTGCGGGGCCACGCTAGCCACTTCCGGGAGCGGCGTGGGGCCAGGGCAGGCAGGGAGCCTGTCTTAGCGGCAGCCCCGCAGCACAACCGGACATTGTGATCGACTGGGAGATCCCCCAGGATTGAGCAGTCGATTGCAATCGACTGGTTGGTGACCACTGAATTAGAGATTGATGAGCCTGTAATAGCCATGAATTAAATGACGCAAATGTATGAAGTCCAATTTCTTCAAAGGATCTTCTGTACTTCATTGACGAACTAGAAGAGCTACCCCATACCTCGTGCAGCTTTTGAGAAGCTTGTCCCACAGTGGTTTTGCATGTTTCCTTGAAAGAGAAGTTCTACAAGGAGACCATCCTTAACTTTTTCAGTCTTTCATAGAGTAGGGCATAATTTAGATCTGAAAAGCATGCAGGTTTATTGTCTCTTGGTGTGCTTAATCATAGATTTCTGAACATAGTCTCAACTGGTAACCACTTTTGTACCCAGGGATCTGAGGAGAAATAATTCTATTTTACCCCTTGTAATCTAACAGAAATCCTCGAGATTTTTTTTCACTTTCAATATGGGCTCTTATTTGGCCTATTTTTGTCATATTGAGATTTCATAAAGGTGGTACTTTGTTGTAATTAACCTAAAATGTTTATAAACACGTAGCACATTCTCACTAATTTTAGGATTTGAAAGTATACTCCAAACTGCTCCTTATGCCTCAACAAGTTTGAAACACACATGGAAGGGAGCAATACAAATGTCTTTCATACACATCCTTAATTGGGAAATGGGAACAAGTTTGAAGAGAGAGGATCAAATCTTTAAGGCCAAATTCCTTACAGATGCCAGTAAGGAATAAATATAAAGACAGCTTGTCATGGTATAATTCCCCAATCTGAACCTTAGAGTCCAAAAAATGGGGTACCAGCATGAATTCCTCTAAGCTTAATTACTAGCTTAGATCTGATAAGCTGCCACCACCCAAAAATATATAGTGTTTTGGGGCACTCTGGTCCCCCCAAAAACCTTCCCTAGGGACCCAAATTCCTTGAGTCTTACAAAAAGGGGAATAAGCCATTCCCCCCCCCTTCTCCTTTCTTCCGCCCAGATCTTTCCTGCCCTGGGTACACTAGGAGATCACCGTGATTCAAACTCCTTGAATCACAACACAGAGAAATCAGGTTTGTTTCCCCCCCTTCTCTCCCCCTCCCAGGCATTCCCTCCCTGGGCTATCCTGGAGAGATAGACAGATTCAAGCTCCGTGAATCTAAACAAAGGGATTCCCCCTTTTCCCCCCTCCCTTCTCTTTCCCTGTCTACCACCAATTCCCTGGTAAGTACAAACTCAATTCCCTTGAGCCTCAACAAGGGGAAAAAATCAGACAGGTCTTAAAAGCAAAACTTTTAATAAAAAGGAAGGAAAAAAAAGTAAAAGTTGTCTCTGTAATTTAGATGGTAAAAGTTACAGGGTCTTTCAGCTTATAGACACTAGAGAGAAGCCTCCCCTCAGCAAAATACAATTTAAAATACTTCCACGAAACTACACATTTGCAAATACAGAAAACAATCAAAAGACTAAACTCGCCTTTTCCTGGTACTTACTAAAATTAGAACAGAAGAGATTTTTTCAGAAAGATTGGAGGAATCTGCTTACATGTCCCTCTCAGAATCCAGAGAGAACAAACCCAAACCCAAAAAACACAAACAAAGGCTTCCTTCCACCGAGATTTTAAAGTATCTTGTTTCCTGATTGGTCCTCTGGTCAGGTGTTTTTGGTTTACTGTTTGTTAACCCTTTACAGATAAAAGAGACATTAACCCTTAACTATCTGTTTATGACACAGCTGGATCTGGCCTGCCATGTTTCTTCCTTCCATAAAGTGTGGAGCAAAGATATGCTTGATTATCTCACTCTAACCTGATAGTTACCCGACTGTGAAACTTCTTGGATCATCCGTGGAATGGGGCTTGATTCAACCAACGTTAAAATTAGTTAAGTTATTTTTAAACAACTGCCGGGTCCAGATGTTAAAACCACAGAGTTATCAGAAGACAGCTATGCTTTCTGCCTTTCAAGAGAGGAGCCAGATATACACTCTTCAGTGAAGTACATTGGAGTGCTAATGAGCCTTGTTTGACTGACAATCCTCTTCTCAGGAAAAGAGGAAGCTCTTTAATCTGTGAAAATTCCCTGACTTGCAGAGATGGAGGCTTCAAACCAAGTGTTTTTGGGAATGGAGTTTTTTCTTTAAACAGTCAGCGGCAATATACTGTAGAAGATTATTCAGTGTAGGCAGATTTTTCAAGGTTTTAGTTTTCAGATCAAATCTAAAACAGCTGCTTAGACACATTGCTAAAGGGAGAAAAACTTTCAGTTTTACTAGATATCAGGAGGGAACGGTGTGTGTTGTTTTTTCCAAAGAGATTTACCACATTTTTAAATCCCGAATTGACCTAAATGAGAACAATCCCTGATATCTTCTATGAAACTACATGAATTCTGGGTTAACAAACTTTGCTATGCATGGGTTTCAAGACCCTCTGAGGTAAAATTTCAGTACATGCCACCCCCGAGGCCAGAGAAATCTGTATTGTGGAGTGGAGGGTTGGCAGATGTAGCACTGACCAGCAGACCTGGAGAATTCCCTTCTCCTGGGACTTGTGGTGGGAGGTGCTGGCAAGGGGCTGTGGGCAGAGGGCTCTGGGTCAGGAGTCAGGGAAGTGGGGGACACAGGGTTCTCCTGCAGATGGGGGATGGAGTGGAGGAAGAGCAGATCATAGGGTGAGATGGGTTTCATGCTGTCTGGAGTGGTTCATGACCATGCGTGCCAACTGGTTGTATGTTCTGTAATTAGATTTCACCAACCCAGTAACAAATCGAAACTCCTGAAGCACTATTCTGGTCTTACCATGGAGTTACAGACAGTCCCCTTGTGCACACCAGGCAACCTGGACTGAGTTGTAGTTGGTTGCCATATACCAAAGATCACAAAAGATTCCAGTTCCAAGAGACCAGTCACTTATACCAAGTCAGTTTGTACCTCAGATTTCACACTAAAGACAATGGTTGTAGCCAATCCTATAGTTAATTAAGGACTTATTAACTAGGAAAAAGAAATGAGCTATTTACAGGTTAAAGCAGGCAACATATACACGCAAATGAAGTAGTCTATTATTCCAAAAGGTGACGGAGTTGTAGTAATCTGTCAGCACTGAATGTCTTTTAGGGCTAACCCTGGTTGACCTTTGGGATCTCTGCTTCTCTTTGCTAGCTCCAGCCCTGAGAGAGCCCAAAGAGATGAATAATTTTCATGTCAGCTACCTGTATTTCCTTCTTCCAGAATTCACACTGATGGGATGAGCTTCCTTGCATGTCGCACCTTCACAGATCTGAGGTGGCCATTTAACCCAGTCTTTGCATCATGATGTTTCACAATGACCCACTTAGTTTTGATAATCCTTTGTGATGGGCTGGGGAACACTTCTGCCTGGGTTTGCAAGTTCAGAGTGGGCATTTTTACAGTTATGAAGCAAAACTTACGCATTACATTATAGCATTGGGTACAGACATTACAAATAAGATTAATGCATACAGCAACTTACAAGCATTTTATAGAGTCTAAACTGATATTTACAATTCTAACACCTATTGTGAACAATACGAACATACAGGTGAGCTGGTTTGGTTTCCAGCTATGAATTTGTCAGTGCTTTGCTGACGCCTATAGCCCTGGCAAGAGCTGGCATCTGATCTACCAGTGTCAGAGTGGAGCTTTGGTCTGTTTTTTGGCCGAGGTTGCTCCTGGGCTTGTGGGGGCTCCCCGAGCCACTGAGGTCCAGAGACTGTGAAAGGGAGGGGGATTGGGGAAGCAGACTTCTCTGTCTCTCTCAGACATACTCGTGTGCACACACACCATACACACCCCCACCCCCACCACAGGAGAGGGATACCCAGCCAGCTAAATTTAGGTGTTGGGGAAAGCAGTGGCATTGGTTGTCTGGGAAGGTGCAGGGGGTTTGGGGATAGTGGGTGTCTGCAAGGGAGTTTGTGAGAGGAGTCGGGGGATGTTGGGTATCTGCAGGAGGTGAGGAAGCAGGGGCATCCCAGTTCTTTTCTCCCCCATCCCAACACCTCTCTCACCCTGCCCAGCCCCCCTACTTCTTGCTGGCCAAGTTCAATGAGATAGGAGGCTCCACTGTAACTGAAGAGGAAGAATGGAGAAGGAATATATCAAGACAGTTAGTTTTTTTAAAACTACTTCAATGTAATTATATTAATGCTAGTTGAAAACTTAAGGCTAACATTTTCCAATCGGGGTGTCTAATGTTATATTGTGGAATCTAGGTAGAAATGGTTTGATTTTTAGAGGTGTCGGTCCCCATCTTGCAATGGGAGGTACAGATGAAAATTGGGCCACTCCTAGGGCTTGTCTACACACATGGTGGTGCAGCTGAACCGATGTAGCTGTGCTACTGTAGCGCTTTAGTGAAGACGCTACCTTAGCTGACTAGAGAGCTTCTCTTGGGCTAGGGTGATGTAGGGAGTCAAGACAGGGTATTCTGAAGGGAAAAGCTAGGACCAGCCCAGTTCTGTCAGAAAGTGTAGGCTGAAGTTTACATTGTAGTGGTGTTTCTATAGCCAAAGCCCAGAAATGGAGGGGATTTGGACTGACTAGTCCATGTGTTCTGTTGAGGACAAGGTAGAGACTTCATTCATGGGAGATTAGTTTAAGCGCCAGAGTTAGACTGTTGTGGGCACTGTCGTCAAATTAAAATTTTAAAATGAATGGCTGGCATTTTCAAAGGGCAGTTACTAGAGTGAGGTATAGTGCATGAACAGTCATGCCATTACCTCACAGTGTTCTGCCAGTGTATTACAGATCCACACTGTTTCACGCCTGCTCCTCATGTCCTGTATCTCTGCTGCTCAAGACCGTCTAGTTGTGTGGAGGCTTTGTGGTATCAACAAATATTCACTAGGGAAGATGAAAAGACTACAGACTTACTTCCACTTCTGACCATATCAAAATTTGAACCAATGTCTCCAGAATGCAGGGAAACTACTCTGTCATTTACCTCATGAATAAATTTAATTTTGTGGTTTGCTGAAGAGTGCACTTTCAGTACTGGCATCCAACAGAATAAGCTGCTTTTTTGTAATCATTTGTGTTTGTTTCCCCTCTGTTGTAGACATGCACAGTATAATTAGAATTGATTAATACTATCACTGCACTCCTATAGTATTTCAGAAAGTAAACCAGCTCTGGGTATTTGTATTTCTTAAAGAAAAGCATCAGTGAGTATCCTTTGGAATAGTCTCAAGCTTTGTTCCGGCAGCTCATTTATTCAAGCAAGTTCTAATAAAAACATGCACGACTGACTGAAGTGAGCTATTCCTGATCATTCATTCAAAGGATCTCTTCCAACAAGTCTAAAGTAGGAGGCAGTAAGTGCACTGCAGTGTGTCTGCGTTTGACATGTTTTTTTTAGCACAGAGTTGGTACCCATAATGCCTATTTGTATCCAGCCTGATAGTTACTTTGACAGTTTCAAAGATGTTCATTTAACTTCTACCAGGACCAGTTACAGGTTTGAGTACATGAGAACAAAAATTCAGTCTTTAGGATGATTAGATTATTCAGTTGGTTACTGCTTTTCTGTTAAGCAGAGCTGGGTGTTTTCTGCAGAGGATTTTGAGATTTTTGAAATTTGACCAAAAATGTTGAAATTCTCTGTGAAACAACTGCACGCAGCCAAGCAGGGCACCAGGTGGAGAGCCCAAACTCCAGAGCAGTCTGCCCAGCATTCTTCCAAGGAACTGCAAGCCTGGGAGCTGTAACTTCCTGGCTCCTGCTTTGCCCAGCAATCAGGCTACTGAAGGGTTGGAAGCCTTGGGTCCCTGGGAGTCCAGCAAGCTCACAAGAAAGCATGAGAACCTTGCCTAATGTTTTGGCAGAATTTTGTTGAAATTGACATGGTCCTTTGGAATGTTTCTATTTTGGTAAATCTGGTGGAAAAAATGCTAAATGTTAATTTTTTTGACGAGCTCCACTCTTAACCCCATGTAACATCAGGTAATACCATCACTCCAAACCCTTATCCCTCATTTTAAGGTTGCTGCTCTTTGGAACTACAGAAATATTTCTTTCAGTTTTTTTCTGTCACTTCTGAAATATGCTGCTACTTGTTAGAAATTGCTATATAACTAATGGAAACAGTGACAGCAGTTGAAGTTGCTTGATAGCTGGCCATTATGCCATGATAAAAAAAAATCAACAGTCAGAAACAATCTTCTTCAAAAGTCTGTGCTTAAATGGATCTCGGTAGATCAGATTATATTTGTCTGATTGACTGAGTTGCATAACATGGCTGAATTGGTAACTTAGTGTAGTCTAAATGCAGCATCTCATTAATGGTGTATTGAGCAGTTCTCATTCAATATCACCAGCGTCCATTAGTGGAAATGATTTCATTTACATCAGTCACTTGGTTTAATAGAAATAATATTGCTGGCAGGAAATGTTATAATATCAATGTCTCTTGCAGTGGCAATAAAATATTTTAGTTGCACCTTGACATTTCTTTGTCTGTAAATGCATTAACATTTAAATAGTGGCAGCACCAAGAGGCCGTAATCCTAGGATAGCATTGTTTTCTTAAGTCAATTTTAGGGCTTATGAAAGGTGCCACATAGGATTTCAGCTTGCAGTTCAGTCAATCTCTGAGACAGATGCCATAGTGGCAGTCGATGTTTCCCTACACTTTCCTGGCCTATCAGCTTCACACCTGTCCTGGAAAGACCAGGGTGGGTGAAAGATTAATTAGATCCATGAGCTCATTCATGTCTTACTGTGTATGCTGGGGTTTCCAGCAAGGGTGCTAACTGGAACCAACTATAGCCTATTTCTGTCCCATTGTGTAGCTTAGATAAGAGCTGGGTATTATCTAAATGTAGGTTTCAAAATTTTAAGCATATAATTTTTAAAAATTATTTGATCTAATATTTAAACAGCACTGCATAAAGAGATTGTCAGGTGTATATTATTCAGGTGTGTGTCTTAAAACCTGACTCTGGCTTTGAACCCAGTGGCTATGATCTGTATGTTTGTGCACACTCTGTGTGTCAACCAGTTATCACAATTAGTGATAATGGAAGGCTAATCATATTTTCCTTGCCTATCAAAACAAATTCCTCTCCCAAATAAATTCTGAAAGGCAGCCAGACCTCCTGGCTTTCACTAGAACTAATTCTTCAATAGGAGGAGCATCACAGAGTTCAGCAGGGCAAGGATAGTATTCAGGATAGTGAAGTTGCAACTGAGATCCTGTGGGAGGGCTGAATGGTTAAGTTGCGCTTTGTAAATGGTCCATGCTAACTACCTTATACTGTGTTAGTTAACCATAGGAAAAGCACTCTGAACAAACTTCTGTATGGGCTAAGCTAATGCTCTCTTGCAAGAAGTGCCATGGGAACTTTAATGACGACAAGTGGGTAGGACATTGATTTTACCTCTTATCCCAAAAACAGCACCTTCAGCTGTCTAGTGTGCGTTCTAACACCATGCTGGACACTGATTCATTACTGGCTCAGAGGCTTAACCACCAACACCACCTCCTTTGGTACTCTGGAAGTTCTTCAGATGCCTCCTATGAAGTCAGGCACAATCCTACCTAGACTGGGAGAGCTGGAAAAGAGTACAGCCTACTGGGGCATGGCTGCAGGCCATCATGTACAAGATTAGGCAGATCTCCCTTAACTGGCAAGTACCATAACTCCTCACTTAAAGTCGTCCAGGTTAATGTTATTTCATTGCTGATCAATTAAGGAACATGCTCATTTAAAGTTTGTGCAATGTCTAATGTCATTTGGCAGCTGCCTGCTTTGTCCACCGTTTTCAGAAAGAGCAGCCTGGTGGAGGTAGCTGGTGGGTGGTTGGAACCAGGGTGGACTGGCAGCCCCACTATCAGCTCCCCCTGTCAGCTTCCGGCTCCCCTAAGTTCCCTGTGCAGCAGCTACCCAGCAGGCTATCAGTTGCAGCTGTCCCTTCCCCCACTGCCATGTGCTGCTCCTGCCCACTGCCTTGGAGCTGCTCTCCAAGACCCCTGCTTGCTGAGGGGGAGGGGGAAGGGGAAGAGGAGGTGAGCTAATGTCAGGGTGTCCCCCTCCCCCCTGCTCCTGCACCCCACTTACCCCATCTGCCATAGAGCAGAGGGGACACATGACAGGGAGCTTCCAGGCAGCAACAGCTGCTATCCTGTCTCAGCTTGCTGATCTAATTAACAAGGCAGTGTACTTCTGACCCCACTTCTTATACCTAAAGGGGAAATGCATATCTCTCTCTTACTCACACACATACGCCACACACACACAGTGTGTCTCTGTCTTCCCTTCCTCCTTTCCTGCTGTCTTGTAGAGTGTGAGAGTTAACCCTTGAGGGCTCAGCCAACTGCTAGTTCATCATTTAGCAGTGAGGCATTTCCTGGGAAATATCCCACCCTCTGACTCCTCCACCTCAACCAAGCTTCACAATCATCATCACTGTGTACCAGTATTAAGTTGTTTGTTTAAAACTTATACTGTGTGTTTGTATATATATATATATGTATATGTCTTTTGTCTGGTGAAAAACATTTCCCTGGAACCTAACCCCCTCATTCCCATTAATTCTTATGGGGAAATTGGATTCTCTTAACATCATTTCGCTTAAAGTCGCATTTTTCAGGAACATAACTACAACATTAAGTGAGGAGTTACTGTATCATGGCATATTTTGAATGTTTAGGATAAAGATACCATAGCCATTTCCATATGCAGAGGAACTAGAGGCGGGGAGAGGAGAGAGAAATTGCAGGTAGGAAGTGGAATACTTAGGACCAAATTTTCAGAGCCCTTCAACCTGGTCAGTGAAATTTCCCAGAGGTTTTTTTGCACCATTTGCCCAGCTACCCAACTGTGCATGCAAAATACTCATTTATATATGCAAATGCAGGTGGCAGTGCTTGCAATTCTGGCATCCATGACTAAAAAGGTGACCTGAAAACAGGCCTAGCTTTCAGTCAGAAATTGCTTACCTCGTATGCGCATGTGTTGGTGCACAAATCTGGAGTTCTTACGCACACTATCTAGGTGGTAAAATGAGAGGTTCATCTCAGGGAAGATGTTTGGAAAAAAATGTTCTACTGGAGAAGGCCCTATTGTCCAGCTTGTCAGTTGTTTGCATTTTTACAACACAATACAACAATATGTTAATGGAGAGAAAGTGGGGGAGGGGGCATGAAATTGCACAGCCCTTCATCACGAAAGCATTTGGATCACAAGAATTGATAATTGGTTACTAAAAAAGCCTCCCAAATTAACGTGACAGTATGGTTAATAGGAAATTTGCTAAAAATAATGCTCCGCCTATGTTAGCTGCTGAATAAGAAAGAGTTGATTAAGGGGGAAAAGAGCTTTTTTAGCCTGTGTGTACAAACAGCAGCAGTTTGTAGCAAAAGACATTGATTAAATATTAAGGGCTTTATCCAGCAGAAAATATCCACCACTTTCGAGGAGGCTACATCAGGCTGCAAATGTTCCAAATGTTGGCTTCACCGCAGGATTGGCAGTGCTGGAGACTGGTCAGCTGCTCTGTAAAGCTTGCAAGTTTGTTGTGAAGAAGGAGTATTGCTGAACTGCTGGGGTTGGAAGATAGTTAATGTGATAAATTCTCTGTTCTCAGTAGGTCTACCACATCTTTTACAAATTATTACCCTAAAGATGGACCCAGCTGTGTTGCCTCATTATGGGGGGAGGAAGAAGAATATTGAAGCTGTCAAAGCTTCCTTCCTTGAAGTCAGGAGTTTCTTCAGTTCTGCAAATCCTAACCTACTGCTGGTTTTGTTTTGTTTTTTGTTTGCTGTGAGGAATCTTAATTCTAATGAATTCCCTTCTGCTTTTTGGCTGACAGCTCAGCCTGCAAGGGATCTAGCTATGTGGTCCCTTTTGGTATTTTCCCATTTACCTACAGGTAAAACCCTGCCTCCTCATATCATTTAACTACATGCAGCTAGTGTTTTGATATTTGGTCTGTCTGAGGTTCATTAAAGAGTGGGAGAGACTCCGTTTACTTGACAGAGGAGACTTGCTCATCATAACTATACAAAGCCATTTGAAGGGGTCGGATTTGGGGATAAACCCTATATTTATACCTTTCATTTTTCTATAATCACACCAATCATGTTGCACAGAATAGCACTATGCTATTATGATGCTGTCATTTAAAAAATATTTTGAATAGACTCTTTCATATGTAGCAAGTTCAGCAGAGCAGGGCTGAAAATAGTCAGTCTGGTGGTAAGAGAGTATATTGGTGTCTTCTGCTTTGAGGAGGAGAAAAAGGGTATTCTTGCTGTCTTTTCTGGTAAGTGCTTTTCAGGTATGCTTTTGAGATTGGGGAACAGGAAGGGGAAAAAAGCTTGAGACAGGTCTATATAAACAAGCTCATAATTCTTTTATACTTTAAATCACTTTTAAATATCAATATTTATAGTCATATAGCCTTCTTCTGGATTGTTGCATGTGCCATACGGCAGTTTGTTAATGGAGATTAACTGAACTCCAGGAGAACAATTATTAAATGAGGATATCTTCTGCCTCTCGCGAGCTGGAGTTCTGGAGTCGACGGAGAGCGCGTTCAGGAATCGATTTATCCGCCTCTAGACGAGATGCAATAAATCGATCCCCAATAGATTGATCTCTACCCGCTGATCTGGTGGGTAGTGAAGACTCTTGTATGGAGTCCTCCTGGAAAATCTAAATTCTAATAATGCTTTAGCATCTGTCTGCCATTGACTCAAAGTCTCAGCCTGCTTTGCATTGGTAAACTCCCTTATCTCCTTCTATATAAGTAAGACTACTTGGTTTCCAGCTCTAGCTATGTATGAAATATGTGGGCAACTTGCACTTTCTACACAGTCTTGTCCTGTGATATTTAAATCAAAGTGTTTTGCCCTTTTGAGGAGAAGGAGGTCCTGGAGTTGTGGCAGCTCTTCTTCCCCGCTGTTCCTGGATAGGAATACCTTTAGAGACCACCCGTTAGTGTCAATGCTACAGCTGCTGCTGCTCACCCTACCCACAGGAAGAGCGTGAGGCCTAGAAACTCCTCAAACTCCTCCTCCTCTTTTCACTTCAGTTTTCTCTGCCTGGTGAGTCCTCAGTTCATCAGCTAATGAAGAGGCATGGGAGAGCACTGCTCCCCTAGGCCAAAAAGTAAGAAGAGGATAGAGTGGTCTCCTGTTTTTTAGCTGGATTCCTTCCCCCTGCTCCCACTGTCCCCTTTGCACCTGTATGTAAGACCAAACTCCAGAGATTGATCAGACATGGAACACGACAGTTAATCAAACTGATAAACAAACAATGCAGGTAGAAGAATCATTTGCACCCAACATCCTGTGTAAATAAAATTATGGAGTGGGACTCATAATTATTTAAAGGAGTCACTGAAAAACTGTAGCATTCATGCATAGAGGCTAAGTAGTAAATAAAGACACATTTCTGAGTGCAGGTAATATATTGAATAGAGAGGTGGTATAAAGGATATCTGCAGGTTATGGATTCTGCATAATAGAGTTCTGATCTCTACAAACTAGCATATAATATACACAGTAAATATGTGACTGCAAACATTAAAGGAATGAAGTAAACCCAAGGTCCCTTCTGAAAACAGCAATTTCAGTAAATGTGTACTATAAATAATTTTAAAATTAAAGAAGTCTCATTTAAATGATGAAATAGTTAGATCTAACATTAGGATAGTATGGAACTGCATACGAAATTGAGCATAACTACCATCAAAGGGGATTTTTGTATGAGAGCCACATCTGACTGACTAATGTCCAGCTGTATCTTTTTACATTAGGCTTTATTTCTTGGAGTATTTAGCCATCTCAGATCTAATTTACTACACTGAGTATATGCTCACCAAACCAATTCAATGTTATTCTAACCCAGTTCATTTGTTACATGCTGATGCATTTTTCAGTTCAGCCAAGTGTGCAGTAATCAGAACTGACAGTCTTTTTTAAAAATAAATAAATTAAAATTTGTAAATGCTCTTTCACATACTTGAACCAATATATTTACTGTCATTCTTTTTTACAAATTGATATATTTCCATTACAGTCATATCATTACCCCTGCTTAAAGCATTTCTGATCTAATCCTAGTATTTTAAAAATGATTTGGCTATGATAGTTGTGATGTTCTGACTCTGTGGATATGTTCACCCATATTATTTCACTGCACATCAGCACATATTGTACCATATTAGTTTAACCATCCAACATAATAAGATTTGTCTTGTTTCAAACAGAAAAGCATTTATAGATATTAAGAGAATGTAGTAAGCTTCTTGACTATCATAGCTGTGTACAGTATCTAGCTCAAAGTCGCCCATGGAGTTTTATGAAGCTCCCCCCAGAACTCTTGATAGTGTGGGCAGTTCAGGGATTTGTTTCCTGAGACTATCATGTTTTCTTGGAAGGAGTCTTAGACTGTACCCTACCGAGTTACCATATCTGAAAATCAAGCTAATGAGAGTGAGTTTAAAGGAACTTGTGTCCCCTACAGTAGTACTACAGAGTCAAGTCTTTGTCCTGCTGACTGACTGTTATCCATCCAGGGAAAAATTTGTCCCTGACTCAAGGATGCAAACTCCTTCTAGCCTACAGCTACCATTTTGGTATGGAGGCAGTCAGTGAGAGGGGCTAAGCAGTTCAGAAATCACCTTTCACACTGCCACCTGGAAATAATAACAAACTGGCAATATTTTGCATTTATATAGCACTCTAAATCCAAAGATCTCAAAACAGTTTACAAACCTTAATATGAAGCCGCACAGCATCACTTTGAGGCATGCAAGTATTATTCCCTTTGTACATAGGGGAAATTGAGACACAGAAATTAAGTGACTTGCCAAAAATTAGACAGAGGATCTGTGGCAAAGTAAGAAATACAACTTAGTTTTCTAGATTTCTAAGAATAGAACCTGAATCTGAGTCGTGTTGCATAGCCCTGTAACAATCCTTGCCTGGCAGCTGAGGAAGAGGGTTGTCCCTTGTACCAGCAGTCAGGCCTCTACAGCATATATCAGAAGTGGGGGAAGGGTTCTGCTCCTGAGAAAAATGGGATTACAAAGGGAATGATCTGAAATGCTTTGCAGTTCCTTGATGTGGAGCGTGAAGATTTTATCTTTGAGTTGCCATGGCAGGCCGGTAGCCTGCTGCCACTATGCCAGCATTCTCCTTAGGACTTGCGTGGCCTAAAAGCTGGTAGATATGATGACAGGAGGAGTCTGTCAAAGTTATGGTTCCCTTTCTCAGATCTGAAATATCCATTTCTGTGAGGCCACTCACCACTCTATTGATTTTTGCCTGTCATTGAGTGCCCCCAACTCCCACTGTGGTCAAAGGGTGTTGAGGCCGCTCAGCAACTTGTAGGAGACAACCTTCACATTCAAGAGTCAGGCCGACAAGGGCCCTACAAAATCAGAATAAGGTGATACTAAAAATAGAATCAAGCCCTCTTTCTTATTTCTGTAACACTTAAATTAAACTGCTTTTGTGACCTGGCACTGGGATTTTAGCTTTTATTTATGCATATTGTGTGAAATTCACCACTATGCATAGGGCCATCATGAGTACAGCCCTGCAAATAGGAAGGTATCCGCTTCATCGTGGATGCGGATATCTGTGGACCATTTTTGTGGATATTGGATCGGATGTAGATACAGCTATGCAGGACTCTACTCACCCGCTCTCCGCCCTGATTTCTGTTGAGCAGCTGGGCCCCTCGGGCAACACCAGCATCCCCACCCTTGCCCGGCCCAGCATACTGGTTGAACTTCCAGTCCCGGGCCTGGGCTGCTGACAACTGGGTAGCAGGGCCCACCCCTGGCCAACGGAATTGGAAAAGGCAGGACCCTGGCGCCCCACCTCTCTGCCTCACTGTGATGCAACACACACTGCTGCTTCCATGTGCCAGGGCTCGTGAGCCACCAGGAGCAGCATGTGATGCAATGCCCCTTCCCCGTAGTCCTCCCCCTCTGCACAGCTCCTTCTCCTTAAGACCCCACCCCTGTGCTGCCCGTTACCTCCAGTCCCCACCCTCGGGCTGCCTCTTCCCTGCAAGACCCTGCCCCCTCAGTCGCTTCTGCAGGTGTGGATGTGGATACAGGTAAAAGACAGCTAGTGGATCGCTGGTTGGATCGCGGATGGAAATCGGATGTGGATCCACATTTTTGTATCTGCGCAGGGCTCTAATCATGAGGCCTATGCATCACTTAGTCTCCTTAAGACCTATTTTGAATGCTTGAGAAAAAACAATATAGACTTGGTTTATCTGAACTACTTTTGTTTCAAACACATAGTAGCTGCACTATGGTTTGAGTGTCTTCCTTTAAAGCAGATGACATTTTTGGGCACTTTTTATCTTCAATCAGTAACATTCAAGGAAACATCTAGCCTGCTGATTATTTTCTTTGTGATTTATTTAGGAGAGGGTTGAAAAGGAATGAAAGTGTTTCTCTGATTCCTTACAGGTGTGCAATGGTTTAGAACAGCCAAGGAAACAACAACGTTCTGACCTAAATGGACCAATTGACAACAATAATGCACCAGAGGTAAGCACCTTATGCCCTATTCTCCCTCCTCCCGCCCAAATTTCTCCCCACCATGGGTAGCAAATATTTCATTAAATGGGGAGGATGACCTAATCTCTCTCTCAAGTAAGAGCAGCTTCCATGAATGCATGTTTCTTGCGGCTCACAAAGCTTCCGTGAACCAGTAGCGGCAGCAGTCACTTTTTATAACAGCCCATTTTATAAACGCAGTCCTAAAATGTTCAGGTGATATAAGGAGACTTCAGAAATTCTTGTTTTGGGGGCTATTGGAAAGTAAGGGCAGCATCAGAATGTGGCTGGTTTCTTCTCCATCTCTTTCTTGTATGAAATTGCTGCATTTGGAGTCAAAGGATTGCTGAAATTCCTGTAGGAATAATATCTCTGTGAATAATCCCTACCAACTGATCCATACATCACATCATTCACAGCTGTAGGCCCAGCTGATTCACAACCTTACAAGTGGCCTCTGTGGTGAGCTGTGAACCTGCTCAGTCAGCTGCAAGAAAGATGCTGTGATAGACACCAGAGATGGGCTAGTGGCACTGAATAATGGAGCAAAGGAGTCTAAGAATGCAGTGAGGATGTGCTTGGGGCCAGGCATGATGGCTTAAATCTGAGGGGTCTGTTATCTCAGAAGTGCACAAGGGAGTTATGGTAGTAGTAGCCTGTAATGTAAATGAAGACTTGCGCATACAAAAAGCCCTCTTCCATCATTGGAGAAATTAACCCCTGTATTGGAGACCTTAATGCTCAAACTGGTATAACATTGCCAGCAAGGGAGTGTATGAACTGAACTTCCCTTGAGTAGTATTAAAATAGGACCTAGGACCCCCAACTAAGATAAGAGATTATGCTAGGCACTGTACCAATACAGAGAGGGTTCCAATATAGACCAAGATTCTAGTTTTGTTTAGTATTTTATTTTTTTAATTAAAAACCCATGAAATTAATTAATGGTATTTTAAAACATTGTACTGTCTAAATAGCAGCCATGTAAAACCATAAAGAGAAAATTAAATATGTTTTTAAGAATTCAATATAAAATGGATCTTTCATTATATTAAATATAATAGAAGCTATTCTTTATGATCTGAACTTGATTTTGCTGTTTTACAGTGCATTATTTTTACTTCCCAACAGACAAAGAAAGTGTCTTCGTTTCCAAGTTTTGTTGATGGTAAGTAAATTTGACTGTATTCTAAGGTTACAGCAGTATAAAACAATATACTAAAAAAACCTACAAAAAATCCAAGATTTTGCAACTGTAAAATTTGAGTAAGAAACAAGCATGATCTATTTATGCACAACATATACCTTTATGTATAAGCCGGTAAAGTTCTCACCATGTTCTCAACAGAGCTTATATGCAGTGAATAATGTTCAAACCTATTCCTTCTTTAGATTTGGCTTAACCGAGTTATCAGTAAAAAACACAATGTAAATTTCAGCCTAAACTTTGTTCCCAAACTTGGCTGGTCCTTGAATTTTCTCTGCAGAACAAGTCAGTCCCAGACTGTAATAGACTCTTAGACTCTTTGTGAGAATATCTGTTCACATACCTTGGTTGGAGCTAATTGAATCCATGTGAGAATTTGAATCAGAAGTAATGACACTGCTTCCATGCATGTTCAGACAGCTGATACAGGAAGGCTCAATACAGGAGGCTGCCATCTTTAAATATGCTGGTCAATTTAGTTTCATTATTCACATTGTTCCTATTAAATTAGAGAAAATGTCTAGCCTGATTCAGTAAAATATTTGTACATATGCCTAATTTTAAGCACATATCTTCAGTGTGGCTACTCAAAGTTATGCCTAAAGTTAGGCACATTAGGCTTAAGCACTTTGCTGAATGAAGGCTTTAAGTATCACTTTAATAACCAGCTTAACCACTGGCAAATGACGTTAATAGACCTTAAAACCAACAAGGACCATAATGATGACCTAGTCTGACCTCCTGTATAACACAAAATGTCAAGTGATTCCTGCATCCAACCCATGATGTCTGGTTTGAGCTGGAACATCTCCCTTAGAATGAATGTCATCCACAGAATCACTTTCTTGCATATCAATCATATTTTGATCACAGTGGGGACAAGGTTCACTTAATTGCATCCTTTCTGTTTATCCTGATCTTTTCCAGACCAACAACCTTGATAATTTCTTTATTAAAAGATTATCTTTTACTGGAAAGGGAAAAAAACAAACAATCAATACTCCTCCTCTCATGAGTTTTGAGTTACAGAAGTAATAAATATACCAGGGGTCGGCAACCTTTCAGAAGTGGTGTGCCGAGTCTTCATTTATTCACTCTAATTTAAGGTTTTGCGTGCCGGTCATACGTTTTAATGTTTTTTAGAAAGTGTCTCTCTACAAGTCTATATATTATATAACCAAACTAGTGTTGTATTGTAAAATAAACAAGGTTTTCAAAATGTTTAAGAAGCTTCATTTAAAATTAAATTAAAATGTTGATCTTGCGCCACCAACCCACTCAGCCCGCTGCCGGTCTGGGGTTCTGTTCACGTAGGCCAGCAGTGGGCTGAGTGGGGCCTGCGGCCGGGACCCCAGCTGGGAACGATCTGGCTACCAGAACCCCAGACCAGCAGCAGGCTGTGTGGGGCTGGTGACCGGGACCCCAGACCAGCAGTGTGCTGAGCGGCTTAGCCCACTGCCGCTCAGGGGTTCCATCCTCCGGCTCCTGCCAGCCGGGATCCCGGCTGCCGGACCTGCTCAACCCACTGCTGCTCTAGGGTCCCGGCCCTGCCCACGTACAGTGGGTACCTACCTTGTCCCTGGTTCTGGCCCATTCTCTTCCTCTCTCTGCACTGAGCTGAGAGTTGGAGTTGACCGACCACAGGGCTGGGGGTGAAGGGTCTAGCCAGGAGCTAGAATGAAGGAGGGGGCTCAGGGTTGGAGTAGGAGGTTTGGGTGTGGGGGCACTTACCTGGGCAGCTCCCATGTGGTGTGAGCGGTGCAGGTGGGAATATGAGGGTGCAGAGGCTCCCGTTTGGTGCTCAGGGTGGGGGTGGGGATGTGCAGGGTGCATGGGATGTGGGGGGGCTGGGGATGTGGGGAATGTAAGAGTCAGGGCAGAGAGCTGGGGGCATGTGAGATGGGTGCAGGTGTCAGGGTAGGGGGGCTGGGTATGTGTGGGGGTGCCAGTCAGGGCTGGGGTCATGAGGGGGGCATGAAAGAGTCAACAGAGGGCTGGGTGGTACAGGGCTCAGGGCAGGGGCCTGGGTGATGTGTGGGGGTTCAGGGCTCAGGGCAGAGGGCTGGATGACTGCTCCCCCCGAACCCCCAACCCCCCCGCTCCTTGTCCAGACTACCCCCTCCTGGGACCCCACCCCCTATCTAAACCTCCCTGCCGCTTATCCCGTGACTGCCCCCCTAGGACCCTACCCCCTACCTGTCCCTTGACTGCCCCAACCCTTATCCACACCCCTGCACCCAGACAGACCCCCTGGACTTCCATGCCTATCTAACCGCTCCTCGCCCCCTGACAGGATCCCCAGAACTCTGGACCCATACAACCCCCCGCCACCTCTGCCTGCCCCAACCTCTCTCCACACCCCTACCTCCTGACAGTTTCCCCAGAACTCCCGACTCATCCAACCCCTGCAGCTCCTTGTCTCCTGACCACCCCCTCCAGAGGACCCCCCACACACACCCTAACTGCTCCCCCAGAACCCTCTTCGCTCCCTGTCCCCTGACTGCCCTGACCCCTATCCACCCCCCAAACAGACCCTGGGACTCCCATGCCCCATCCAACCCCTCCTGCTCCCTGACTGCCCTCTCCAGAGGCCCTCTCCCTTAATCACCCCCCCATCCAACCCACTCTGCTCCCTGTCCCTTGACTGCCCCCACCCCTTACCCAGCCCCCCCCCCCCCGGCCCCGGAGCCGGCCCCCTTACCATGAGGCTCCTCGCTTATCTGGAGCCCTGCCGCCGCCACCCCCGCACACACAGCCGTGCTCCGCCCCGCCCCTCAGAGCGCTGCGCGCATGGCAGCAGGGCTCCTGATGAGCGGGGAGTATCTTCCCCTCCCCACCAAGCCAAAGGCTGCCCCATGGGAGCGTCTAGCCCCAGCCCCTGGAGCGCTGCGTGCACAGCAGCAGGGCTCTAGGGGAGGGCAGGGGAGGAGGCAGCGGCTTGCTGCACTTGGGCCAGCACTCCGGCCCAGGACCGCGGACCCCGCGGCTTGCCACGTCGGCAGGATTTTTAATGACACGCGAAGTCCCAGCAGGCAGCTGCGTGCCATTAAAATTTGGCCCGCGTGCCATCGGTTGCCGACCTCTGAAATATACGATACAGGTGAGTCTCATCTTACGCAGGGCCGGCTCCAGGCCACAGCGCTCCAAGCGCGTGCTTAGGGTGGCACACCGCGGGGGGCGCACTGCCAGTTGCTGGGAGGGTGGCAGGCTGCTCCGGTGGACCTGCTGCAGGCGTGCCTGCGGAGGGTCCGCTGGTCCCGTGGCTTCGGTAGACCTGCCGCAGGCGTTTCTGCAGACTGTCGGCTGGTCCCGCGGCTCCGATGGACCTCCCGCAGACATGCCTGCGGCAGCTCCACCGGAGCCACGGGACCATCAGACCCTCCGCAGGAACGCCTGCGGGAGGTCCACCGGAGGCGCGGGACCGGTGAGCGGCAGAGCGCCCCCTGCGGCGTGCCGCCATGCTTGGGGCGGCGAAATTGCTAGAGTCGGCCCTGATCTTACGCTGGGGTTATGTTCCGCTGTCAGCATGTAAAGCGAAAATCGCGTATAGTCAAAATTACATTGAGTGTAATGATGAGCAGAATTGCCCGTGTTAGAGGTACAATATTAAAATTGTTATTTTTCTCTTTTTTGTTTTGTTTTTGTTTTTTGTTTTTGCCAACTGCGCAAAGCTGAATTCGCACATGTTATATGTGCGTAAGATGAGACTCGCCTGTACTCACCTATGCAGAAGACAAAAGGGAACTACAGTTTTCAACTGAAAAAACACCCACTTGTCAGAACAAACATGCATATTAAGGCCTGGTCCTAAAGGTTTGGATGCCCAGTTTAAATGCTGAAAGATGAGCTCTTCAGGTTTTTATGTTGTTTTGATTAATTTCCCTGCAGACAGCTGAAATATTATCTCAAGCATGACTTCAGAGGATTTTACTTAATTCTATTATGCTGACACGTACAGTTCTCTCCCCTGTAGACCATAGATCTTAAAGAATTCAATTTTTAAGACTAATCCTTCCTCAAGAACAATGTATTTTCATTTAGAATTATACACTTCTTGGGCAGACTTTTCCCAACTTCCTGATCTCACTGGCTTGAGAAGCAGCTTCTGTTTTCAGTAGCCTCCTTGAGAGACCGTGCAAATGGCAAGTTCAAAGGCTACCTGTGACGGTTCCTGGGATTATCCAGGACTGTGAGGCACCTCTCTAGCACCAGCTGTTCCCTTGAGGAAGCCTTGTCTGTGCCTGCCAGAGGTCAATTCCCTGACACCCCTAGAAATAGGCAGCACAAGTGCTCCCCTCTCAGCCCATGCAAGCTCTGCTGTTCCTCTGCAAGTTAGTGATAGGCAGCCCTAACTCCCGAGCGTCCCTCTGTAATGTCCAGCCCCTGATCCTCTGGACACTCACAGAAGTATTAGATCAAGTGTTTGCAAAGGAACAGTATGCTGCAGTTTACCAGTTACACCTTGGACCACTGTGCCACTTAACACACAGCACTTAGAATTGTTGATAAATAAATGTGTAGGTGCATTTTCTAACAAAGAACAGAGATTCAAATGATAGCAAGCAGAAATATTGGAAACAAAGTGTTACCTGTAAAATAAAATCCTAGTAGAGCCGAAGCTTCCATTGTGAAGTACACAATACTAAATGTGCATATAACCCAACAGACATATAAGTTTCTCTTGACAATATGAAAGGAACATGTTGGTCACCTTCTGGTGACCTGCTTCAACTTACAGACCTTAAGGACATAATTTCCAGTGAAGGTACATAACTCCTTTAAATATGAGGCTTACATAAATTTCATAATGGTTTAGATGACCATTGTGTTGCTGGCTCTCAGGAGCCCCCTCATGTGCCACCCGTTAGTGAATTATTGTGCATAGAACTGATATAGGGGTTTTCAGTAAAACTCTGTACATTCCTTGTGCCCTCTGTCAGTTGGCATCAAGAGGTTCCTGAGTCATGTTACTTCCCCTTTGCACAGATTGACTGCTGAAGGAACTTACATTTAACTCTTGGCATTTCCTGGCTAACAAGCCCTAAATTGAGGTAAATGAAACACATTCCCTGCAGGCAGAAGAATCAAGAAGGAATGCTGGACTTGGAAATAAACGCTAACAGAATTGTGCAGTGAACAAGGGGAAAGGAGAAGAGGGCAGAGAGACTGTAGAAATTAGATGCTAGAAAACTAAAATAAAACTTTATAGTGCTTCTGTATGTAGTTAAAAACAATTTTTTAGGGATATTTGTGAACATTTTTTTTTCTGTTTTAAAAGTTCACTGCTCTAGTGTTGAAAATGGGATCCATACAGCTTTTAGGATAGCACGAAATACATTTTTTAAAGTTTTAGTAAAATTTGTTTCCTCTGATTTTTTTCTTTAATAGCATAGCAAGAGAGGACAAACTGTCTATTGGGTTTTCACTGTCGTGTAGGTATGGTACAGTCACAAAAGTACATGGTACAGAAGGAGTTCATGTTGACAATCAGATTGCTCTCTGAATCCAAAGCCAAATTGCCCTGTGTTTTATTACTGCATTGTGTCTCCCATTGTGCTTGGCATAGTACTCACACATAATGAAAAGACAGTCCCTGCCATTAACCACTGAACATTTTGCTGTTTCTGCAGTGACCTCTGACAGCGGAACCACATTAGTGCACTAGCCTGCATCCAATTAACTATTTAGGGACCCATTTTCAGCAGCACTCCTTAACTGGGATAGCAGCCAGTATTTGCAGTTATATCTATTTGCATATGCAAAGTGTCTGCACATGCAGTTACCTGTCTCGTGGGTGCAAACAGACTTTTTTTGCAAGCACAATTAAGCGAGCCTGTTAAATATTGGTCTGCTATTATTAGATTTGCATTGGTAGCAGATTCCTTCTCTTGAATTCAGCTGATTTTTCATGGAACAGCTCATGCCTCCAAGTGCAGTATTGTTGTGTTTTAAGGGTTTTCTTAATGTGTTTATGTTTACTGCTAGAAGAACCTCATTCTATATGACACTTGCACCCTACTGCAAAGAAATAGTATTGCTAAATGTTACGTTGCCCAAAATAAAAACCCAGGACATCAAATGCCTTTTTAAAGAGATACTGTTTAAACTTAAAATCATATATATTTTTAAAGAAATGTTTTATCAGCAATATCATGAGGCAGCATAAAATTCAAACCTATTTTCAAAATAAATTTGACTTTCTCCAGTTTTGCAGTATATTCTTTTCCCATTCCTTGCCTTCACTATCAGTTAGGGGTATGTCTACACTGGCAAGTTTCTGTGCAACAAGTGATACCACTTTTATTAAAGCGCTGGAATTAAACCACTGTTGCGTGTCCACACTGTGCTTCTTGTGATGCTGGAGCGCATCCACGTTAGCAGCTCTTGCAACAGCAAAGAGAACAGTGCATTGTGGTAGTTATCCCACTGTGCAACTGGCCACAGGGTGCTTTGGGAAGGGTTTGGAATGCCTCCTGGGGAAGGCACAGCATTACATGATGCAGGTTTCCCAATCTCATTGTACCATGAGCATCCTACTATATTGCCAGCTGTTTTTCAATTGAAGGGGGGGCAGAGTGTGTGATAGGGAGTGTGTGTTTTTCTGGAGTAGGGGAGGAGAGAGAATGTGTTCAGGGACAGAATGTCTTGTAAGTTCAGACCGGGGCAGGAAGCAACCAGGCCTGAGGCAGGGGGAGAGGGAAACCCCGGGTATGGCTACACTTACAGTTGTACAGCGCTGGGAGTTACAGCTGTCTTTGTACAGCTGTGTAGGGAAAGTGCTGCAGTGTGGCCACACTGACAGCTACCAGCGCTGCAGTGTGGCCGCATTTGCAGCATTTGCAGCGCTGTTGGGAGTGGTGCATTGTGGGCAGCTATCCCAGCATTCAAGTGGCTGCAACGTGCTTTTCAAAAGAGGGAGGTGAGGGGGAACGTGGGGGAGAGAGTGAGAGTGGATTTTTGGATCTGTCAGCTCCCTGCCTTGCAAGTTCTAAGGACTGGAACATACACATCACCAACCTGCAATCGATTTAAAGGTTTCAAGCCCTTCCCCCACCCCTCACTTATTCACTAAATGCAAATTATATAAATAGTCCTAAATAGCCTTCAGACCACATAAGCAGCTACTCAACACGGACTTCCCCCTCTGCCGTGTGACTTCTCTCTTCAAGCAAACAGCTGTGAGCCTTCCAACACAATTCCCCTGCCTGTCTCTGCTCGGTCCAGCAAACAGGAGCTGTGTTTGTTTTTTAGATAAGCAGCTCGGGGGAGCTCGGAGTTCAGCCATTCTTCCGGTTTGTTGTGAGCAGGCATTCTGGGATACTTCCTAATACCCTGGAGGCCAATAACAGTGCTTTTGGTGGTCACACTTGATGAGCAGTGCTGCATCACCAGCGCTGCAATCGTTACACCCCAAGCAGACCAAGTGTACAGCCAGCGCTGCAGCCAGGGAGTTGCAGCGCTGGATGTGCCTTGCAGGTGTGGACAGTTACTAAGTTGCAGCGCTGTAAACCCACCACCAGCGCTGCAACTCTCCAGTGTAGCCAAGCCCCCCGACATCAGTCCCCGTCTCCCTCCCCCAACCCCAGCTCTCTGCACAGCAATCTCTCTCTCACACGCATACGCCTCTGTGTTCAACAGCACAAGCATTTCATATTAATGGTTTGCTTTATGGAACACTTCTGGAGGCCAGTTGATTGCTTTCTGTGCTGTAATGTGTTTACGCTGCCAATACAGTGCTGGACCCTCTGCACTGTAAAGCTGATGACTCTTGTCGAGGTGGTTGTTTTGCAGTGCTGCAACTGAGGAATTTCTACTCACTAAGTGGCTTGGCAGTGTTTACACCTCGGGAGTTACACCGCAGAAAGCTGCTTTATTGTGCAGTAACTTGCCAGTGTAGACAAGGCATAGGAGTTATATACTTGCGTAGTGTCAAGGACACGCTAAAGTGCCTTGCCGAATTGGGACCTTAGCCAAGTATGCATGCGAACTGTTACATTTTCAAAAGCTATAATTGATCTAGAAAAGGCCACTCAGGTTAACCAGTTTGACACCTTGCAATTTGCAGTAATGCTCCCTACATCATATGCACAGATGTATTATCTCATGGATATCTCCATTTCCTTCTTGATGGAAAACTGTTGGAAGATTTATCCACATAGCATGCTTCCCCTTACCCACTGCCCCTTTGTATAAGCTCTTGAGATATAAGATGTTAAAAATGTTGCTGAGGTTGTAATAACAATATAGTCAACCACCATCTGTTGATAGCACAGTGATCTTATAGTAGGAGATATACCTATTTCCTAGAACTGGACGGGACCTTCAAAGATCATTGAGTCCAGCCCGCTGCCTTCACTAGCAGGGCCACGTACTGATTTTTGCCCCAGATCCCTAGGTGGCCCCCTCAAGGATTGAACTCAGAACCCTGGGTTTAGCAGGCTAATGCTCAGCCCACTGAGCTATTCCTACTCCTCTTGCCAATGTCATCTACTAAAGTTTCTCTTTTGAAAAGATGAAGGAGCTTTATTAAGGTGAACCAAAATCCTTAAAATAAAACCTTATAAATAAAGCTATTTTAAGACACATGTTGCCGCCCCACTGGAGCATTAATAAAATTATTTGAGACTTTTAAAAGTAATGATTTACTTCTACAATAAATATGTTTTAAAACAAACTATCTGAAAGTCATGTTCACTGTCACTAAACTGCTGGGAACACATGAATTTATGGCTCTTTTTTCTTTTACAACAGTCAGTAATTCCTAAAGTAGGGCAGGGATTATAGCTCCATGCTCCACTTGAAGTGTTAGTGATGTCTTTAAATATAGCAGAGGAAACGCAGAACTGTAGGCTGATGTCTGTGAAGGTAAAGTGCCTTTCAAGTAGTCTCCCAGTACTTTGGAACAGAAATGGAGACAAAAATCTATTCCTGGAGAGACTTACAAAGCATGGGATATTGCCAAGGATAAACCAAACCCTGCATTTCATGAAGATCTTAGATGCCCTTGAATTCAATAGATGGCATGTGTGAAGAAAACATGGTAGGGGGCCTATATTTGTAGATAAGTGTCACTTCTTTTTCTAAAACATTTTGTTGCAAATCCTGCAGCATTATGGATTAGACTTCTGGTCATTGCTTGACTTTGCCAAGGATTGTATAGGAGAGGATTTGTAAGTACTACGGCAATATGTTTAGTTGTGTGCTGTAGAAGAGACAAAGATACATGGGATGAAAAGCTAGGCCTGAAAAGGCATTATATGCATTTCAGCGAAGAGATGCATCAGTTCTTTGTAAAGTATATATCCCTTTTGATGAAGCAGGGTAGGGGGGACCAGAACACCTTAAAGAGAAACTGTGCTGAAATCAGCTCATAAGATGGGATCACAGATCTAATATCTGTTGTCTTTGTGGAATGTTTGCTGATTCTTCTTACTCATTCAGTAGTTTAGAACTGCACCCACTATAATTGATTCTTGAGATAGTAGGTAAATGACGTGACCCGCTGTGGAACTGGTCACACAGTTTCTTTGATGAGTAGACTCCTACAGATTTGGTTGAGGTTCCTTCTAATTTTTTTTAGAGGGTACTATCAAGATATGTTCAGTTATTTAAAAAAAATTCTCCCCTCAGCACAGTGGGCTAAATTCTGCTTTGAGTCACATTGATCAAGATACAGAATAATTTAATTGAGGTTAGTGGATTAGCACTAGATTTACACAAGTTTAGTTTATAGCAAAATTTGGCCCATTGATGTAAATAATTACCCTTTGGAAGTTTGAAACTGCAGTCTTCCCTAACAATTGCTCCATTTTGTGTTCATGTTGGTTAGTTAATGTTAGGTCTCTGGAGACTGTGGGGCTGTTAGTATTGATTTTTTTCTTAAATGTACAGTGATTACCAAATTACAAAGAGTGTAATTTGTTTCTGCAGCAGGCTGACATTATAGCAGTCAGATGTTTGGTCTGTTTGGAAGTGTAAGAGGCAGCAGCATTTTCTGATAACGAAATTTAAGGATTTAATCACACTCAATTTGTGTTTGATGATTTTTTTAAAAGTAGAATTTAGGACAACGAGGAATTAGAAATATCCACTAATTAAAGTAGATGCAAGTAGCTACCTCTGTGCATTCTATCAAAGTAGCATGGTATTTATTTTTCCTGTTCAAGGGCTCGCCCATGCATGCATCAGACAAGTTCAGTTGGTTATATATGTAAGCAAGTTCACTTTACCAGAAAATTGTTGTTGGGTTTTGGTTGTTTTATTTAAATTAAATTAGCATCTCCATTCACTGTCCCTTTTTCCCCCTCACATAATTAATTTGTTTACTTGGGAGAGATGGTTTAGCAGCTTGGCATGCTGATATGGCTCATAGCAAGTTCCCGTTGTAGAGCTGTTGGAGAACACAGAGTATTTACAGTCAAGGGATTGGTGCCAAAATTGTGGAGTGACTGCCGCTTTAGTGTTGATGTAATCAAGCTGAAAATAAGACTTAACCATTGAATAAAGGAGATGAGCATAACACAAGTACAGTATAAATACCATCCTTTATTTCTCTCTCCGTCCTGTCTCCTCTCCTCTTTCCGTCCCTGGAAAATTATCCTGGCAGTTGCTAAAGCAGTTTGTAAAATGGTAGTTAATTTGAAAATCTCACTGAAGTCAGTGAGTCTATCTATTAAGCTAAAGACGTGCATATGTGCTTTGCTGGACTGGGGCTTACATTTGAGTAAAAAAAAAACTGGAGTCAAAAATGAAGAGAAAATGAGGACATTTGGAACTTATTTTTGATTAATATTAATCTGTCCACTTTTTCCTCTTCTTCAGCTGCCATCTGGCATTCCCTTCTTTCAGATGGATGGGGTGACTGATGTGCTGTGCAGCTCTACCCTTAGTGTTAATCCTTGGCAGGCTATTTGGACTTCTTTATTCCCCCAGTTATTGGTGTATACCATCTGTACGAATCTGGAAGCTGTCTGTCTGAATCAGTTCCTGATCTCAGGTCCATCATATGGCCAGAGAGCACAAAGACAACTTGTTTTCTTTTCTGTTGTGGGTAGCATTGTCCTCAGGCTTTGAAGTTCAGTAGTGGTCCTCTCTTGAAGCAAAGTACACAAATATACTCCAAATCATCTGTTTCTGACTAATATTTTTGCCCAACTTGCAGCCCTGTGAAGGGTTGCTGATGTCTTTGCTGTTTCATGGCCCAGTGAAGACAGCCTTCTCTGTGAAACACAATCTTTTCTGCTAAATGTGTGCTTTGAATATCTATTGAGCCCTTCCTACCTCTGCCAAATGATTGTATGCAGGACATGCCTGTCGGTGTGCCCACAGTGTTACTTAGTGTTTGAATTTTTTTCTTTCCTTATGTTAGGCAGTTTACTAAATTCAGTATACTCAGCATAAGAGCTTTCAGGGGGGTATTAACATAGATAATGATTGGTTAAATTAGATGTTAAGTGCTCATTTGTATCACCATCCTCCTAATTCCTTTGTGTATTTTTGCTTACAGAATTACTTTTGTAACTTTAGAGATTTATGGCAGTGCATAAGAAATGTATTATTTTAAAATGGAAACATCAATGACACACAGTCTCCTTGCAGCTTTTGTTCCTTTTTAAAGCTCTTGGGTGTATGAAATGAAGTGGTGTTTTGATTGGGGATTTTTGTGTTAACATCATCTACCACAGCAAGGAATACCTCTGTCTCAGACCTGCCAGATGTTGTACATTGGATGTGATGCTCAGACATTTGACCCCCTACATCACACCTACCTGTTTCAACCCTAGAATGTGATACACGAAGTGCTCTTGAGTTTCTTTACTTGCTGATTCACAGCATGCAGTTGTTGCCCATGGGCGTCTGTCATTAATGTGAGCTAACAAGGTTCTACTGTAGTTGGCAGAGAGTTTGGCGATCTGTGCACTTTTTTCATTCCCATTGACAACTATGGGTACCAAGAAACCCAAATAGAAGAACAGAATTTGGCCCACAGATAAGAACACTCAATGCATGTAATGTATTATGAATGTTACATTAATATCAATTGGAAGGAAGCTTGGGCATGCATTTGAGAGCAGTATTTAGTCTAGTATAGTGAAGAGCTCTGTTGTGCTTTTCCCAAGGCAGCATGCTACAATGAATTACTCTCTAATTCGAAGATCAAAACATTATGCAGATTTCTTAATACACACATTTGCTTTTTAGATGTTTTAGACATAATTTTGGGAAATAAGTATACTGTTTAATGTGTGCTGGACTTTGCAATGCTTCTTTTAATTAGACTGTTGTAATGAAAGAAATGTATTAAGGAAAGGTTGTGCAAGTAGCAATACCCTTCATTAAGTCTTTTGTCTCCCTACTCCCTTTTGGAAGGTAATAATTGTATACCTGTCTGTAGTTCCAGGACCCTGTGAACCTGAAGATCTCATTGATGGAATCATCTTTGCAGCCAATTACTTGGGTTCTACACAGCTGCTCTCAGAACGTAACCCTTCCAAAAATATAAGAATGATGCAAGCTCAAGAGGCAGTGAGCCGTGTCAAGGTAGGTGATTTTTATGGTCTGTAGAATAGACTCCTTTGATAACTGGACTCTGAACAGTCTGAAATGTCTGAAGCTTCAAACCTACTGAGAAGTGCACTCAAGCGAATACGTATCTGCTGATGTGAAAATCCTCACTGTTTCCAGGTCTAGTATTGTAGAACATACAAATCCTCTGAAGAACAAAATATAAATTATTAGAGGCTATTCCAAATTGCACAGTATAAGTGCTGAAGGTAAAATCCAGACAGTAATAAGAAAACATTCCAACTGTAAAGCATAGAAAACTGGTTTATGACTGATTTCTTCCTGTCACCTTGTTAGATCCTCTAAGAGGTTATGTAAGCAGTTGAAAGCATTTAAAAAACATGAAAATATTATTTTGTTAATGCAAGAAGGTTCATTACCAGATCTGTGTTTGTATCACTTAAAACCATGGATTTGCATGGAAATATTTTAACACACAGTGCTTTCTGTGGCCAATGAAATAAACGCATTTTAGAATATATAATCCAGATAGAAGAATTTTTTTAAGCATGCTTTGAAGAATTGATTTATTTAGATTTGTACCATTATATCCAATCTACATATAGATAAGGACATGAATCTGAAATGTGTAGATTGAAGTGTTAATCAGAAAAAAATACACATTTCTTTTAAAATAATTTAATCAGTAGAATCGGCATTTGTTTGGAGACACCCAGTTTGGGTCAAATAAACTGCTCAGCAAGACACACATCTGTATTGATTCTTGATTTGGACCTTAGAAAGCTTGGAAGGCGTTAAAGGTTGTTATTCTGCTGCTACAGATTCTTGAGCATTCCAAACCTTGGAATTCCTGCTCATGAGATTCTTGAGGAGTCACAAGCACCACATGAGCATTGACTGTGATTTAACACCAAGAAACAGTTTTGTTAATTAATTCTGCTGCTAAACTGTCAGGTGTAAGGCAGTCCTAGTAGAAGCTTTCAGCTTCATATTTTGTATGGCAGTCTGATGTATACACATGATTAATGTGGCTATATTTTTTATAGAAAACACAGAGAAGGAAAGGGAAGTGAGGACTTGGTGAGATTTGAAGTGCTACAGCAGCACAGCTGCAGCAGCCCATCAGTGTAGACACTCACTACAGACACGGGAGGGATTCTCCCATCAGCCTAACTAATCCACCTCACCGAGAGGCGGTAGTTAGGTCAATAGAAATGTTTTTTCTGTCGACCTAGCAATGTCTATACTGGGGGTTAGGTCTGCTTAACTATGTCATGGAAGGGTGTGGGTTTTTCACACCCCTGAGCATAGGTTGACTTAATTTTTGAGTGTAGACCTGGTCTGACTTACAAGAGTGGCTGGTTTTATTATTCATAAAATTGTAATCTTTTTTTTGCCTTTTGTGAATATACTTTGTAAAAACATTGGTGACATTTGAAGTGGACTTCAAGTGAAGTGCAAAGCAGCCCCAATGTAGCTGAAGTAAAAGATGTCATTATCATGTATTGTCTCCATGTGCTTGAAATAGGAGGTATAGTAACTTGGCATGTTACAAAAAGGATGCATAGAAGTCCAATGTGGATGAACTTGGAGGTACTTCAGCCTAATGTATCTGATAGATGTACACCTCTACCTCGATATATTACTGTTCTTGGGAGCCAAAAAATCTTACCGCGTTATAGGTGAAACTGTGTTATATTGAACTTTCTTTGATCCACCAGAGTGCGCAGCCCTGCCCCTCCTGGAGCACTGCTTTACCACGTTATATCCAAATTAGGGTTATATCGGGTGTTGTTATATTGAGGCAGTGGTGTACTTGAAAAACGGTGTCCCTGAGGTATCTGAAGTTTGAGGCAGAGCTGAAAGAAACACTACAGTTACAAGAAAATTATGGCATTCAAAAGTAGTGTTAATAAAGATTTAAAGATCTGCAGAAGTGAATTCTTACCTTAATTTCTCTCTAGCACATTTTTAATGGCTTGATTCACAAAATCTTTGGCAGTACATACCAAGCTTATGAACTAATCAGTTTTATCTGAGTATTTGATACTTGCAGAGAGTACAACTACTGTACCATGCAAGTACTGCCAGCAGGTCTCCAAGGTGTTTCTCAGATCGTTGTTTTTCTGTCCTAGGGCAGGACTATTTAGGCGCTGCAAACTTTGAAATAACCTCACGTCAAAATCTGCCTTTCACCAGGAGAGTCATTTTGGAGACTTCTTGTACAATGAGCAAAAAATCAGACACACGGTGCTTTTCAGCATTGCTTTTCCAAGCTTACTTTGTCTCTTGGGGCATGGAAGTGGTGGCTATCTCTGGCAGAACAACATCATTTCAGAATTAATTTACTGGAAATTCCTCTTTAATGGGTGCTTTTAGCTCACTAAATGTGGAAGTGATATGCTAAGGAGTTGCAGTTGCTTCATCATCGTGTAAATAGGTTTCCTGAAAAATATGGTGGAGAGGTTGGTTGGGAGAGGAAAAATCTGTAGAAGGGATCCCTGGTGGGAGAATTGTGAGTTCCTGTTCTGGTGTTTCCTCTGAATTCTGCCTTTTTTGGTTTGCATTCGCACAGAGAAAGAAAGGCAGTTGTGAGGGCAGTGTCAGTATCTGCCAAACCACAAGGCTGTGTGTGGGGAGGACCTGTGCCTCCTCAGGTCTCCCAGGGCCCAGACCTCTCCCCAACTTTCAAACAACAGTGCTTCAGTTCAGCTTTTTAAGGGGAGGGGAATTCCTTAGCATGGACCCGCCCTGTACCAAAGCTAATACATCTTCTTCGTGGATTCACTGAATAGTTTGTATGGTTTCTCACACCCTTCCATAAGGGCCAGGGAAATCTCTGTACACAGATGACAGTTCCCTCACCATTCTTCATAGGGTAGTGATAAGGCTTATACTTTAAGAAGACAAGGGGTCACAATAAGCGAGTATTCCTATAGGTGTCATTAACTAAGAGCCAATTTGAACACAGATAATGTTAAAGCTATTATATATGGACCTGGATAACTGCCAAGGCTACATCAAATATTCTGATTAGAGGCCAGGTCCAACTCCCATTAAAGCTGATGGGCATCTTTCCATTAACTTTACTTGGAGTTTGATTCCTCCCCTCCACCCCCTCCAAAAGAGTGCAGCATTAGAGAGGTGTGATATCACTGGTGGCAAAAGCTGTGTACTAGATTACTGAATTGGAATCCATTGGCTTTTACCAAATGGGCAGAGTACAGTAGATTCTTTGGAGGGTCTAGAAGAGAATACACACAGTGTCATACCTAAGTGTAATGTGCATTGCTGTGTCACATACACTCCTGCCCTTTGTGTTAACTATCACACTGTAGATCCTACTTCTTAACTCTTATAAGGGAATGCTAAGTTACCCTGGATATCCTTGCTCTGCAGACAGATTAAAACTACATATATTTCTTTCATATGCTTGATTCCCTACAAATATTAACACACTCTTACGGAAATTAGGTGGACCTATCATTCACATGTGCATCTATACAGTGAATATAACTGAGTGGTATTTTGCAGCTTGTTAGGGCACCGACCACACAGGTGAAATAAGTGGCCTTTTGGAGAGTGACAGAAGTGTGACTCTCCTCCAACACCTTTTGCAATCTCTCTTCTGAAGAGTTGTCCAGGCTCTACCTACAGATTGTTCTGTACTGTATCTGATCTCTTGCACGTGTTCATTTCAAAGGCATCCAATGAAAC
The DNA here is from genome assembly GCF_025201925.1 of Gopherus flavomarginatus. Taxonomy (NCBI): domain Eukaryota; kingdom Metazoa; phylum Chordata; order Testudines; family Testudinidae; genus Gopherus; species Gopherus flavomarginatus. The sequence continues at coordinate 62,537,179 of NC_066625.1, forward strand.
TTGATCCCGATCCAGTGCTTATTTTGTGCCAGGTTGGCAATTCATAGTCCTGGCACCTCTGGGTTTGCCGCATCATTTATGAAAGTAACAAAAACTGCTTGAGCCCCAGCACCTAATTGCTTGAGCCTCGGGACCGCTTTCATTACAGATGAAGCACTGTCCTGATCTCATAGACTCATAGACTTTAAGGTCAGAAGGGACCATTATGATCATCTAGTCTGACCTCCTGCACAACGTAGGCCACAGAATCTCACCCACCCACTCCTGTAACAAACCCCTAACCTATGTCTGAGTTATTGAAGTCCTCAAACTGTGGTTTGAAGACCTCAAGCTGCAGAGAATCCTCCAGCAAGTGACCCATGCCTCATGCTGCAGAGTAAGGCGAAAAACCTCCAGGGCCTCTGCCAATCTGCCCTGGAGGAAAATTCCTTCCCGACCCCAAATATGGCAGTCAGTTAAATCCTGAGCATGTGGGCAAGACTCACCAGCCAGCACCCAGGAAAGAATTCTCTGTAGTAACTCAGATCCCATGGCTGTCAAGCTAGCATACTTGACAAACTCTGAACTCATTCTAGAAAGGAAAAAGAAAAAATGTGTGGAAAAAAAAAGTAAGCAGAAATTCCATTAATATCAAATGAAAGCTACTGAAGGCTCCTCCTTTCTGAACGGCAAGCTAACATTAGAACAAACTCAGGCCTTAAAGAATGATCAAGTAACAGTATAACCCATGAAAGTTATGAGAGACAAAGTGTTCCTTAAATCCTTTTGTTCAGGAAACTGTATTCTTAAATTTAAGGGGAATTATCCCCCTTTCATATTTTGATGCATGAAACTCTTCATTTAGAACAGTTTGTAAGAGCTACCATATTATAAGCATAGCCTGATGTTGAAATGTTAGTACCTTGATAGTACTTTGAAGGGAGGGATAGCTCAGTAGTTTGAGCATTGGCCTGCTAAACCTAGGGTTGTGAGTTCAATCTTTGAGGGGGCCACTTAGGGGATCTGGGGCAAAAATCAATACTTGGTGCTGTGAAGACAGGGGGCTGGACTCAATGTCTCAATTTCAGAGTCTCTTCCAGCTCTATGAGATAGGTATATCTCCTTTTCTTTTTTTTTAAACTTCTGGGACTAATACGACTTTTGTATGTACAAATATATCTCTTTGAATGAATTAATATGGGATTTGGACACCCTGAAAGTGCACATGTAAGTGCCTGGTATGCAATTTTAGGCAATGGTGTATCCAGCAGGAAAAAATGTAACGAGCAGTTAACAGAAACACTCTACAGTATTTCTGTAATCAGCTGACAATGTCCATTATCCCATTAAAGTCAATATGCTTCAAACCTGTATAGCTTGTAAACTGATCTCTCCCTTTTTTTTTTTTTTTTTTTCTCCCAAATAAGAGTTTTATGAGTCTGGAATCATAATCAAAAGGTTTCCCTGACTTCACGCACTGTCTTTTCTCTTTTTTTGTGTGCATCTGTCTGCTTTCTTTTTTATGCTGCTACTCAGAGGATGCAAAAGGCGGCTAAAATCAAGAAAAAAGCGGTGTGTAAACTGTTTTTCTTGAATGCTAATGTTTGTTTACACTTTTGTTGTCCTTGCTCCCTGTGGAGTGTTGTGTTTTTCATTACAGATCCTCATAAAGTCATAATTTTGGTGTTACTTGTTTAATAGCAGGCCACTGGATGGAACAAGAAACACTTATTTATTTATTTCATCTTCCACTTGCTGGAGTGCCGTCTGTTGCTGCTCTTCTTCTGTTTAATGTCACAATGTCCTGTGGTTTGTTCAGTCCGAATAAACAGCCAATTTTATGATGGGGAGAATTTTAATAAATCTAATGCTTATGTTTGCTTTAACAAGCGAGGCAATTAATGCTGATGACGTTATTTGATATGACTGTGACTTATTGTGGTTGTATTTATTAAATTATTCTGGATATTTAAGCACACACAAAGTGTAATTTTCCAAGTCAAGATGGTAACTACCACAATTTGCTGATGAGATATTTCACCCAATGACACAAAATATACATCAGTAGGGTCAGGCTAAATGTAGTTGTCAAAACTGTGATTAGAGTGAATCTCATTATTTATGGTAGTCTTGATTTTAAGTGATGCAGTTAGTTCTTTGCCAAAGTGTGGTGTGGATTTCACTCTTTGCATGTTGTTTGACCCACCTGGAATATAATTAACAAAACAAAAAATGCATTATTTTAAATTTTTTTTTGACTGAATTCAGTGCTGGTTAGTGTTCCTGGATTGATACCCCTTGGAGAACAAAGTCATCTCTTTTCCCACAAATATAGGTAGAGTGCAGGAAGCAATAGAGCATGCTTCCCTATGCTGCTTCATCAGTGAGCCAAGCCTCAGCTGGAAGGGAACACCTCTTCTGATGAAGGTGTAGTTCAGGCTCCGTGGCCATTCAGTCCTTTGTTTCTGCTGAGACTGCCAACAAGGGTGCTACTCTGTGTCCATTGTGATGGTAGATATTGTGATGTGGGCACTTCTCTACTGAAAACTAGATTGGTAATGGGATATAGAATCTTTCACCTCTAGGTCTCTGATCCTAACTCAACACAACTCAGAAGTGACCAGACATTCTCCTTTGAGTGCTTGTCGATATGCTCTTTCCACTGATGGTGCACATGCTCCTCATATGCGCGCTAGAGATCAGAATCTTTGTGGCCAGCAGTACGCACAGAGTGTACATACTGTCTTCAATCCTCATGCTCCGCTGTTAGGGCACATAAAGGTGAGGCACAAAGACCGCCATTCAGTTCCTCTCAACGTCTCACAGCTTAGAGTCGGAGCCCAACTGTCCAAAAGACTGACAACCTTTCCCTTAGAGTTTTTAGCGGTAGTTTTTACAGTTTAGTTTATATTGTTGGCTTTTATGGTTTTTGTCACTGGTATGGCGTCGTCCAGTTCTCCTGTATTCAAATGCAGGCCTTCATGTGAGGGAGCTATTCCAGCTTCATATGGAAGCTCAAAGTGCTGCTATTGTGTGGGAGAATCACACATTACTGTAAATGTATGATTTGCAAGTCTTTCAGCTCCTGAGAGAAGGACAGAGGCCCGCCTTCAGGTTTCCCTAATGATTAAATCTTGAGATCTGCTTCTGAAGCACCCCCTCCTGTAATTGTTCTTTCTGTATTTTAGTCTCTGATCCTATCTCATTTTCACTGGCATTCACTATGTTAGATGTCCAATCTCTACTAAACTTTTTGGTGAAAACTGAAACAAAAAAGTCATTTAGAACTTCTGCCATTTCCACCTCTCACAAGGCAGTTAAAAATATCAGACGCCTCCTAAAGGTGTGGAATTTTTCTACACACACCCTACTGGATTCTCTCTTGTGGTCACCGTGACAAATGAAAAAGCAAAACAATTCAGGTTCATGCCAAAGGACTGGGAGCTAAAGAGACTAGATTTATCTGACCAGAAAGCCTATTCCTCAACAAGCCTACAGTTTTGGCTGGCCAATTATCAGGCATAATGGCCAGGTATGACTTTTATATACACAAGAGACTGCTTGTCTTTGTGGATAGCCTGCCCAATAAGATCTGTGAGGACTTCACACTGCTAGTTAAAGATGGCCAACTTGTAGCCAGGACAAGTCTCCAAGCAGCGCTTAGCATGGTGGATACAACTACAAGGTAAGTGGCAGTGGTGGTCATTATGTGATGGACATTGTGACTTGGGAGATTGGGATTCCCCAGAGAAGTCCAAACGACAGTGGAGGATCTGCCTTTCGAAGGAGCTGAATTGTTCATCTCTTAGACAAACAAGGCCCTCCACTTGCTGAAGGACTCATAAGCCACCCTTGTTCCCTTGTAGTCTACATGCCAGTTCTCCAGAGGAAACACATAAAACAATCATATCCTTCACAGAGACCTATCGCCCAGCCCCTCTACCACCAGGTCATCAGAAGCACCCAGGGAATGACAGCGTTTCTACAGGAGGGGACAACCAACTGCTCTGTCACAAATTAACTAACCTTCCCAGTCCCAGAAACACTCATTTTGATGGTATGGTTGAGAGATGTGCTCTACTTCCAATGATTCTAGAAATTCACTAGCTTGCTTCAGGCATGCTTAATCCTTCATCACCACTGACCAATGTGCCATGGACACAACAACACATGGCTACTCCATCCAGTTTTCTATACTTCATCAGTAGGATGTACATCGGGGGGAGGGATAGCTCAGTGGTTTGAGCATTGACCTGCTAAACTCAGAGTTGTGAATTCAATCCTTGAGGGGGCCTCTTAGGGATCTGGGGCAAAAATTAGTACTTGGTCCTGCTAGTGAAAGCAGGGGGCTGGACTCGATCTTTTGGGGTCCCTTCCTGTTCTGTGAGATAGGTATATTAGAGAAATCTGCATATGGAGAGCACATCTTGAAGAACTCCAGTTACTGTACACAGTAAGAAACTTCCCATTATCATCTGAAAGCCATTTGGCCTTATGTGAAATAATTTGGGTCTCAGTTCGGTTCTCAATTAATGGTGTCACCAAAAAACTAAGTCACCACAACAATTAGCTCTGATTTGCATCCTTATTAGTAATTCTAGAACCAATGGCAAGGACTGAATAGGTATGGAGAATAGACTACTGTCTGATCTCTGTTGGTGGTGCCTCAAGAACAGGGATGAGGCATGCAGATGAGACAGTATGGGAAAGTATCCATGCCATTTCTCCAGTTTATGTCAATAAACAGAGGATGTCAATCCAGCACCATCCATGAGCTCTGAAAGTTCATACTCACCCCCCTGCCCAAAATCTCTTCCTCTGCAGTAAATGTCCTCTAATAATAAATTTGCATGTATATGGAAACACCTTTGAATAGCTGTCTTTGTAGTAGCTCAGCAATGTAATTGTTCAACATTACATTTTGCTTGAAGTGATCAGTGGAGATGTCACTTTAAATAGAAAATTAAAATTCCCTTTGTTACAATGCGACTGTCTTTTAGACTTCTGAGGGAGATTCCCAGGCCTTGACTGAAGTGGATCTGTTCATCTCCACACAGAGGATTAAAGTTCTGAATGCAGATACACAGGTAAGTGTTTAATCATAATGCTTAAAAAAATGTTGCTGATTTTACACAATGGCTCTCACTTTAGAATAACATGTTCTCACATGTTGAAAAGAAATTGTCTTTGCTGAATACATGCTTCAAAACGTCTGTTAGTCTATAAGGTGCCACAGGACTCTTTGCTGCTTTTACTGAATATGTGTTTAAACACACCACTAAAATGGAAACGAGCATTTGGAAAGGATGCACCATATTGGCATTTGTCAAATATTTGTCAAAGTTGCCATTTGTCAGTGTTTTATTTTTATGCTGAGGGTTTGGGGTTTTTCATTATTTATTCATTTATTTATTTATATTTTGCTGTATTTTCTTTGTTTGGAAGAAATCTGCATATTATCAAGGTGTAAAAGCAGTTAGGTTAAAATCCTGAAGCCTTTCAAGATTCATGTGTGGTTGTCCACCTACTCCATTTCAGCTTTGTTATGTCTTAATTGCTACCGAGTTTCAGGTCTGGTTCTTTGTTCCACTCTCTTTTTTCTAAAAAAGGTCATTTGCCACTTTGACCAAGCCCTTCATTTCTCTCCATTTAACTTCCTGATTTTCAAGAAACTTTCTGAACTGTCATTCTTCCTCCCCAAGGTCTATTATTTATTACAATATTACGGTAGTGTCTAGAGGCTATGACCGAAATTGGGGCCTTGTTGTGCTAGCTGTGTGTTGTACTTGCACATAGTAAAAGATTGTCTTTGTCCTGAAGAACTTACAATCTAATGAAATTTAATTTAGTAAATAGAATCTAAATTGTAAGTAGGATAAAAATCTCTTACACTATGGGGAGATCAGGAAAAAGGATGGAAAATCACCACCAATAAAATTAGAAGGCATATATAGTAGCAAGGAATGTACTATAATAGTTTCATTCAGCGGGCTCAGAACAAACTTTCATACCCAGTTGTTGGGTTATTGTGCTCATTTTTGCAGCTAGCATTATGATTATCATAAAACTTGGTTTTGAAGCCACCTGCACTGGAATGTTATGTACCTGGTACATTAGCAAGACTACTGTAGAAATGGCAGCTGCTGAACTAACAACTGTAGCTATGTTACAGCCACCTCGTAAGATTTTTCAGTGATGACAGACTTAATGCTTTCCATTATTCTCTAATGAATATATAGAGTGGCTGTCTTGTCTTGATTGACTGTAATCATACATCCTGAGGATAACTCCCTAATACTCGAGAACATGTCTAGAGTAGATGAATAGCTAGAGCTCTTAGAGGCTGGAGATTTGCCAGATGGTATGGAAGAATTTTTCCCCCTAATTGTTTTGTTTTTGTTTTGTTTTTATTCTATAGGTAAAATCTGAGAGAGGATTTTTCGTCTCTTAAATTTTGGGTAGTTCTAGTACTTGTTAAAGTAAGGAATTAACACTACTAGCTGAAACCAGTGTACTTTTCTTTTAATGTGGACATACTATAAACTTTCCATATTTGCACAGCTGAAGAGTAGAATATACCATGTAATGTGGCAGCTGCATTGCAATCTGTCATACCCAGCTCTGCCAATGCACTTCAGCGCTGACCAGCAGTAGCCGTACTGATTCAGTCCTTTTTTTTTTCCTGCCTGATGGTAAAAATGCTTTGTCTTGTACAGTGCAGAGCATGTTATGAATGCTTATTCTGGATAGCAAAATCTGTCTTCATTGTTATGACATACATTTAACATGTCTACTGTATGCAGATAATCAAGTCAGGTCAAGGGTGAAAAGAGCCAATTATTGGTGAATGAGCAGTCACATTCAGTAGCTAGATGTGTGGGATGAAGGTGATACATGGATTTGGTTTGTTATTCCAGTTGGTTTAATGAAGGCTGCTCTCAATGGACTTCGTTCCCTCCTTTCCTTAAATATTTCAATATGAGCAGTTACACTGAATGGGCTTTTCACACAAGGAAAAGCAAAAGCACCCTGAGGCAGATTCTGATACCCTTACTCAGGTGAGTATTACCTTATTCCACAAGTGCTATTCATTGTGAATGAGGGTACCAGCGTCCGGCCCTGTATATTGAACAAAAATAAAAATCTGATATTGGAATTAATTATGTTAAATGGTTTTACTAAAGCCTGCTTTGAATGTGGCTGATTTTTCTGCGTACAGCAGGTCTCAGTAGCTGGAGGCTTTGCTTCCCCTGTCTTTTAGTACTCACTGTCGATGAGCATTTGCATTTTTAGCTTGACTGTGTTTTTACCAGTGCTAGAGAGATTTCTTGACTGACTTCATTACTGTGGCTCTATATCAACTAGTGTAGCAGCTGTCACAGGCAGTCTGCAGTTTTATATCTGTCAATTATATAAAACCACTTTCTGCAATCATTAATTCAGTGTTCTAACCCTTATGTAATTTTATTGTATGTCATGCATGGAAGCATCTGGTGGTACTAACTGGTTTAAAAGAATTCTAATTTCACTAAAAAATGTAGATATCTAACTTGCTTTATGCTGGGGTTTGAACTGGTCAGTAGTGGCAGTAAGGCATATTATCACCTTGGACTCGTGGCTCTAGTGAGCTTGTTGCCATAGGCAAAACTAGCAAATGGTTGCCCCTATTAGCCTGAAGTCATTCGCACCTGATATTTTCAGCCCTGTGTGACCACCTGTCCAACTCATGTGTTAGAAATAACCCCGCTTTTGACAGCTTGCCATACTTCTGATCTCTAGCTGCTCTGCTCTGTGGGCTGGGCTTGCAATCAGAGAGTGAAATTGGCACAAGTGCCACAGCAACCATCTCCTGCTTCTCACACTCACAATGTGGAAAAGCTGAGATAGTGAAGCAGCAGGAGAGGTGAGGAACAACATGAGGTTGGCAAATCTACATGCCCTGACTCCACAACCCAGTCACTGGTAAAGCTGATGTTCAATGGGATACCATTTTGCAGAATGTTCTGCTCTGCTCCCACTGATGTGATCTCACACACACTGTGTGTGTGGGGTCACATAGGCGGGGGCGGGTCAATGCCATTCCAGAAGTACTGGAGCGTCTGGTATTCTGAGTCAGTGTCCACCCTAGGGAGTGGTCCTATGAAGGCCTCTGAGTTGTCAGCTCTCTGACTCATGCTCCCACAGTGCAGCCACAGGAACTGTACAGGTAAAGGCTCCCAGCTCCTGTTTAGTTTCTGGCAGCCATCAGCCACCAGGAGAGCTGTGGGAGAACATGCAGCCCCTTTGCCTCCAACTCTCCTTTGAGATCTGCTTCAGATTTCATCAACTGACACTCAGAGTAGCCACAGCCCTTTTTCCCCTGGTAAAAAGGGGAGATGAAGGAACCACCAAAGGAGAAGGAAAAATGGAACATATAAAAGGGAGAATGAACAAAAACAGGGAACCAGGATATGGGAAACAAAACCATGAGGGGTAGCAACAGGGACTTCTAGGAGAGCGACACATATAGACGCAAGGAGATTTGAATGAAGGGGAATCCGGATGGCCATTTGGGAGAAGGAGAACCAGGTTTGGGGGCGGGGCGGGGAGCAGGATCTTTGGTTTTCCAAGGACAGACATGGGTGAGAGGTTTGGGATAGGGAGACCTGGGATAGGGAAGAGGGAAAGATTAAGGAACCAGATAGGAAGAGAGAGAGGATTAGGGGAGAGAAGACAAATGGGGGATTTAGGGACAGGGAGATAGGGAGAGAAACAAGGAGAGAAGGGGGAAAGTAATGCAAAGGGGAGAGGATACTGAGAGAAGAGAAAAGAGAAATGATGCAGAGAGAAAAGGAGAAAAAATATGGAGGTGGAGGAAGAGAAAGAAAGGTGGACAAGTGCGGTTAATACAGTTTATTTGGCATATTCTTAGTCCCACATTTAATTGTAGTAAACAATGGAAAGATGTGGGGGGAAGCAGGAGAGAATCTACTTTTAGCATTGGGAGGGAAGAAATCTAGGAGCTGCTTGTGGGTGGTGAACATGGGGGACCCAAACTCTAAATGCATAAATGTATTTATTTCCCCACCTCCATTCTTTCTTGTGAACCTTGTGTGTATGATTTGGATACTTGAAACAGTCTCCTGAAAAAAACCCTTTTCCTGCAGAGTTCCCATCGCCTGCTGGGAGATGTCCATTATAATACATTACCCCCTCCACTGAGAGGAGCTTTATAGATGCTGCTGGACCATGCAAATTCTCACAGAAACCCCCAAGCCCTTCTGTGGCCATCATCACATTTCACCTATCACAATGTAGGGATAAACACAGAATGTTTTATTTTAGACTGAAAATAATTGTGAAAAGCATTTTAAGAATAGTGTCTGGAAAAAAGATTTTTCTAATCAATAGACCAGGTCATTCCAATAAGCTGTCAGTGTTGGTATTTTTCTAGCTCTGTCACGTTACATTGTATTATGGCTCTTAAAACAATTATTCTTCCTGACCTGAAAAACCCTCCTATTCTCTCAGGCCTGGGAGAGAAGGATTGTAATTTGATAGATGAATACCCAGATATGTGGCTCCTTTCCTCTGTGAGGAGGAGAATTAACTAACGAATAGTTAGAAACAGGGTGGAAAGGTCAAATCATTCTTTTGCATGGATCAAATTGCATTTTAAATTATGGGCTATGGTCTAGGACATACATTTTCCACTATATATGACCTTCAGTCCATAGCAGAGTTCCCAGTTCTGCCACTGTGACAGTTACACAAGGGTCAGGGGCAGAATATGGCCTTATGTAGTCACTAAACTTTTTTTAGTTGTCACATTCAGCATCGCATAGTGGAAAACAATCTCACTTATAGGACCACTGCTGTTTCCACCCTTTCATTTCTTCCTCACTTATCCACCTTTCTCTGTTTCTCTCTTTCACCTGTTTTTGTATGTCTCTTCCTTTTTCCCTTCTGCATTTCCTTCCCTGCAGTATCTCCCAATTTGACCCCCTGGACTTCACTCCCACCCCATTTGAAAAAATGGTAAGCAATGGTATAATTGATGACATACAAGGTATCGTAATTGGCCTTGAGTTTACATCCCACTGCGGGTCATGGAGGCTAGGGGTGTTCACATCTCAGAGGGACAGTGCATCAAGCTACCTGCAGACTGAGAAAGAGAACAGTGAAGTTATGCTTGTTTCACGTCTCAGGATTATCTCCATAACCCTGAAGACTGGAAGCATATTTTTAACAGAAGCTGAGATTTTGCAGGGTCTTACTGTGCCATATGGCATCAACATAGTTGACTGGGCCAGTTGTTGCACCCAACTCTGATTTAGGTGACTCCAACGTCTGTCAATCTAAGTTATAATATGGCCCCTGCCATGCTGGATGGTAAACACCTTGCAAATTATGAAGTGTATGCAAGAGCATCTCTTTCTTCTTCCTGCAGCCAGAAGGGACTGGTGCTATTATTCTGGTGCTATTTGGGGAAAGCAAGGACAAAAGAAGGCTTAACATTTTGCTCTGGAGTTGTTGACGTCTGGGTCCACTCTGAAAGATTTCCTTGATATCAGTATATCTCTCTTGATTATAACAGTTTTCCATGCGCTTCTGAGTCACACAGGTCCCAGAAAGCCATATGTAGTGGCTTGCAGAAGGTCAAGAGGCAGGTCATCCTGCTGATCAAGGCCAAAGGCAGAGCCCCAATGTTTTGTGTGCATTAGGTTGCTGAGGAGGGGCCAGGGAGGAAAGCTAAATCACAGGAGCCCCCTCAAGTTGGTCGACTGCACAGCCTCACTCAGTCAGCAGTGACCCATTGGGTATTTTTTGTTAATGTTTGTACATGACGTGTCAGACTGCTGTAGGGTGGTAAAAGTTCTTTGACTGTTTCCGTTCACAACAATCTGCTCTGTGCCATCACGTCACTCTCATTAGTCCAGTTGCTACATATCTCAATTGGGCTGGATGAAATCTGACATCACACATGTAACGTCACACTGCATGACCACTACCAATGGAAAAGCACCCTTTTGGGTGCAAAGCCAGGAATGATAGCTGCAGACCTTACGTGGGCCACAAGCTGCAGAGGCCCTCTCTCTCCTGGACAAGTGCCCGAAATGTTTAAAAGGGAAACGATAAAACAATATATTGACGCAGACTAAATACCTGTGGCACGGGGAAGATCCAGAAAGCACTGATTCAAGAACAAGTGTTTGTATTCCAGTTCAAGCAGAAGATTTGATGGATGTTTTACTTCTTCAGGTGAAATAACAATCAAAGATTTCAAGAGTGCTGCTTAAAACCTGTATAAATTTACAATTACCTAGAATATCAGTACAAAAAACAATTTGGCTTTACAATTCTAAACGTTTAAAGTTCTTTCAGAACTGTAATAGCGTTATTTAGCTGCAGAACACCTCATACATGAGTGTCTTGTAAGGTAGCTGGTGGGCCACATTCATTTATTCATATTCAGTGTAAGTTCACTAATAATAAAACTTACTGCAAGTTTATACCCAGTGGTGCAAAGAAGACATGATTAAAAATGCCCTTGAAGGCTCTTCCTCTACAAGATCACTGCTTTTTGATTGAACAAACAAATGACAGAAGTATGAACTAGAAATCAATAATGCAAAGATTTAGATCATTGTAAAAGACAAATACATAGTAATATCCAGGATAAAACAAGTTCGGTGATTAAAAAAATTCTTCCCTGACTGCAAACATTAACTGAGTTCATGTTTGCCCACGGATAACTTTATTAGTTCCATAATGGTACATTCCTGGGAGAAAGCATCTGGAGATGGTAAGCTGAGATTTCCCTGGTAATGTCAGAAATTTAAAAAAGATAGATAAATTAAAAGGCAGAAGTAATCCACCAAGAGGATGCAGTACTAAAAGATGTGAGATAGAGGTAGAAATTTTTGATAAGTGTTTAAAAACTGCTCCAGACTCATTTTTTCACCTTTTGGAGCAGTAGCGTGCTCTTATATAAGATATCTTTCTCAGACCATAGTTTGAGCAGGTTTTCATTGTTTCCTAAAATCAAGGAGCAAAAGGCTTTTCTCAGCTAAAATCCAGGGTTCAAAGCTTGTCTAGTATAACTGAGTTGGCACCCTGACAACCCTAATTTGACTCGGCATGCTAGCTGAGGCTCATTAGCTTTGATTATGTTCGTGTTGCTGAGAGGAAAATTTGCCCAGAGCTTTCCTATCTCCCCTATTATGCAACATATTGTGTACTAGGTATCCACCTGCCCACCCCCTGCATCTTACAGGTGACTGAACGTCAGTAGTCCTGTACAGATACTGCAAATGGAAAACAACACTTGCCAACAGACATCCACAGAGGACCAAATTCAGAGGTGATATGAACTCAGACTAGGACCTAATTCAGCAAAGGTACTAAAGCATGTGCCTCACTTTAAGCATGCAAATAGTGCCACTGACTTCAGTGGACTGCGGTGGCATTGAGTACCTTTCTGAATCCAGACTCTAGGCTGAACTCCCTTTCAGATATCTGTGTCCTAGCTGGTGTGACTTACATGGTGAGGAAGAAGGAGAAAGAATATCTATGTTACCCCTCGTAATGAGAAGAAGGCAACACACCATTTACAATCCATTATGAGGAAAGAAAATGATAACTTTGTATTTTGGAAAATGTTACATTATGGTTTGTTGAATCCTTCTTTATCTTGTCCCGACATAGCAGTAATGTTCATGATCTTGTTACAAACCGCTTCTGTCACTGCTTTATTTTGGAGTTTAATTGTTTGCAAAAGCCAGGTATTTTCAAACATGATGAAATTATTTCTAAAATATTGGAACATATTTTCTTTTTACTGGAGGCCTGATGCTTTTTAACTTTTTGCAATAGGGCCTGTGTGCCAAATATCTGCAGTTGTTATTCAGACAAAATTTCCATTGAAGCCCATGGGTTTTCAATAACTCAGGCTATGACTTCAATGGCAGTATTGTTTGAGAAATTGACTGAATAAAGGCTGCAGGATCTGGCCCCATATAAATTGCACAAAGAGATGCAAGCTTAGCTGCCTGTTGTCACTCTCAAGAAATTAGACAGTATTGGAGAGGGGAAAAGTGACATTTCTGGAGTAATATTGTGCATATGGAACTTTTTTGCTTATCTCTTGCTTTGTGTAGGAAACTATGATGGACCATGCGTTGCGCACAATCTCATACATTGCTGATATTGGTAACATCGTTGTTTTAATGGCAAGACGCCGGATGCCAAGGTCTGCTTCTCAAGACTGTATAGAGACAACACCTGGTGCCCAGGAAGGAAAGAAACAGTACAAAATGATATGTCATGTCTTTGAATCTGAGGATGTAAGTAAACTTTTTTTTTTTTAATACAATATGTCACTTAAGAGACCTCAGAAATCTAATGGTATCTATTGCATGAATGCATTTTTGTTGCCAAGAATTGCTTTTCTAACTTTTATGATAGTTGTTACTGTTCTATCCCAAACTCTTCTCACTTTATTTTTTTTTCACCTATACCTGCAAATCATTCGCATTTCCTTCATCTCCCAGAATCTTCCTCCACTATCCCAGAATTTTTGGTGCTCATTCAACCTACACTCCCCTCTGGATATTGTAATACATAGTGATTTGGATGCTTTTTCTTTTTACCATATATGGCCAAAGTATATATTTACATTCAGTGGCTACAAAACTGATCATCTTGAATCAAATTCTTTGGTTTGGCTGAGTTGTGCCGAATGCCATGTCTATGCTCCCTCAACCCCGGGGCTAACCAGGGACCTGTCTGGTCCTTGTCTTAAGAGCTGCTCTAACTTATGGCCAGTCACTGACAGCCCCAAAAGGACTATTTCAGCAGCCAGAGATTGGCCAGGTAGAAGGGTGCCCTGGCCAGGTCCCCTTTTGCTTGCTGTCTCCCTACTGGGGAGTAGAAATCCTTATGGACACATCTGCTGATTTTACGTATGCGCAAAGTGCTCTCAACAGACCTGGGAATCAGGCCCCTTATATTAAAAACATCAAAACACCTTCATTTATATGTTCTGCATTGAAAATGTTATAAATTGCACTTTTCCCTAATGCTGCATGGTCAGAGCAGCAGCTGTTAACATTTGGAAGGTTTTCTTTGTAACTAGAAGGGCTAAACCAATACTTTTAAAATAAAGGCTTTGATTATACAGAAAATACCTTGACCCCTCACTCAAAAGACCATCTGCACAATAAAGATGATGATCATAGTCATTACGTTTCTGTATACTCTGTGCCATAGTGCATTCACAAAATGTGGCAGATTCTTAGCTTTAGAGCACTCTTGGGTAAAGTTAGTCTAGATATTATGCTTTGATAAGACTTGATGTGAAAATACAAAACAAAGGAAATTAGAGAACTGGAAATATTAGTACATAAGCTAAATTATGACTTAATTGGCATCACAGAGACTTGATGGGATAAGTCTCATGACTGGAATATTGGTATAGGCTATAGCTTTGTTCAGGAAGGACAGGTGGGGTAAAAGAAAATATCAAGAATATATACCCTTGCTCGGAAGTCCAGAAGGAGGTGGGAGTCACAGGTTAATGATAAAAAGGGGTATCCTGGTAGTAGTCTACTATAAACAACCAATCAGGAAGAGGAGGTGGATGAGGCATTTCTAGAACAACAAAAATACCCAAAACACAAGACCTGGTACAATGGGGGACTTTAACTACCCAGACATCTGTTGGGAAAGTAATACCAAAAACCACAAAATGTCCAGTAAGTTCTTGGAATGTATTTGGGACAACTTTTTGTGTGAGACGTAGACAAGATGGCAGCCATTTTGGACTTGATTCTGGTCACCAAGGAAGAATTGGTAGTGAATCTGAAGATGGAGGGCAATTTGAGTGAAAGTGATCATGAAATGATAGATTTCATGATTCAAAGGAAATTTGTAAGCACCTGGAGGATGATACGATTATAAGGAATAGCCAGCATGATTTTGTCAAACAAAAATCATGCTAAACCAGCTTAATGAATGGGGGAAGCAATGATGTTATATTTATTGACTTAGTCAGGCTTTTGATACAGTCATTCTCATAAGCATACTAGGGAAATGTGGTCTTGGTGAAATTACTATCAGGTGGATGCACAATTGGTTGAAAGACCATATTCAGAGTAGTTAACAATGATTCACAGTCAAACTGGGAGTGTGTATGTAGTGGGGTCCCACATGGTTCAGCCCTGGATCTAATACTATTCAACATTTTCATTAATGATTTGGATAATGGAGAATATACTTATAAAATTTGCAGATGACACCAAGGTGGTAGGGGTTGCAAGAACTCTGGAGTACAGAATTAGAATTTAAAACCACTATGACAAACTGGGGAATCGGTCTGAAATCAGCAACATGAAATTCAGTAAAGATAAGGACAACGCACTTCACTTAGGAAAGAAAAATCAAATGCACAACTACAAAATGAAGAATAACTGTCCAGGTGGTAGTACTGCTGAAAAAGATCTGTGGGTTATAGTGGGTCAGAAATTGAATGAGTCAACAATGTGATGCAGCTGTGATAAAGGCTAATATTGCAAAGTATATTAACAGGAGTAAGTCACAGGAGGAAAGTGTCCCACTCTACTTGGCACTGGTGAGGCTTCTGTTGGCATAGTATGTCCAATTCTGGGGGCCAGACTCGAGGAAATATTTGGACAAATTGAAGAGAGTCCAGAGGAGACCAACAAAAATGATAAAAGGTTTAGAAAATCTGACCTATTAGGAAAGGTTAAAAAAAACTGGGCATGTTTAGTCTTGAGAAAAGAAGACTGAGGGGAAATCTGATAAGTCTTCAAATATGTTAAGGGCTATTATAAAGAGGACAGGAATTAATAGCTCTCCATGTCCACTGAAGGTAGGACAAGAAGTAAGTGACTTAATTTGCTGCAAGGGAGATTTAGATTAGATACAGACGCTCCCCTTGCGTAACTTGAATTTTGCGTAAGTCGGAAACTTATCTCTGACCATTACGCAAAAAACCCCCCCAAACCTCCTATTTCTAGTTTATGGAACTTTTTCCATAAGCTTGGATTTGCATACGCCGGGTTTACGTAACTCTGGGAGCATCTGTATTAGGAAAAACTTTCCAACTATAAGGGTAGTTAAGCTCTGGAATAGGCTTCCAAGGGAGGTATGGAATCCTCATCATTGAAGGTTTTTGAGAACAAGTAGATCAAACATTGTGAGGCATGGTTTAGGTTTAATTGATCCTGCCACAGTGCAAGGGGATGGACTTGATGACTTCTTGAGTCCCTTCCAGCCCTGCATGATTCCATAGGAATGCTCCGCATTTTATTATTTAAAAGAAAAAGGAGTGACCACATCACAATTCTGGCCCTTTGCACTCACCATAGAAAGGCCAAAGAACGAATGGGCTCGGGGAGACATTCTCACCTCTCCAGGCTGGGATGGGCAAGTGCGCCTTTTTTTTTTTTTTAAAGAAAAGTTAAAGGAAAAAGTGTCAAGTTAGTAAAAATTAAAAGCAGGAAAGGTATTATTTTTTTTCTAACTTACAAAGATATTTTGAAGTACTAGTACCAGTAACAAGAAGAAGTGATCATTTAAATCCACCAGTTTAACGGGCAGTTTTAAAATCTATTTCTTAACATGTTATTTTGAAAATAAAGCTAGCCCATTATCTGATACAATTTTAGTTCCAGATTGCATATTTTGCCAGGCAGAAAATCTTTCAGTTTAATGTTTGAATTGGGAGGCAGTGTTGCCCAGTGGATAGAATAGCGGACTGGGGCTCAGGAGATATGGATTCTGTTCCCAGCTCTGCCACTGCCTCTTGGGTGACCTTGGCAAAGTCGCTTTGACTCCCTGTGCCTCCATTTCCCCATCTGTAAAATAGGAATAATGATACTTACCTCCTTTGTAAAGCTCTTTGAGATGTACTGATGTAGAGCACTAAATGAGAACATGGTATCATTAAAAACAATAATTGATTCAAAGCCTGAATCTGACTTAGGTCTCTTTCTGAGCTGTTGGTGGATTTGAAGAGCAGATGGGAGAGAAATGGACTGAACACCCAAAAACTGATACCAGTGGAAACAGAAAACAAAATTAAGCAGCAAGAAGGGGAGACAGATGACAGACCGTGATAAGATGGGCTATAAAAATCTTTATTGATTACTGCTCCATTGTTGACATTCACATGTCTTGGGCATATTGATTATATTGTTGTTCATAGTGTGATGGGTCACCTAGTTGAAAAGAAGTTCCAGAATGTACAGTAATGCCACGTGACTAGTTTAGCTGATCATTTCTCAGGATTTTCTAAATGTTTTCAAATGGTAGAATATCGACCTCTGTCTGTCTTTAAATAATGGAGTTTATTGCAACATGTTATTGTAAAGCACAAATTAAACAAGAACGCCACCTCTGTTTAACACTTGAAATAACCCATTTAGCATCTGATTTGGGGAATAAAGAGTTACAGATGTTTTAACATTGCCTACCATGTGTAGAGATAGTGTGGGTATCCCTGACTGTATTTAGGTTGTGCCAGTTCTCTGACAAAGAGCACTGCATTTTCAGAACAAAAACACCATCAAAAATCAGGTTGTTGGACTGAATACGCTGCTTTCTTATATATATGATATGTGATCCATATCTCATCACTAGTATTTTGAGGACCCAACACTGCAGGATACAAGCAACTCCTATTTAAGTCAGTAGGATTTGTTCATATCCTGTGGTGGAAGAATAGGGCTCCTGGAAACCATGTTGACCTAGCAAATCTAACCTAGCATTCTCTTGTGATCTGCAGTGGATCCATATAGGAGAAATAAAAATTTCAGGTAAAACTAACTGTGCATATAAATACCTCCTGCTTTTCCTACCTCTGTCTCTCACTGCTGCAGTGACATCTAGTGGAACTAAAAAGCAAAGTTTGCTACAAAGTTCTATGATTCTGTCTCAGTTAATTATTTAACATTTGTGCAGTGTCTTGAATGTGTGAAGTGCTAAATATTAATATTAATTATCATCTGTCTTTTAATTTCTAATGTGTCTATTGCCCTTCCAGACATTAGTCAGTGCAATTCAACTCTCTTACGGTTAACTCTGATGGGTAGTCATCTCATATTGCAGAGATTGCATGGTCAGAGGAGCTCTCCAGAAACACACCAGAGACATGGCGAATGATGTAATTGGAGTCCAGAAGAGTTTCCTAAATGTGGTTAGCAGTGTTTGGCCAGTGTGCACCATAGGCGCTGACTTCCCCTCTTTGCCGTGGGCCCTCGAACACACACCCCTCCCTGCCCCACTCCACCCCTTTCATGAGGCCTAGCTCTGCCTCTTCCCACCCATTCCCCGCCCCCATTCTAACCTCTTCCCCTGAGTCTCCGCCCTCTCCCTGCCCCTATTCCAACCCCTTCCCCAAATCCTCACTCTGTCCCCGCCTCTTCCCCACCTCCTCCCCTGAGTGCCCCATGTTCATGCTCCTTCCCCCCCCTCCCCCGAGTGTGCAAACACTGCCAAACTGAAACAGCTGTTTGGTGGCAGCTGGGCGGGAAGCGCTGGGAAGTAGGCGGAGGAGCAGGGACATGGCACACTCTGGGGAGGAGGAGGTGAGGTGGGGGATGAGAGGAGCTTGGCTGCCGGAGGGTGCAGAGCACCCCTAATTTTTCCCTGTGGGTGCTCCAGCCCCAGAGCACACATAGAGTCGGCGCCTATGGTGTGCACTATGATTATAAAAGGATTCCCTGTCACAAAAACATACAATGCAAGAAGGCACAGACAAATTATTAAACATTGTTGATGCTGGCAGGCAGTACAGGCACTGCTCGGGGTTAAACAAGGCAATCAGCGAGTAGGTGGGAGAAGAGGGAACAGGGTTTGCTGAAGCTATGGGAGAGGTACAATGACCACAAAGTGAGAGCAGATGGATTTGCAGAAATGGCACATGCAGTGGTATAAGATCCAGGAGTACTGAAGATTCTGTTGATGGAGCAGCTCAAGCTAACCATGCATCCATTTGGTCCGGTGTGTGGGTGGGCTTAATAATCACAGACAGGGGAACTCTATTCTGGTCACACGTGCAAGCACAGACGCTCCTCTCTGCTGCACAGGGGACTACAGTTGTGGTCAGAATGTACTGAGTATCCAGACGATGTGACAATCTCTTTCTTAAGATATGGTCCACGCTGTGAAAAAGTCTGAGAACTCCTGACCTACAATATACTGCTTCAGGGCTTATAGAAACAGATTTATAAGCAGCATATTACTAGCAACTGTAGCTTCTTGGTGAAAGGAGCTCGTAAGAATGGCCATAGTGAGTCAGACCAATGGGCCATCTAGCCCAGTATCCTGTTTTCTGACAGTGGCCAATGTCAGATACTTCAGAGGAAATGAACAGAACAGGCAATCATCAAGTGATCCATCCTCTGTGGTCCACTCCCAGCTTCTGGCAGCGAGAGGCGAGGGATAGCCAGAACCTGGGATTGCATCCTTGACCATCTTGGGTAATAGCTATTGATGGACCTATCCTCCATGAATTTAATTCTTTTTTTGACTTTGTTATAGCTTTGGCATTCACAGCATCCCCTGGCAATGAGTTCCATAGGTTGACTGTACCTTGTGTGAAGAAGTACTTTATTTCATTTGTTTTAAACCTGCTGCCTATTAATTTCATTGGGTGACCCCTAGTTCTTGTGTTATCTGAAGGAGTAAATAACACTTGCTTATTCATTTTCTCCACAAAAATCATGATTTTATAGACCTCCATCATATTCCCTTAGTCATGTCTTTTTACCAAGCTGAAAAGTCGCATTCTTCTTAATCTGTCCTCATATGGAACCTGTTCCATACCCTTAATCATTTTTGTTGCCCTTCTCTGTACCTTTTCCACTTCTAAGATGCCTTTTTTTAGATGGAGTGACCAGAAGCGTCAAGAGTTTGCCGTATTGAGTTTGCCGTAGAGAGATTTATATTATTGTTGCATTCTGTATTAATTTGGGTGAATCTTTTAAGCAAATTAGCTCTGTTCATAGTTACTGAGTGGTGTTTCTCGTTTTCAGCTGCATCTTATTTTATTTTACAGGCACAGCTGATAGCTCAATCAATTGGTCAGGCTTTCAGCGTGGCCTACCAGGAGTTTCTGAGAGCCAACGGAATTAATCCAGAGGATCTCAGTCAGAAAGAATATAGTGACATAATCAATACCCAGGAGATGTATAATGATGATCTTATACACTTTTCCAATTCAGAGAACTGCAAGGAGGTAAATTCTCTTTTTAAATTTTTATTTCATATTGTTAATCCAGTTTTCTTATTTTTAATATTGATGCACACACTGAGCACTCAATTGGCATTTTAAGAATACATTTGCATAGGAAATAAATGGTTTTATTAGTATTCAGCCTTAGGAGCTTTTTATTTTTCCTACCCGCTTTACTTTCAAGGTCCTTCTGCCTCCATCATCATCATAATTACATTTACATTTCATATAAACGAGAAACAATAATACCTTTACATCGTGCTTCAGGTGTCAGTTACTTGCGTGCTATAATGAGGTGTTGATATAATAAGGGAATTGATAATCAGGTTTTAATGACCTTGAAAATTTACATTTTAGTAGATTTTATATCTGCTGTTTGGCAATAAGCGTCTGTAAATGAGCTGACATTTCTGATCTCAGTAAGATATCTTTGGTGTATCTTTTGTATTAAGACGGTGTGTTTTAAAGCTCATTCTAGAATAAAGTCATATCTGGTTATGTAAATGTTGGAGGTGCGAATAGAAGAGAGGCCTGCTTCCAAAATATTGCCTGCAAAGCTGTGGGTGGAGAAGCAGTCATCTGACATAGCAGTAATGGTTTTTAATCAAGTTAGACAAAAATCACAGGACAGGATCCAAACACAGACGATATGACATTAAAGGTCAGATTGTTCTTGGGTTTTGTGGATGTTTGAGGGAAATGGGTGGAACAGTGAGCTGTCTGCCATCTCAGTGCTCCTCATGCAGGGATAGGGACCATGTGCTTGGGGAGAACAGGGACTGCTCTTGGGCACCCCCACGATACAATCTCCCCAAGGAGCAAGTGGGATCATGGCAAAGGGTAGGCGCAATGTGTGCACTCCCACTGTACGTGGGGAAGTTGCTAGGGGAGGGAAGGGATTTTGTCTCCTGAAGAGATTGCAAAACTCTACCAGGGTTTAGGGAGCTTCTGTCCATCACCAGTACTGCTTGGTGGTTGAATACCATAGACTGGTCCTAATATAGCATTGTTTTAGTCCATGAAAGAAGGGTTTTATGGAGTTCTGGCTCTGCATGGGACCAGCATGGCTGTCTCTTATGCTTCTGTTATATCATAGCTCTTCCAAATCCCATTCATCTTATACTCAACACACTCCTGACTATCAAAGGTAAAGTGGGTTTCTGCTCCGAAAAATGACTATGTAAAATAAAAATAGCACTTTTAAAGATGCATCTTCTCCCTCTGTGTCTGACAAGTTGTACTACCTGAAGTGGGTCCAATAGAGCTGTGGCATTGAGCAGCCTGGTTTCTGCCTTTTCCCCCCTCACCTCACACAAATAACAGCAGCAAAATTGCCATCTGAAACCTGATTACAGAATCTTCATTGTTGGTAATATATGAAGTGGAGAGAACTTCCCTTAAGTCAATACAAGGCTTAGCATGGCATGTCAGCGTAATGACTCACATTGATAATAATGGTGTACATTTCATATTTTACCTTTCATTCAGGAAGGTCTCTAAGTACCTCAAAAACAGAATGAGGCACATTGGGCCAAATCCTGTTTCCACTGAAGTAATGACAAAACTCTCCTTGGTTTCAGTGTGATGAATATTTGGCCTGTGTTCTAATGGTGTGAGTGCAGAAAGCATAATTCCTGCATTTTAAAATGATCTCATTTTGTGACCTTGGGCAAATCACCTAATCTTTCTGTTGCAGTTTCCTCATCAGTGAAATAATAGGTATAGTAGCACTTCCCTGCCTCATAGGGGTATTGGGAGGATTAATTAATTGAGCTTTATAAAACATTTAGAAGATGAAAAATGCTACATGCTAAATGTTATTTCCAAGCGATGGGTCATGTGATTTCACTGGGGGTTTTGCCTAAATAAGGAGTGCAGATTTTGGACCTATACGTAGGAAATGCAGTTATTTCTGTGTTAATCATGGTGACTGCAAGTGAAGGTGAAAATCCATATTCAACTGAAAACCAGTCCAGGTATATGGAAATTGTAATTTATAGAGTTACAGATAGAAAAGGTAAAGAAATGGATGTGTGGTTTATATGGGTACAGTCGTTGGACTTGACAAGGTATTGTTTAAGTACACGTAACAACTGAAAAATTATTTCAAATTGGTCACACAAGGGAAGACAAACTTAATTAGAAAGTCTTGTTTTTACTTGTGATTGGAATTGATTGGATATAAGTATGTGTAACACCAAGATGCCTGTTTTATAATCACTTCTCTGAGCTTAAGCATGCTTCAGAGTACACCTTTACCCCGATATAACGCGACCCGATATAACGCAGGTTCGCATACAAGGCGGTAAAGCTCTGACACACTGCTTTGAGCAGCGTGTTAAGGGTGCTGGGCCAGGCCGGGGCCAAGGGGTTCTATAGGGGGCAGTTAAGGGCTCCCCCCCAGGGTCTGGGGGGCAGGAGCTGTGGAAGGGCACTTTTGGGGGCCCCGCAGTCCCAGAGTGGCCCGGGGGATTAGCGTGGGGCCGGGAGCAGCCCACTCTGCTTCCCTCGCCCCGGCCCCCGCCGTGTCGCTCGGGGGAGGGGGCTTGGGGGAAGGGACCACCTCTTCCCCCATACTCACCAGCAGTGGTGAAAGCAGAGCAGCTTGGCCCCAGCCTGCTCCACTCCGCCAGCTCCCAGCCGCAGAGCTCCACTTCCTGCCACAGCTGAGTGTGGAGGGCATCCTTTCCCCGCCGCAGGTGAGTGCAGAGAGGTTGGGAAGTGGAGCAGCCCAGCCCCAGCCATCTCCACTCCGCCAGCTCCCAGCCGTGGTGCTCCACTTCCCACCAGGCAGGTGAGTGCAGGACCTTTCCCCAGCCACCCCACAGCGACATGGCTAGGGCCTGGGCAAGGAAATCAGAGTGGGCTGGGACCGCGTTGCTCCACTTCCCGCTGCAGGTGAGTGCGGGGGGGCATCCTTTCCCCAACCTCCCTGCACTCAGCAGCAGTGGGAAACGGAGTGCTGCGGCTGGGAGGTGGTGGAGTGGAGTGGGCTGGGGCCAGGCTGCTCTGCTTCCCGCTGCTGCCGGTGAGTGCCTGTCAGGGGGCAGGGGGTGGGGGGTGGATAGGGGTCAGAGCAGTCAGGGGACAGGGGGGTTGGGTAGCGGGTGGAGTCCTGGGGGTGATTAGGGATGGGGGTTTCTGGAGGGGGAGGTCAGGGAACAAGGAATAGGGGGGCCAAAGGAAGTTTGATATAACGCGGTCTCACCTATAATGCGGTGAGATTTTTTGTCTCCTGAGGACCGCGTTATATTGGGGTAGAGGTGTAATTAATAGTGGCTACCCTTCCTGCTGCCCATTGCTCCTTGGTTCCCCGTTCTGCTAAATGAGCATGTTTACGAGTAATGATGGATTGTCTGATCATGCTGAAGCTGTTGCACTCTGGTTGCATATCAGTAAATCCAGGGATAACCTCTGCAGAACCCAGTGAGCCTTCCTGGTTTTTACAAACAAGAAATCTCCTTCTGGGTCTCTTTTTAATTTAAAGGCGACCTGATTGAAGTTATGCCACTGAGCCTCCAGTGCTAAATAGGCCTTGCTTATTGCATGTAGCGCAGCCACCACATTATTTGTTTGGGGGGAAATGTTCTTATCCAGTATTTTATTAAAGAAGACTCTCAACTTGAAAATCACACTTCTGGTTAGAAACATTACACATCCTGTAATCACAAGTAACCCCCAAGATTACTATAGCTGAAAGAAGATAATGTCATTGTATTAGGGTAGCACCTTGAGGGGCTAACAGAATTTAGGGCCCTATTGTGCTGGGTGCTGTACAAACAGGTAAGAGGCTCAGAGAAATTAAGTGAATTGGTGAAGGTCACACTTGACATCTGTGGCAGAGCTGGAAGTTAAACCTAGAACTCTTAAATTCCAGTGCCTTAGCTGCAAAGTCTTAAGATCTCCCCTGACAGTGTGTTCCAGTGATGAAAATTATTTCTGTTTATTTAATGAAGCACATCATATATAATCAGCTCCACTGTTTCCCCTGTAGAGTCAGTAGTTTTTTAGTTTTTCCCTTGTTATAAAGACCTGTATGAATTACAACAGGTGAGCAGAAGATCCTCTATAAAAATTATTTTAAAGGAATTAGGAAAAAAAATCAGAGTATCCTATTTAACGGGTGCTAGAAACTGGAATATGTGACAAGTACTCACTTTAAAAACAATTAAATTGACTCTCTCTTTTGAAGTAACTTCTCGTGGTTAATAGGAAAGTGATTTAGTTTTCTTTGTAAATGGTTAATTTTAATTAACCACTGAAATAGTAGTGTTTGAAATTCAGAGGAAATGTAATTAAAACAAAACAGTGATTTATATACATTTTCATTGCAGCTGCAGCTAGAAAAGCAGAAGGGAGAAATTCTCGGGGTGGTGATTGTGGAATCAGGATGGGGATCCATCCTACCCACAGTTATCCTGGCTAACATGATGAATGGAGGCCCTGCAGCTCGTTCAGGGAAACTAAGCATTGGAGACCAGATTATGTCTATTAATGGAACCAGTTTAGTTGGTCTTCCTCTTGCAACATGCCAAGGGATTATAAAGGTACTCAACACTTATATCTGTATACATGCATGTTTGTAGAGTGTGAGCCTGCAGGGCTGAGATTGTGTCTTTGTAAAGTGCCTGGCAAATGTCTGACACTTATATGTGTAATAACAATAATTCATACTGGTGCAAGATAGACTCAGACATTCCAGGCCTTTCCTTTGAGCAGATTTTAGTAGGGACAAGTGAGTGAAGATTATGTAAGGAAGAAGAGCTGCAAGAGTATTTCACAAGATTAAATAGAGCCAGACCATGCCGCACATATCTCCTAGAGAGGACCACATGTGGACTTCCACACTTACCAGTGTGAGGGAAACTCAGCTGTATTCACAGCACTATCCATCCTACGAACTGGGCGGAAGCCTTTCATTTGGAGTCCAGTGTCCATGCAAGTGGAAGGGATGGTGGACTGGAGGAAAGAGTTGGCAGGTTGGGAGATGAATCAAGTGGATGCACTCTGTCTCCCCTGTAACCCCATGAAGGTTCCCCAGAGAAGATACAATCCCAGGTTGTATTATTTTTGGCCACTGTTGCTAGTACAGTTTTATATCCACCAGAGTTAATAGCAGCTGCCAACTATTGATGACACCTTCCATTGTGCCATGTAATTCTGACCAGAGCAACTCAAATTGACCTGGTGCTTAAAACTCTCATAGACTTTAAGGCCAGAAGGGGCCACCATGACCATCTAGTCTGACCTCCATCACCCTGCAGGCCACAGAACTTCACCTGTCCACTCCTATAATTTGCCCATAATCTGTCTGAATTACTGAAATCCTCAAATCTTGATTTTAATAATCCACCATTTATTCTACTTCATATCAGCAAGTGACCCGTGTCCCAATGCTGAAGAGGAAGGCAACCCCCCCTTAGGTTCTCTGCCAATGTGACCTGGGGGAAAATTCCTTCCTGGCTCCAAATACAGCAGGGGTTAGACCCTGTAAAACCGTGAGCAAGTGGGCGAGACCCACCAGCCAGACACCTGGGAAAGAATACTCTGTAGTAACTCAGAGCCTTCCCCATCTAGTGTCCCATCACCAGCTATTGAAGATACTTGCTAATAGCAGTTGCGGATGGGCCATGTGCCATAGTAGGCAATCTCATTGTACAGTCCCCTCCGTAAACTAAGCAAACTCAGTCTTGAAACAAGTTAACCTTTTTTGTTCCCACTATTCTTCTTGGAAGGCTGTTCCAGAACTTTACTCCTCTGATAGTTAGAAACTTTCATCTAATTTCAAGCCTAAACTTATTGATGATCCGTTTATATCCATTTGTTCTTGTGCCAGCATTGGCCCTTAACTTAAGTAATTCCTCTCCCTCCCTGATGTTTATCCCTCTGATGTATTTCTATAGAGCAGTCGTATTTCCTTTCAGCCTTCCTTTTGTTAAGCTAAATAGGCCAAGCTTCTGAAGTGTCCTCTGGTAAGGTAGGTTCTCTAGTTCTCTCATCATCTTAGTAGCCTTTCTCTACACCTCTTTCCAGTTTGAATTAATCTTTCTTAAACATGGGACACCAGAATTGCACACAGTATTCCAGATGAGGTCTCAGCAGTGTGTTGTATAATAGAGTTGGCAATTTCCCAGGAAAAACTAGTTTAGGACAGGGCACTGGTAAATACCAGATTAAACTCAGTTTAAATTGGGAAAGAATAATTGCACCTGCCTCCAGCAAGTTCAGCAAGCATAGAACAAATCTTTTCAAACTTTGGATACATCTATTCAAAACTGAGGAATAGGCTTGGTCTGTCCACATCATCAGACTTGGTCTTCTGCATGACCAAATGGAGCTGGACTTTGCATGCTTCTGATTGCTTAATGCTCCAAGCCCACAACTCTGCATATTATTGTTTTCATAAATCAAATGCTTTTGAAGTTTGTTTATATAATATTGAAAACTGAAATATGAGTCATGACGTGTAACTTCCTTGAGAAAATACCAAACCAAAATGTACACAAACATTCTCATGTTCAGCATTATAATTATATATTTAGTATTACTCCCACTGTAGTTTTATTTTGTATCTGAACAACCCAAAATTAATCTATCAGTTTCGTCTGATGTAACTATAATTTGAATAAGTAACTAAAACTAAGTGCAATGTGGTGTGCATTAATGAAACAGTTTTTAAAATAGAAAATACTTTAAATTGGGGCTAATTGGTTTTTCCTGTGGTGTTTAAAAAACATGATTTACCTGGTAAAAACTACTTCTGGTAAATACTGCCATCCCTATTGTATAATGGTAATAAATCTCAACTATCTCTGCCGGAAATACCTCACCTGATGCATCCTAGGATTATATTAGCCTTTTTTACAGCCATATTACATTGGTGGCTTATAGTCATCTGTGATCAGCCAATAGACCCAGGGCTTTTTCCTCTTCTGTCACTTGCAACTGGTAAGTCTCCAGCTTATAACAAAAAATCGTATTGTTAGTCCGTAAGTGCCTGATTTGCACTATTAAATTTCATGCCATCCTTATTACTCCAGTTTTCAAGGTTATCCAAACCTTCCCATATGATATTCTGGTCCTCCTCCATATTGCTAATATCTCCCAACTTCGTGTCATCTGCAAATTTTATTAGCACACTCCTATTTTTTGTGGTAAGGTTTCTAATGAAGTTGTTAAATAAGAGTGGTCCCAAGAATGATCCCTGAGGAACTCCACTAGAAACTTTCCTTCAGCCTGACAGTTCATTCATTGGAGTCTCCACTTTAACCAGTTCCTTACCCACCTTTTGATTTTCATATTAATCCCCATTTTCTCCATTTAACTAATAATTTTCCATGTGGAACTGTATCAAATGATTTACTGAAGTTCAGATAGATGAGATCTACTGTATTTCCTTTGTCTAGACAATCAGTTATCTTCTCAAAGAAAGAGATCCGGTTGACCTGGCATGGTCTATCTTTTGTAAATCCATGTTGTATTTTATCCCAATTATCATTTGTGTCTGTCCTTACCTACTCTGTTTTGAAATTTGTTCGAAGACCTTGCATACAATTGAGTGAAAAAAAATCACGGGCCTGTAGTTTCCCAGATCACTTTTGTTTCCTTTGTTAAAGATAGGTACCATGTATGCAATCTCCAGCCATACAATACACCCGCTGAATTTACAGATTATTTAAAAATCCTTGCTATAGGGCTTGCAATTTCATGTGCCAGTTCCTTTCATATTTATGGATAGATATTATCTAGGCCCCCTGATGTGGTCCCATTAAGCAGTTTAAATTTGGCTTCCACCTCAGATGTGGTAATTTCTATTTACATACCCTCATTCCCATTAGCTGCCCTGCCATTGTCCCCAAACTCCTCATTACTCTCATTAAAAACTGAGGCAAAGTAGTCATTTAGGTATTCATTTAATCCCCATCATCAGTTCTTAGCGGTCCCACTTCTTTCCTTGTTTTCTTTTTATTTATACGGCTAAAGAACCTTTTAACATTGGCCTTAATTTCTTTGGAAGGTCCAACTCTGGCTAGCTTTTAGCAATTCTCACTTTTCCTCTATACTTTCTGATCTAAGTGAGTTAGTTTTCCTCACTGATCCCTCCCATCTTCCATTCCTTGTAGACTTGATGCTTTCTCTTAATAACCAGTTTGAGGTGCTTGTTCATCCAGTTTGGTCAGCAACCCTTCCATATGATTTTTTCCCCTTGCTTGGGATGCAGGCTTCAGATAGTTTCTGCAACTTGACTTAGAAGTAATTCCAGGTCTCCTCCACATTCAGATCCTTGACTTCTTCAGTCGACTTCCCTAACTAATTTTCTCAATTTTTTCAAGTTTGCCCTTTTGAAATCAGGGGCCCTAGTTGCAGACCTAATTTTGTTTATCCTTCCATTTAGTTTAAACTGAATTAACTCCTGATCACTCAAACCAAGGCTGTCCTCTACACCCAGTTCTTCTATGAGGTCCTTTCTGCTTCTCAGCACTAACTCTAAAATGGCATCTCCTCTTGTTGGTTTAGTGAAGAAATCTGTCAGCTGACCCATCCGGGACTATCTGGGCCCTCCCATTATTAGTAGCACTTCTCCTCCAATGTATATCTGGGAAATTAAGATAAGAGTTGTCCATATAGCCTAGTGTCTTGTCTTCTGACAAGGGCCAGTGCCAGATGTTTCAGACAGAATAGGGAAATTTATCAAGTGATCTGCCACCAGTCATCCAGTCCCAGTTTCTGGCAGCTAAAAGTTTAGGGACACCAAGAGCATGTGTTGCGTCCCTGTCCATCTTGGCTACTTGCCATTGATAGACTTATCCTCCATGAACTTACCTAATTCAGTTATATCCAGTTATACTTTTGGCCTTCACTGCATCCCTGGCAACGAATTCCACAGGTTGGCTGTGCACTGTGTGAAAAAGTACTTTTTTTATGTTTGTTATTGGGTGACCCCTGGTTCTTGTGTTAAGTGAAAGAGTAAATAACACTTATTTTCTCCACACCATTCATGATTTGATAGACATATGTCATATCGACCCGTAGTCATCTCTTTTCTAAGATGAACAGTCCCAGTTTTATTAATCTCTCCTCATATGAAAGCTGTTCCATACCCTTATAATTTTTGCTGCCCTTCTCTGTACTTTTTTCCAATTCTAATATATCCTTTTTTGAGATGGGGATACCAGAACTGCATGTAGTATTCAAGGTGTGGGCGTATCAAGGATTGATATCATAGCATTATGATATTTACTGTCTTATTATCTATCGCTCTCCTACTGGTTTCTAACATTCTGTTAGCTTTTTTGACTGCTGCTGCACATTGAGTGATGTCTTCAGAGAACTATCCACAATGACTCCAAGATCTCTTTCTTGGGTGATAACAGCTAATTTAGACCTCATCCTTTTGTATGTATAGTTGGGATTATGTTTTCCAATGTGCTTTACCTTGCATTTATCAACACTGCATTTCATCTGCCATTTTGTTCCCAATCACCTAGTTTTGTGAGCTCCATTTGTAACTCTTCACAGTCAGCTTTGGACTTAACTATCTTAAGTAATTTTTTATTGTCTGCAAAGTTTGCCACCTCTCTGTTTACCCCTTTTCCTGGATCTTTTATGAATATGTTGAACAGCACTGGTCCTGGTACAGATCCCTGGGGGACACTGTTGTTCACCTCTCTCCACTGTGAAAACTGACGGTTTATTCCTACCCTTTCTTTCCTATCTTTTAACCAGTTACTGATCCAAGAGAGGACCTTCCATTTTATTCCATAACTGCCTACTTTGCCTAGGAGCTTTTGGTTTTGGACCGTGTCAGAGGCCAAGTACACTTTTGAAAGTCCAAGTACACTATATCCACCGTATCACCCTTGTCCACATGCTTGTTGACACCCTCAGAGAATTCTAATAGATTGGTGAGGCATGATTTCCCTTTACAAAAGCCATGTTAACTCTTCCCCAACATATGGCTAATCTGTGTTTCTGATAATTCTGTTCTTTACTTATAATTTCAACCAATTTGCCTGGTACTGAAGTTAGGCTTACTGGCTTGTAATTGTCAGGATCACCTCTGGAGGCTTTTTAAAAAAATCAGTGTTTTTGTTGTTGTGTGCTTTCTTGCTTGCTGTGTGCCTGCTTAATTGAAGTTTATAGCATGGTCTGTCTAGGGGGTTGTGTGCTGAGTCTAGTCACCTGCAAGGCTGAGAGCTTCCACATGAGTTTCTAGCCTGCCATTCTTTGATCCCTAATCCTTTTCAGATCCCTTGTTCATAAACAACCAGAGGAGCTAGCAAACAGGAGCAGGAAACAAGTGTTCAGAGGGGCTTTAGAGACTGACCATGACAGTCAATTACACCTAATAAACATTCTCTGAATTTGGCCAACCTCTCCCTTCCCATCCCTCCGTCCCCAGAAAAAAGGGGAGGGGGAGAGGAGAAAACACACACACACCCCTGCAAGAATACAAATCATGTCGGCAGAAGTCCAGCAGCAGAGTGGGGGTTAGCCAGTTTATTGCACTGAATGCAACATGTATAATTACCTGCTTTATGCTCAGATGGTGTATGTGGGCATTTGGTACAAGCAGCTCGTGGCCCTCAGAGACCATGTATGGGCTCTTGAGACCAAAGTGGCTGAACTGGAGGAGCGAAGGGAGACTGAGAGAGACGTAGAGAGACTTTCCGGGACACAATAGAGCGGTCCCATCCCCCATCTGACACCCTCTGTGCTGTTGAGGATGAAAATCTGGGAAAGAGAACATCAAACTGGAATGGAGGTAAACAATCGATAGGTGGGGACTCTCCTTCTGGATGATGCCATGGTACCCTCTCACACTGAGTATACCTCTCTGCAGGAGGGGACCTCTGTTACTATGAAGAGAGTAGTAATACTAATGGGGGAATTGATTACTAGAAATATAGTTGGTTAGTAAATGACTGAGAGTACAGCATAATGAATTGCCTGCCAAATGCAAAGGTTGCAGTCCTCTCAAGACAGCAAGACAGACTTAGGTGCAGTGCTTCAGAGGAGCCAGTGGTCATGGTATACGTAGGTATGCATAACGTAGGGAAATGTAGGAGAGAAAGATCCTGTAGGTCAAATTTAGGCTGCTACATAAGAGATTAAAGTCTAGGAGCTCCACGGTATCATTCTTTGAAATGCTTCCAGTTCTGTGCACAGGGCCAGTTAGATGGGTAGAACTGCAGGGTCTCAATGTGTGGATGAGATGTTCAGAGGAGGGATTTAGGTTTGTTAGGAACTGCAGTACCTTTTTGGAAAGGAGGTGCCTATACAGGAAGGATGGGCTCTGTCTAAACCAAAATGGAACCAGGTTACTGGAATGTAAACTTAAAATCTGATAGAGGAGTTTTTAAATTAAGGGCTGGGGAAAAGCCAACAGAGGTAGGAGGAGCCCATGGTTCAGACAGACACATCCCTTAGAGGGAGGATTTATTAAAGTGGATATTCTATATCCTAGGAAAGAGGAGAAGAGAGAAGTTGATAAAGTACAGGTAGGAAATGAATAGAAAAAGTTCAACAAAAGAAAGTCTCATTCAATTACATCACATGAGGGCAGACAATTAAATATTGACAAATTTTATAAGTGCTTGTTTACAAATGCTAGAAGTCTTAAGTACTGAGATGGGTGAAACTGAGTGCCTGGTATTACATGAGGATATTGGTAATTAGTTTCTCATAATCACAAAATTCCTAATTGTAGTATTTAATTAAAAATACTGAAAAGGTCTCTATCTACACATCAGATCTAGGGGATTTGTAGCAGACTCTAAGCACTATCCCCGGGGAACCTCTGTTATGTTTCTTCCCTAAAGTGATTTTGACCCAAACAGATGCCATTTTATCCATTCCATCACTTCTGTACAGTGCTGCTCCACCACCTTTTCCTTTACTTCTGTCTTTCCTGAACAGGACATACCTTCAATACCTCTATTCCGGTCATGACTACTATTTTACCATATTTTTGTTATCCCTATATCCTGCACCAGTAGTTCTAGTTCCTTCATTTTGTTACCCAGGCTCCTTGCATTGATGTACAGACATCTTATTTATTTTTGCTTGGCTTCACCCAGATTCTTTGCCTGATTAGGTACAGTTGTTTTACTGCCAGTATTGCCTACCTGACTATTACTGTCAGTGATGTTGGCACTGCCTTTCCTCTTGTTGTCCATTCTCCCACACTCTGTTGTTCCTGTATCCATTGCTGTATCCTCTTTTACTTGATTTTCCTCCCGGTTAATGTGTGACGATTACATGAGTATCTCCCAACCATCTCCCCCGAA
This sequence comes from Gopherus flavomarginatus, assembly GCF_025201925.1. NCBI lineage: Eukaryota > Metazoa > Chordata > Testudines > Testudinidae > Gopherus > Gopherus flavomarginatus. The sequence goes on from NC_066625.1 coordinate 62,569,687, forward strand.
TTCTTAGTTTAAAGTTCTTTTAATGAGTCGTGCCAACCTCCATCCCAGAAGTCTGTTTCCCTCCCTGCTCAGGTGGAGTCCATCCCATGAGAACAGTCCCTGTGAATGCCTCCCAGTGATTGACCATTCCAGAGCCTTCCTCATAGCACCACTGCCTGAGCCATCTGTTGATCATCATAATCTTGTTTCACCTTCAGTCTCCTTCTCTGTGGAATCCCAATCATAGAAGATTAGGGTTGGAAGAGACCTCAGGTATCTAGTCCAACCCCCTGCTCAAAGCAGGACCAATCCCAGTGAAGATCACCTGAGTCTCCCTTTCTTTAAGCGTCTTCCCCAGCCTGGCATAGTCTTCCTTCATGTTTCCAAGTGAGAATCTAGCAGTACCATTTGTTCCCATGTGAAGGACAATTAGTGGATTCTTTCCTGCTCCCATTAGGGTCCTCTACAGCCTCATGTCCACATCCTCTATCTTAGCTCCCAGCAGACAGAAACTCATCTGTGCTTGCGATCAGCCCTGGTGACAGGCCATCTGTTTTTCTTAATAGGGAGTCCCAGTCACATAGATCTGCCTCCTTCTGGAGTTGGTGCAATTCTCCGGCATTCCCCCTTTTGTTTTGTTTTGTTTTGTTTTTTTGCTACAAATTGTCTTGTCTTCTGTTCCCCCTTGCAAACTTCTGAGAGTCATCCTCTGTCCTCCAGCTATCTCCATTGTCTCTTCCCCTCTTCTTGTAGACTAGTGGCTCTTCTCTTCTTCCTTGGTCTCCCAGCCTGCCTCTCCCTTTCATTTTCCAACTCAGCAAACCTGATCCTCAGCTCTTATTTCTCATTTACTAGCCTGTTTTTCCTCAGCCTTGTTCTTATAAACACGTGCTTCCACTGCCACTTTCCTCATCCAGAAATCCAGCCTTACAGTTCTCTGATCCAGGCATGCGCTGGCAAGTCCTGAGGTTCCCTTTTAGCCTCCTCTTTCCTTTCCTCTATTAGCCACTCAAATCTCCTTTGAAACTCAGTCAGAGTTTCTAGATGCATCTCCAAACTTTGGATCTTCTCTTCCATCAGCCCTACCAGGTGGCATGTCATAAAAACGAAACATCTTTCAAGTACCCCCTCCATAATAATGTACATCCTACAGCTTCCACTTCCAGTCATCTTCATTGGGAGCCAATCAGCACTACAACCCACAGTATTGCTAATGCTGTTGGAGGTGGTTCAGCGTTAGTGATGGTTGGAAAATATTAGATAATTCGTTAGAGCAGAGAAGGCCTTGGCCTCACTATCCCCATTTGTAAAATGGAGATTACAATATCTTATTATGAGACATGTTGAAGCTGCATCCTTTAATGATTATGAAGGGCTGTGAGATCCTTGAGTTGAAGGTACTATTTATATGAGTGAATTGTTATTGTTGGTAAGGTTTTGGGATGGCCAGCTGGACTAATAGTTTGGAAAGAGTCCCTGACTTCTTTCCTCAGGATCAACAGGATAATTTTCATTTGGAGTGGCAGAATGTTCCTTCCTATGGGCAGTCCTATGTTAGTTGCAGCTTCAGGGGGAGAGGAATACAGGGTTTCAAGCTCAGCTAATTCACATACTTCCAGTGAGCACCAATTAGAACCACTTCAGAAAATGCTAACATTTGGGATATTTTTCAGGGTCTTAAGAACCAGACGCAGGTGAAACTGAACATTGTCAGCTGTCCTCCTGTTACAACCGTCCTCATAAAACGACCAGACCTGAAATACCAGCTGGGCTTCAGTGTACAGAATGGAATCGTAAGTTTGTACTTTAATTGTTTATGGCTTTTATGTGGAAACATGTTCAAAAGCTAAATAACTGGAATATTAAAAAAAAAACCCAAAACAAATTGTGTGCTTTTTGTGCACTTTGAACCTTTTGAGCTTCCTGGTTTATCAAGTAGCCTTGCAAGCAGTATATTTCAGAGGCAGAATGTTACATCTGTATGTTGTGGAGATAAGTGAGTGTGTATGTGTGTAATGTTGTTTGTTGTAGCATGTACCCAAATACAAAGTAAACATTTGATTTTTAGGAGATTGGATGTCCTAGCATCTGTCTAGCAGAAGGAACAGATGGGAGGGTGAGAGAAGTAAAGTAGCACTCAAAAGATGTGACAGGCTGCTGATGTGGGGCATGCAGTGCAGTTAGGCTGTGCCAGTTGTTGAGGTCAGTGAGACCTCAAGTCACAAGCACAAGTCCCATCCCTGAAGTATCCATTGCTGTTGATAGGCTTGAAGAGAAGGGTCTGTTCATAGCCAGAGAAAATCTGTGTAGAGCTTCTATGTGTGCTTAAGTCATACTCACTCATTAATTAAGACCATCATGCCATCAGGATCTCTGTTTTCTGAGAATTCAGTTTGTCTGATTTGTACCCTTATTCCACAAACACAGGACCTCTATTTTTCCATTTTGATCCCTTGATTTATCAAACCTTCTTATTAAATCTACTGTACGTCGACATCCTTAAATCTACTACCCCTTTGTCTGTGCTTCCTCTGATCTACTATATACCATATCCTTCACTTAACTCTATCTACGATGTGGTGCTGTGCCCATTAAAACCTTTGCATTAGTAATATAACTTTAAATGCTGTTTGTAACATCTGTGGTGCTTCCCCATTCTAGGAATAAAGAATATTGTAAATACACTGTAAATAAAAGTAGAAGCATTGAATGGCAAGTTTTAAAGATTGTGCCCAATGCACATGCAGTGGAACTTACTTACATTGGAGCCTCTGGAGAAGAGGGTTCATTTTCAGAGGAGTTTCACAATAAATAGAGCATCCACTATTTAAAAGAGGGAGCTAGGAATAAGCCTGCTTCTCATCTTCCACCTACCGTACCAGTATGATATCTTTTTGCCTACAACTGGCTCTCTTACTCTGTTGTTTAGCTCTGGTAGTGGTTTTTTGTTTTGTTTTGTTTTTTGATCCTCCTACTTTTTTTTTTTTTTATTTAGGGTATACATTTAATTTGAGCCTCTATTCTGGTGTTTTTAAATAGTTTCCACGCAGCTTGCAGGCATTTGACTCTTGTGACTGTTCTTTTTTTAATTTCTGTTTAACTACCCTCCTCATTTTTGTGTAGTTCCCCCTTTTGAAGTTAAATGCTACTTGTGGTGGGTTTCTTTGGTATTTTCTCCCCTACGGGGATGTTACATTTAAATTACATTATGGTCACTATTACTGGGTGGTTCAACTATCTTCACCTCTTGGAGCAGATCATGTGATCAATTCATGATCAAGTCAGGAAATGCCTCTCCCCTTGTGGGTCTAGGACTAGCTGCTTCAAGAAGCACACATTAACGTACTGTCTATCTGGAGATAGTTCAAATCCCCCATTATTATTGTTTTTTTTTGTTTTGGTAGCCTTTCTAATCTACCTGAGCATTTCACGTTGCAGAGAGATCCTGGCCAGGTGGTCAATAATATATTCCTTTTGCTATACTCTGACTAGTCAAGCATGGAATTTCTGTCTATAGAGATTCTTTGGTACTGTTTGATTCATTTAAGATTTTTTATTAAATGTGACTCTGCTTTCTTTCACATATAGGGCCACTCCCGCACCAATGTGACCTCCTGTATATTTTGTACTGTTATTACTGTGTCCCATTGATAATCATTGTGCCACCAAGTTTCTGTAATACCTATTATATCAATGTTCTCATTTAATACCAGGCACTCAAGTTCACCCATCTTAGTATTTAGCCTTCTAGAATTGTATACAAGCACTTATAAAACATGTTAATATTTAGTTGTCTGCTTTCATATGATGTAATTGAATGAGAATCTCTTTCATTGGACTGTTTCTCTTCTATTCCTACCTGTACTTCATCAGCTTCTATCCTCTGCTCTTTACTAGGATATGGAGTATCCCCTTTAAAAAATCCTCTCTTATGGAGGACTGTTTGCTTCTCCACACCTGTCGACTTGCACAGTTCCCCTCTGAATCCCTCCAAAGCAGTTCTGGAGTGAGCTTGGGCAGTAGAGGGGAGGAATGGGCACAGATGGGAGCGTGTGAATCATTTCCCCCCAGCTACAGTCAGAAAAGCTAATACAGACTGGGGCACAGTCTGTATTTCTCTACCCCTTGCCACTTCCTCACCTCCTTCACCTGCACACACTTACCACCTTAACTGAATTTTCAGTGTCACAGCTGTTTCAGTTCATCATGGTTTGGTTCCACCTAGTGGACATTTACCATCTTCACCATTTGGTGTATGGTCATGATTCAGTTTGAGTTAGTCTCAACGTTTACATTAGTGTTCAAAATGAAGTATATCAAATTCACCAAACAAGTCTCAGCATTTATAGTAAGCAGTGAGAAATAAGGAGGCCCTGCAATGCAATTCAGTTATGAAAAGTCACAATTTGGATTTAAAGGCCAAGAACTGGCACGTGTTTGATTTATATTTTAAAATACATTACTCTAATAATGCAACTTTATTATAATTTGACTATTTGCATTTTAAAAAGCAAAATTTTCTAATTGCTAGATATGTGATTATAAAGGATCAGCGGTCTAAAAATAAATAAATAAATTAAATAAAAAATACCAAGCACTTTTCCTTTTGATTCAGCATTAGCTTAGAGAAGGGACAACTTGCCTGAATGGCTATAATTAAATGTCCTCCACTTCTGTGCCATTATCTTATTATGCATGCATCTGCTAGTTATTTACATGCCTCATCAGAACACAGACTTGCTGTATTTGCTTTCATTCTGCGTATCTCCTTTGTGCAGGATGTAAAGCCATTAAATTCCTGAATGGTCGGTAAACAACCTGAATGTATTTTTTTTTAAAAGGCTTTTTAGGCTGGGTTTTGTTCCCACAGCACATCAGACAGACATGTACGGTTGAGAAGGATGAAAAGCAGGCAACTGCAACACTTCCCCATCTCTGTAGGATTTAATTTCCTTGCTCAGTGCAGAGCTGTGCTCTGGGAGACACTTTCTGGTGCTCTGCAAACAGTTGGCTGGTCAGGTTGTGCTAGCTTCCCTGGTTTCCAGCTGAGGGAACCGGAGCAAACGGAAGGAGATGAAAGGAGCAGAAGTAGATAGTGTAGAACAAAAGCAAACTGTTCTTGTTCCAAAGTCAGCTAAAAATGCATATGTGATGGAAGCAGTGGCTGTATGCCACAGGTATGTTGTGTCATCATGAATGGGGAGGGAGGTGAACATGAGATAATCTCTCTCAAGATGTGGTTCACCTTTTGTGCAAAAGCTTGGGAGCCACTTGCTTAGAAATGATGGTAGCATTTAAATGTAATAATTCCCCTCTAAAGGGGCAGTATACTTGTGGTTCATGGGTTATATCAGGTTGGTGTGTGTCCAGTCCTATCTTTACTAGTGGTATTCATCACTTTTCATCTATAATTTCAAAGCTCTTTACAAAAGAGGGGTTCTGTTTTAAAAGTGCAGTAAAATGGCGTAACTTAGCAAGTGATTAAGCTTCTATATAGGGAATTCCCCCCTTTCATGTATATTTTATACCTGTAACAAAATGTGTGCTACAGGATTTAAATACATGCAGTACTTAACATTCAAAATTATTTCAGTGAAAAAATAAACAATGTATCAGGGTTTAGCCATTTGCTCTGAATAAATGGTTGAAGAACAAAGAATTTAACTGGCAGAGTTTTACTCTTAATGTGTTACTGTCCAGTACACAGTGGGCAAACTGGAATAAAACTTATTATCTATGTAAGTGCTAAGGTTTTCCCTATATTATAGCTTGTCCCTTAACACACTGGAAAATCTGTAACAGATGGAAAAAACCCATACAGATCTAGTTCTATCTTTGTTCTGCTACTCCCCCCCCCATTCCTCCAGAAAATAGGCTATAGGCCAGAGGCAGGTAAACTGCGGGGACCCTCCTGCCCGGCCCCTGAGCTCCTGGCCCTGGAGGCTAGCCCCTGGCCCTGCCCCTGCTGCTCCCCCTCCCTCAGAGCCTCAGCTCACTGCGCCACTGGTGCAATGTTCTGGGCGGTGGGGCTGCAACCTCCTGGGGCAGCGCAGCTGCAAAGCCTGGTCTGACCCAGTTCTCTGTGCTGTGCGGTGGTGTGGCTGGCTCCCACCGCCAGCACAGCTGCCTATCCTGCCGCTCTGAGCAGCACTGCTGTAGCACCGCCATCCATCAGTGCTCCAGACAGTGCAGTAAGGGGGCAGAGGAGTTTGCGGTGGTGGTCAGGGGGCGGGGTTGTGGCTATTGGTTGGGCGGTCAGAGGGCAGAGAACAAGGGGGTTGAATGGGGGTAGGGGGTCCCTGAGGGGACAGTCAGGAAGGAGGGTGGTTGGATGGGGTGGCAGGGGGCAGGGGTTCTGGGGGTGATTAAGGGACAGGGAGAAGGGGTGGTTGGATGGGGCAGGTGTCCCAGGGGGCAGTCAAGAATGAGAGGAGGGGTTGGATGGGGCAGGAGGGGGAAAGTCAGGGGCTTACTACTTAATGGTAGTGTCCCTTTTCTGAACTTGCCAATTGAATCTGGTACTGTGGCACATGGACTACATAGGGTATGCTGCCATGTATCTTGAGTTCTGATGGAAGCTTAACATGTTAGAATGCTAAATTTTCTGGTTGTGGTTGTATTCATTCTGGAGATAGCTAATAAAGTCATATTGATCTGAATCTATTTTGGGGGAAGGGAGGGCTAATGTTGGGTAGCATATTTTAGCCCAGGAGGCTTATGCTCTCTACAGTATGAATCTAGTCTCCTTGTTAGCATGTTTTTTAGTTGTTGTTTGTTGTTCTGGTCTTTTTTTTTCCATTCACATTGATGCAATGGACAAAGCGTTGCAGAACAAGGGAACAAATCAGCATATTGTTCTAGAGGCATTCCCGTTTTTGTCCATTGTATTAATACTTATACTATCCAATGAAAACAAATGGTCTTTCTGATACAATTACCTATATTTAAACAGCCCTTTTCCCTTATTGTGTCCTGATAATAAGCACTGGAAAGATGCTGCTGTTGTCATGATAAACCATAGCAGATTACATATTGCTACCTACAATAGATTATTGCTTTAACAGCATTCTCTCTCTGGCTGCTTTGCAGAATATGCTCCTTAATGAATATTAGCTGTTTAAACAGTAGAATGTTAATTTTAGATTTCAGTTCAGTCTGGTGTGCCTGTAGGACCTAAATGGTACATAGGCTTTGTGCTGGCTTTATGTACAGGGGGGAATTGCATCTGTTGCTAAGTCCATTGTGCCAGTCAGTGCTGGATTTTCCTGGGCTGTCTGGGAAGAAGCATGTCATTCTCGACCCAGCTCTCCACCCAACTCCCTTCCCACATATAGATAGGTCACCCCTTACCTCCATGTACCCATGGCGCCCCACTTGCCTGAAACCCTCACCCATTCACCTGTTTGTGAGGCTGCAAGGCCTCTGCTGTACCAACGCCTGGCCTGGATCAGGAATCCAAGAGGTGGAGCCAAAGCACAACTTTCTAAGCAGTGTGCGAGGTACGACAGTTAGACCATTCATTCTCTCCCCACTGCTGCTGGATTTAGATGCTATGAAGAATGGAAGTGATCTGAGCAGCATCTGTTTGTGTGGTGTGGAGACCCTATTACATACATGCCTAATGCTGCCACTGTCTGTAATTCATGAGAGACCGGTTCACACTCTACAATCAGGCTCACCCCATTGTCACTGTATGGTCTCCTTTGAAGAACTAATGTTGCTTAACTTCCTAGTTACTGGAGAATGTTCATTACAGTGGTGCATTCAGCAGTTCCCCCCACCGAGACTCAGTGCTTCTCCTCTGCAATGGGCCCTGCCTCCAGTGGCCAGCGACTGAGGAGCCCAAAAGGCTGTCTTGCAAATACAGGAGCAGCGGCATGGGCCAGTGCTTAAAGCACAGAACTTGAGATAGAAAAATCTGTGCCTGTAGTTATGGTTCTGTTGACTCTTGCCAAGTGCAAGGCATGGTCCTTGTCCTGGTTAGATCAGATTCTAAAATGAGGGTAAAATATTACTGCTTTCCCATTGTGAAGGCTTTTAATTCTCTGATGTCTGTAAAGCTCTATCAGAGCATCAGATGGAATATGCCACAGAAAAGCAGACTTATCATTGACTTTAGGGCTGACCATTCACCTTTCTGCTTGCTTCTGAAAGTGTGTACTGTAAGTGGACCTGTTGGCTGCAGTTTTTTATAGTGAGGAAAATGTATTTACAGGGTTCTTTGGGCACATGATGGCTTTTTCCTGTCTGATTATTATGTACAAATTCCCTGTGGCAGGTAATAAACTTCTAATTTTATTGAAAAATCTTGTTTTGATAAGAGAGCTGGACTAAATGGATATACTGCACTCTGGAAGATTTTGTCATCTGTATGATTAGGAGGTAAAAACTGTCTGTAAAAGGATATGTTCTGTGGGCGTGAAATCAAGGTTGCAATTCTGTGGATGGCTCCGCTGGCTCCTTTAACCATGAAAGGGTCGCTGAAGTGGTTTATGAACCACAGCAGAACCCTGAGATCTAATTACAGCCCATATGTTCGATGGCACCACTCTCACTGTTATTTTCAATACAGATGAAAATATCTTTCAAAAGGCTGAAGGAGGCTGCTTTCACAAACAAGGAGCAATGACTAAAGAGGCATTTTCTCTCCCTTATATTGCATGAGCTTTGACAGACTAGGGAAGGATTCCATTGTTTGTGGCATTGTATTTAGAGAGTGAGGGTTCTAAGGAAATTGCCAATATTGTGAGGATATTTTTCATCCACGCAAAGCCTTTCAACTCGGGCACTTCCACTGCTTCCAGCTTGCCCCATTGCCAGTGTATTGTGACTGTATCTGAATTAGACTGCAAAGTCCTTGGGGCACATGCCATGTTTTATTATGCTTATATTTAGCACTGAACAAAATGCTCAGAGCTCAACAAATAAATAATAATGCTTGACATGTGGTTATAATAAGGATAGTGACTGCAAAAATTGCCATCATGGGATTCTATACAGTATTGATTCTTTCTCAGCTAGGATCACCTTTTTTTCTCAATTTACAAATCAAAAGACAATTTTATTATTGTTCTCAGTTTACAAAAGATAAACTGTTCAGTTTTTAAAATCTCAGCTCTGCTAACTGCACCTCCGATATACAAAATCAAGCCGTGCCCTTCCTACCTCTTACTAGGAGACAGAACAGACCCCAGCAGAGTCTTCTGCACAGTGTTGACTATAAAAAAAGACAAAATTTATTAATTTCTTACCTGACTGTTGCTGATATACCGCTGTTACTTGTCTGTTAGAGGGGTGAGTGTGGTATCTCAGGGCTTGTCTACACTACCATGCAGAGGCGATCTAAGATACGCAACTTCAGCTATGTGAATAGCTCTAAGTACGACGACTTCAGCTACACTATATACCGCGGTGTCTTCACTGCGGTAAGTCGACAGCTGACACGCTCCTATCTACTCCGCTTGCGCTTCTCATTCTGGTGGCGTACTAGAGTCAATGGGAGAGCACTCAGCGCTCGATTTCATGTCTATACTAGACGTGATAAATTGACCCCCACCGGCTTGATTGCTGCCTGCCAATCCAGCAGGTAGTGTAGACAGGCCCTCAGATACTGCTGTTTGGGAACTGCTTGTAAATGTTTTTGTGGTGGTGTTGCTGTCTTGGCTCTGCAGTGCTTTGCTTAGAGCAGTAAAATAAGGAGATATGTCAGTCACGTGAAAGGAAAACTATTGACTTGGTGCCATTGTGATGTATTTATTTTTTTGTCCAGCTCTAAGAATTTCTGTCTTAATGTAAAATCTGTGTCTTTGTTCCTTTTCCAAATATGCATTGTATTTTTTTGACTATGAAGGGCCAAATTTTTGGCCTCCCTTCAAGTGCATGCAATATAAGTGTACCTGATTAAATAATACAGTTATGCAGTATAGAGAATTGCATTCCATTCCAAGCAGGGCATAAGGATTTTGCACTTCTTTGGAATTTATGCATCTGAAAAAGGGCATATTGTAAACAAGAGTCATCTAGATTTAGCTGAGTGAGCTGAATAGTCATGTATGCAGCTAGACTTTAGAGTTAGGATCACAGTTCTCCAACTGGGGCAGGCCTGCCTTGAGAGCGAACTATTAGCTAGCTAAGTCTCCATTGGCGTGGGGGAGATGAAATGCAGGTGGGGTAATTAATAGTTCTGCTTTGAAGATCAGCCTCCACTCTGTTCATATTCCCTGTGCGATCTGTGAAGTAGGACTGCTGGTTGGCTATGTGGTGTGGATCATGTGGGAGTGGGCTGATGTGACTCACCCGGAACAGGACACAAAACACAAAGGATTCTGATTTTACAGGTGAAAGGCAATGATTGGGGGAGAGAAATGTCCTTTCTGGAGCTGCAGAGGCACTTAAGGCTGGGGCAGGTCCATGTGCACAGAAGCCAGGAACAAGATTGATTGATTTAGTGCTCAAAGCAGGTTTGCTTTTAGATAGGGGAATTCCATATTTAGACCATAGCCCATTCTGGCAAATTGTCTAAGCTTTGCAGGATGCAGCCGAGATAATCGGACCGCTTGGACTTCCTAGGATAGGCCTAGTCTAGACTAGGGTTCCTGCTCCTGTGCTGAGTGCCTCCAATGCCTCCTTCAGTGCCAATCTAGACACGCCACAAAAGTCTATTCTACGATACAAACGATTATAGTTTTCCCTATGTTGAGTCCTTTTTAGGAAACTATATTGAGAACTAAGCTGAGCCCTAGGGTAAACCACAAACCAGTGATTATCTTGTCTGACCTCCCCAGTGACCTTTTCCTCCCTGCCAGCTACTCCTTTTGAATCAGACACATGGGATATGTTCAAAAGCCTTTTCTTCTTGACTTTAATGAAACTTGAAACTTCAGCACTGGTGTAATGTCCGACCGTGCAAGTTGCTTTTAAATTCCTTTGCTGCAGGGGAGTCTTGATGAGTGACCATTCTAATCTAAACTAAAAATAAAAATGGGAGAGAGATGAAGTAGGAAGCTGTTCTTTTCAGTATATTTCAGAACAAATATTTTCTGACAGCTGACAGATGTGCCATTTTTTTTCCCTCTCATGTTTTGTATTGTATTTTTCACAAGATTGTTAAGGTAGACAATCAGCTGAAAAAAAAAAGTAAATTTAAACAAAGTTCCTCTAAATGTAAATCTGTTGAAGGACTCCACCTATCATACAATTTCCAATCTCTTTACTAATCCCTATTGTACCATATTCCCCACTCCCAGCCTGGAACTGAAACTTTTAAAGGGATTTTGTTAAATATTTTTACATCACATACTTCATAAGGGACCTCTACTCTGAATTAATTATCCATTTTACAGCCTGGCTCAGCCCTCTTCTTGTAGTAATGGGACCCAGGCTGGGTCCCACAGGCTTCTAAGTCAAGTGGGTCAGAGTGAGTCTACTCACTGGTCATAGGTCTGGGTCTCTGGGGTGCACTCCCTAGCTCAGATCTCTTGTGTGAGCCATTCCCTGAGACATGAGACTCCACAGTCTGTCTGACTCAGATCCTGGAATTACTGCCTCAAATCGGGTGACCAGATGTCCTGATTTTATAGGGACAGTCCAGATTTTTGGGGCTTTTTCTTATATAAGCTTCTATTATCCCCCACCCTCTTTCACGTTTGCTGTCTGGTTAACCCTAGCTTCAAACCTCCTGAACACCTTAGTTGTTTACACATATTCCTCCAGAATTTCACCAGTTTAAACCCATGACAGGAAGGCAAGGGACACAGACTTAGCAAAGTAATTTCTTAATCACAGTCACATCATTTTTTAAAAAAACCACTACAGAGTTTACAGATCTTTGTACAATAACAGAAGTCCCAAGATGCAGCCTCCCACCTTTAATCTTACCCCTTGTGTAAATCAGGTCTTGCCAACATTTCAGGCTAAGCAGAGTCCTTCCTGCCTTCTCCCTCTCCAGCTTGGTCTTCATTGTGGCAATGGATGGTCCCCCTTAGAGAAGCACCCCCCCTTAAATTCAGTCTCTGACCCTTTTTGCCAAATGTTCCATAGGCTTGCTTGTGTCCTGTCCCCCTCCAGGCTCCTGTGTAGAATCCATTGTTCCATGAGTATGGTCTGGCAGTTAAGAGAGAATCTGACTCAAATGGCTCTAGTATATTGTCTTGATGGCTTCTTAGAGATTGTCCTTCACCAAGGCAGGGAGCACCTTTCCTGGCTAGAGTAGCTGACTGCAATATATCATAGTAACCTTGCTTTGGGCAAAGTTAGACAGGAGTTCAGCATATAACACAAAATGGATGTGCTAATCCAAAATGGAGGATACAGTACAAATAGAGATCACATTTGGACTCAGACCTGAATAGCCCACTCTGCCACAATCACCATTTCACCACTAAAACAAGACCTCCAGAACCACATATTGGCAAAAAATCTCCTCCATTCAAATGGTTCCTATGGGTGTTCTTTAGCAGATTCACTGCATTCAGCACTGAGTGACTTTGTCTTTATGTGGCAATGGAAATTTAGTCTGATTAAGGACTGCAGCATTTAAATAATTATTATGCCCTGGTGCTCTATTTCTTTTTGTGACCTTTTAAACCTGTTCTGTTTTTTTTTGGTGAAAGATTTCATTTTAGATTTAAAGGGATACTGGCAAGTTAAATACATATTAAAAGCAAAAACTTTTCCACATACGTTGCTAATAACACATTGATTTTTTTAAACAGAATTTAAATTGTAATATCTATTAACTGATTACTTTATTGCATTTCTCTGATTTTTGGAAAAGGATAGATTGGTCAGTTTCATCTTTGTTTACAGAAAGTTTCTAATTCATTTATCTGTTGGTTTCTTCTAATTCACATGATGGCTTTTGCATGCGAACAATAGATTTTTATTCTGTACTCATACTGGCATAAATGGACAGTGACTCAGTTGAAGATAAGGGATTAACAGAGTAAAATTCAGAGGAGAAAGGTCTTGTAAATGTGGGGTGACGTTTGTTTCCAGTTGGGAGAAAACAGTCACTGTAATTTTTCTGTTGCTATTATTGCTTTTTACCTAATCCTAAATTTTGGATCTAATGTGAACAGAGTGTCCCTTTAAGAAGAGAGCATTATGTTAAGGTCCCCAGGTAGTAATGGCACCATTATCAAAAAACAAACCACTACAACCTTCTGCAAGGGAAGGCTATAGACAACTGCAGTCAAAAATATATATTAAATTGTCACCAAAATAATAGATGCAGTGACAGAACTTACAATTGGTCATTAGGTTTCCTGCAGGTTACTTAGGACAGATTTTTAAAAAGTTGCCTCTATTTGTTCTGAAGACAGGAAGAAAGATAACTGAATACTCAATCTAAAGGGGCTCAATCTAAAAGTAGATTTTTTCAAATTTTGAAACATGAAAAGCTTTGACCAACTCCATAAAATAATCAACATTTCTTTTTCCATCAGAGGCCTGTGTACATGAGAATATAGTCCCAGGTCAATTCTTATGGCCAAGTATATACATCACCCAAAAAATTTCTGCTGTACTTGCCAGCCTTGGGGAGTCCAATGATGCAATCTGTAAGGATGCCAAGCTATCTTCTTGCCATTAGTGGTGATCTAGGACACTAGCACTCAATCCTTCCAACTACTGTGCCTGTTTCAAGAGTCTGATTTGTCTTGTGTACTTCCAAGTTTCACCTCACTTAAAAACTACCTGCTTACAAAATCAGACAAAAAATACAAAGAAGTGTCCCAGCTCACCAATACTGAAAAATTGCTTACTTTCTCATTTTTACCCTATAATTCTAAAATAAACCAAACAAGTCATTTTCTGTATGAAATTTTAGTTTGTACTACTTCACTAGTGCTTTTTATGTAGCCTGTTGTAAAACCAGGCAAATATCTAGATGAGTTGGTGTACCTCCTGGAAGATCTCTGCATACCCCCTGGGTGAGAACCATTAAGATAGTTTAGCACTGTTCTTCCTATGTTCAAAGGTACTGACTTCCCCTCTGCCTGGTCCTGCCCCTGCATCGCCCTCAACTCACCCCCATTCCACCCCTTCCCCCCAAGTCCCCACCCCTTCTCCGCCTCCTCCCGTGAGCGCACCATGTCCCTGCTCCTCCCCCTCCCTCCGGGAAAGTCCTAAGCACCGCCAAACAGCTGTTAGGTGGCGGAGAGGCAGGAAGCGCTGGGAGGGAGGGGGACAAGTGGTGGGGGGAGGAGGGTGCTGAGCAACTGTTAATTTTTCCTTGTGGATGCTCCAGCCCCGGAGCACCCCCGGAGTCAGCGCCTATGAATAGGTTCACTGGATTACACCCTGGCTGTACCTGTTCTGTTGTGAAAGATGCCAGGTGGCCTCCCTGGAGCCTTCTATTTAAACTGAATCTCTCTCTGTGATCTTGGACTACATGGAGAAAAGCATATTTTAATATAATCTGGTCTGATTTGTGCATAAAGTCATATAGCACTGATTTAGGGAATCTTCCTCCTGGAGATGGACCTGATGCGGCGCTGTGTAGTAGTTTTAAAGATGCAATGTACCCAGAGAGAAATTCCCACGGCAACCCTTGCATCATATGCTACAAGGGGCACCTCAGCAATAGGAGCGGCTCTCACAGGAAACACACCCAACAAAATGTTATTTCAACTTATCATGTTACTTGGATGTTTTAGCAGTTTACATTTTCTCATTCATAACTTAGTTGCTTCTACAGACACATTTAAATACCATGTAATTTTGGAAGGATTAATTTGTGGTATAAACAAAAATCTAGGCTAAGGTTTAATTTGGAGTGTGCATATGTATGGACAAAAGGAACATATATTCTTTTGGGTTTTTTCCATTCCCTGTTTGGCCTGCTTTGAGATCAGCTATTGAACTATTGTTCATAAGGTTCCAATCCTCCTCTGTCTTTTTTATTTATGTCTTTCTTTATTTTTTGCACAGGCCTGAAATTTCATTGCCATGGTGATAGTGCAACTATTTTATATTTCACTGGGTGATCTGTACACAGTCATCGATCCCAAAGCCATCTGACCTCCTGTGTATTCCAGTGCTTTAGGAATAAAGGGCAAAATTGTGACTTTTTTTTTAATTTTTGCAAACAAAACAAACCTCTAAAAGCCTAATCATAAGTCAATTTTTCTAGTCACATCTTGTGGAGTCATCACAACACACCTCTTAAGCACAGGTAGATGGACATGAGCTAACATGCTGAAAATAGTGTGGTTGTAGCGGCACCAGAATACAATCCTGCCCAACCCCTTAGGTACATACTTAGGAGGCTAGTCAGATCCACCACAGCCACACTGCTATCTTCAGTGCGCCAGCTCAGGCAGCACTAACCTGTCTGTCTGCCCAGTTCCTAGAGACCTGCTACAGCTTCACAACTGCTAACTCTAATTACACTCTGACTTTGCCTGCCAGATTTGCAGCTTGATGCGAGGTGGAATAGCAGAACGGGGAGGGGTCCGAGTAGGACATCGCATTATTGAGATCAATGGGCAAAGTGTTGTGGCCACTGCTCACGAGAAGATAGTACAAGCCTTGTCTAACTCAGTGGGAGAGGTAAGAATCGTCTGAATTTAAAATATTGTATCAAAATATTGAAACAGGTTAGTGAGAATCTCTCTATATACTTGGGCTCCTGTTGAAAACAATCTGGTACTAACACTCTCTTACGCCCTCCATCAAACCATAAAAGTAAAGCAGTTGTGGCTACATTATCTGCATTTTACCATTGGTTTTCAAGAAAGAGTTCCCTGACTGATTCTGGCATTTGAAACTGCAGTCAGACATCAACCATTCAGGTAGGTGAAGAAATCTCAGTCAAGCATTGTATAGCCAAGAGCTATGAAAAATGTCTGCATCTCTGTTTTAGATTTTCCAGTCATAAAATGAATTGATAGCCAGCGAGGCGAGCAATTAAGACTGACTAATGTTTTTGCTGAGATTCTCTGACTCTGATTAGGGAATTGGAGTAGGAGAGTAAAACATGTGTCTGTTCCTCACCATGTTTAGCGAAACTAGTGACTGATAAACAAGATGGGTGTTGGTGACGTGCCTTCTCATCCCTTTTGAATTTCAGATAGCATCACTATGCTCGTGCTAACTTGCTGGTCAGTATTTCCATGGCATAACTCTTCCTTCACAAAGTCTTAGTTAACTGACTTTGTGCAGGGAACACCACAAGGCTGGGGTGATGGAATTCACACACCATACAGCCCTGGGGCCTGCTATAGTGGCCCCTGCATCCACATTCCTTCTGCCCTCTGGTGCGGGTGAGCTAGTGCTCCCCACCAAGGCGCACACGAAAGGGGTAAAGCAGTGTTTAAGCACTGGGTGGTGAGGGCTATAGGTGGCAGTTTACACCTTATGAATGGGCATGGCCCTACTTCTAGTGGTGAGATGATTATCACTAATTCCGAGTAGTCTGTGTATATAAAAATCTTTCAATGGAAGGCTATAGCAGTTAAAAACATAGCCCAGGTAATTTATGATTTTTGGACTACTGCAGCTAGAGTTTGAGCTGTCCTAAGTAATTGTACATTTATAAAAGGCTTTGGCCTGACTGTGCAGTGCCTGATTTTTTTAAAATAGGCTGACAAGAGCAGATTATCATTATTTTTAAATGATCACTGCTATCTACAACCATACTTGGTTCCTTGCCGCTTGTATTGTAGCAATACGTCTCCTGGTGTAAAATCCGAAGTGGCAGCTCCATCTGTGCTTATTTTGCTACAGTTGATTGGTTGGTTGTTTCTAATACCTGCAAAAAAGTTTGTTATAGTTTGTTCATACAATGCCATGTCCTTTAACAATGTTAAATGAAATCTCTGCTTACCTCCCACTCTCCTACTGAGTATTTACCAGGATTACTGCCAGATGCTTCCTTTGATTATTTGACACCTTTACTCCTATCAGAGTCCAATCACCCTTGCTAACAGGCTTAAAAATGATATTTCTTGTAAATTGCTGATTTAGTAGGAATGGGGGTGGGAGAACTTGCTTTACCTAAATTTGAATGCATTTGAACATTGTGGGTGGTGAAGTTTAAACTGAATGTTCAAAGGTTCACATTCCATGTTAGAGATACTGTGTTGGATGAGCGGAGAGAGGAAAATCCAGTGCCAGTCAATATTTGAGTAGGCAGGGTGAATTTTCATGTACATGAGATTTTCTTCCTGGCTAATTTCCTTAGCTTGGACAGCGGTGGTTGGATGAAATCGGTAATAGCAGCTGTTTTTCAATTGCTTTTGCTATTCTGATATCATGTCATTTGAAAACAAACTCCTCCTCCCCCAAGCTCTAGGTAGAAACCAGGAACACCTCCCCTGAAGTCAATGAATGCTGTTAGTGATATGTGCATCAGGCCCCTAGTGATTCTCAACTGATAATTGTTACTATATTTTATGTAAATCAATTGACAGATTCATATGAAGACTATGCCAGCTGCAATGTTCAGGCTTCTAACTGGCCAAGAGACACCCCTGTACATCTAGCACATGAGGCTGTCTCTTTCAACAAAAGAACTAAATGATTCCATCAAAGTTGAAGTCTACACAGAAGAAGGAAGAATTTTGTATTTTGTATGAATGAAAGGCTTTGAAACAGGACCTGAAGATTTCACAAACTGAATGGCCAAGAGTCTCTCCCTTGCCAAAAAGTGATGATCATCTTTATCAAGAACAATAATCACTGACCCAAAATCTTTGTAAGACATAGTATTTTGCAACATCTTCTAAACTCTTTTCTCATTGAAACTTATACATATTTATTTGTAATCTTCATGTGGCATGGTGTACATCTGTCTGTCATGTTTGATAATGTGAGAATGAGTCGGCAGAACATTTACTGCACCGATAAGCAACTGAACAGCAGCCTCAATTTAAAAAAAAATATCCAAGTCCCATGTAATGGTCCCTCCACAGCATATTGCGTAATTTGAAAGCTGATCCAGGGCAGATGGCATTTTAAAATTTCAGGGATTAGGAATGTGTGCTATTAGATTCTAATGTAAAGTAAAACCGTTGTAGTACTTGGTGTAGTTACATGTTACATTTGTCATAATGGTAAGTATAGCAAGGTGTGACTATAAGTGTATAACAAAAGAACAGGGAAGTGTTTCTGATGCTAAATAAAGAATAAATGCCACAAAACTAAATATTTATTTATTTATTTTTAATTTTCATGGTCTAACAGAACTGCTTTTCTGATACTTAAATGTGTTCCATGGTTTGTGTAATATTTTTTTATTACCCTTTGATTTACATTAGCTCACAATGGGAGAGCCATCCTTAGTCTTTTATAAAAACATTCTTGTTCCTGAGGCATTGTTCTGAATGTTTCTTTCTGGTGAATGAGGAGGAACTAGCATCAACAGCAGTATTAGAATGTGTATAGATAAAATAAGTAGTAGTAAAGTTGTATTCATTATGAGAAATTGTTCATTAATGTAACTTTGTCTTGATTTTTTGGGAGGGGAGGGGGACAAGGCTTTGAAGAAAAATACACTGTGACTTTAGAAGCCATACCATGCAGTAACTAAAGCTTTTTAGGATTTCAGGGGGTAACATACATTGCATGCAACTGACCTTAGGAAAGAATTAACCCTAGTATCACTAATAAATCTGGAGTAATAAAGACAACTTGCTTATCTTGTTTATTCTGTTAGTTAGTTTACTACATTCAACAATCTTCCTAGATGAAGAATTAAATGGGGCTATTTCTAAGTGCAGTTCAAAGAATCAGGTAGTTGGAATCCATCTATCTGCTGCCTTGAAGTCAGAATTATAGTAGGTGGTATATCTGCAGAATTCATAGTGAATGGATGCTTGCAATTACCCTAACTTTTTGCCACTGGATGTCACTGTAGCTTCATGTGAATGTAGTTGAAGCAGCATCAATTTAAAATATTAACGGTATTGATGATTGACAAACCCACATTCTGAACTAAAGCTATCCATCTCCAGCTACACAGCCTTGTGACCTTTTCACAGATTGTCTGCCAAGTTCAGAGTGACACAAATGAAAACAGCCAAGCAATTAAACCCCCGAGATGTGTTTACAAAAGTTAAAATTTTGCACATTAGACTGGATTCCTTATGAGAACACTGATCATGCCCTTTCCTATCTCTGCTGAGTTGTAGCTCGCATTGCTTTTTTCTTAACAAAGACCAGGCAGGCACCATCTGCTGTTAGTATTGGCATTAGTTGAGTTTTTTTAGACTAATTTTTAATGCAGGAGAACTACTAGAAGAAAATTATCCATGCTAACAAATGGAATAAACCAAATTAGAGGAAGATGATACATCTTTGGCATCCCATTAGGCCCTCAAGATTCAGGGTTTTGAAGAGATTTTTCAGGGCCCAGGGCAAAATCTGAAACTGAGCCCCCCCTCCCTTCCAAAATTACTGTGACAATGAAAGAGTTTAAGATGGGAGGGAATGGGGAGCAGGGTTAACAAGGGTCCAGGCCAGTGGAGTGGCTGCCATCCTCACAGGGAGAGAGGAGCTCTGGCCCCTCCGCTGGTGGGAATGGTATCCACAACCCTACTCCTAGCTCTGGGTGGCTTCAGACCTGCCAGCTGATGACGACAATAGTGGCAATGATAGGATCTGAGCCTGGCCAGGATGGGGGAGTCACTTCCCATATTACCCATGATGCAATGCCACTCCGTCAAATTTGGCTCAGCTCCCCCCCAAAAAAAATTTGGGGGGCCCTCTCAAACAAGGCAGGAGGGCAAACTGCCCTTTTTGTGCTTCCCCCAGGTAGCCCTGTCTGGATTCAGCTCAGCGGTTGGCCGTGAAAGGTTTTGGAAGTCAGCTTTTAGGCAATTCCAGCAGTGCAATGGCTTTGTCCATAGTGCACCTGCTGGACGTAATTTATAGTGAATTTAGACCTCAATTTATAATGGCATCTCCCAAACCATCAAACTCACGAGCATTCAGAAGAGCAAAAAATAAACCACAGTGCAGCCTTTACTAGAATTTAAAAGGGCAATGGGCATTTGAGAAACAAAACAGCTCTAGCAGAAAATAACAATTAGGTTAGCGTCATGAAACCTATGTACACTTAGATATGAAAAGAGAGGGACCAGCAAAAGTAGCTATGCTCCTATAATAAGAGTGAATCTTTGTATTTCTAACCAAATCAGTTTTTGCAGAAGCAAAGTCCAGAAATACTTTTTATTAAAACACTGATGATAGTTAAAACCCGTTGAGGTACATTAAATAAATGCATCTTGTAAGTTGTACAAAAGGTCTCTTGGTGATGGTTTTCAGGAAATGCTGCATGGAAGCAGCATCTCCATCAATGCGTTCAAATCAATGCATATCTTTTTGGGAAAAACATTTGTTACAAGTTTAATAATAACCCTTTAAATTTTGCAAAATGCAGGGCTTAAAATTTACATTCAGAAAAAGAGTGGTGGTGTTCTGCTATTAAATAAAAAGTGGAATTCCAAAGGAAGACACTTTTTTTCCTTTCTAAGCCATCCATTATTTGCATTTCTCCGTGTGCTGGACTCTTCTCTTTGCTGGAATCAGCTTTTCTGCATACCTGTAAACTGTTGTCAAAGGATGGTCTCCCGGCAAACGCCAATCAAACTGTGTGGCCTGTCCCGCTCTAAACTGCGAGTGATGTGGGACCTGCGTAAGAAGGCACCTGGAGAACTTAGAGCACCACAACTCTGAAGGTGAAGATCTTCTTGAAGTCGTTTTCTAGAGGTATTCACATTCTGCTGGGAACTTGTAATTACCTGATAAAGGGGGAGCATGGAGGGAGGCGGAGGAAAAGGAGACAGGATACTTTAAAGTGGCAATTCTTCAACAAAAAAAACTTCAAAAACAGACTCCAACAAGAAAATGCAGAACTGGAATTAATTTGCAAACTGGACACCATCAAATTAGGTCTGAATAAAGACTGGGAGTGGATGGGTCACTCCACAACTAATTTCCCCCTGGTGATACACACACCTTCTGTCAACTGTTTGAAAAGAGCCACCTTGATTGCACTGAACTCATTAAAGTGATTTTTCCTCCCTTCTTGTGAACTGTTGAGAATAGCCCACTTCCACCTTAATTGAATTGGCTCGTTAGCACTGACCCCTCACTTGGTAAGGCAACTCCCATCTTTTCATATGCTGTGTATTTATACCCTACTGTATTTTCCACTCCATGCATCTGATGAAGTGGGTTTTAGCCCACGAAAGCTTATGTCCAAATAAATGTGTTAGTCTCTAAGGTGCCACAAGGACTCCATGTTGTTTTTGAGGATAAGAGCTGTTTGTTTCACTGCAAAGATTCAGTCACTTCTGTTACAGTAGCAGTTTTCTGCTCACTCTCTTTTATTGAATGTTACTGGTTAGCCCACAGAAGGTAAAATCCTAATACAAACCACCAGCCAATGGCCTTTATTTCAAGTGGGAGGGGCTGTGCTTTTGCTGCTGAAACCTCAGCTTCATTCCTCACTGACAACCCATGAAGCAGCACCATGTAGCTGCCGCCGGGACAAAGAATGCAGAAACCACTGTCCTCCTTCAAAACAAATCTTGGTTTAAATTAAAGAAAATATGTTCCCCCTTCTCATATGGGAACAAACCGGTAATTGGGGGCCTTCCAAATGGTCAGATCTGGGTCCAGCTAGACAGGAAAACAGTGTTAAGCTGCAGTGACCTCAGGCTCTTGCACTTCATGCTGCTGCAGACAGACTTTTAGAGATAGAGGGGAGACAGAGCACTGCTGTGGTTGGCCTCAGCTGATCAGAGAGTAAGTGATGGAATTGTGACTCCTGCTGAGGCATGAAGGAGGGGAATTAGATAGAGAGGAAGGCGTTTTCTTAGAACACAGTTTTACCTTTTAGTCCTCAGGTATAAGTTTGGGACAATGAACTCCATCCACTTGCTTAGAGAGAAGAGGGTCATGTGTGTTTTGGAGAGGGAAAGAGATTGATTTTTCCCGTCCATTAACTAAAATTTGTGTTCTTTCTCACCATCACTTAAAGAGTAACTCTTTTGTGAAGTAGCCTGTCACTTCCATTTATACCTCTAAGTCTGAATTACATAATGGTTATTGAAAAGGCTCTGAGCTTCAAGAGCAGATTGATGGAGCTGCTTAGACTTTGAGTGACTGTTAATGTTTGCTGACTGGAAAAATAACTTTACTAGGATTGTTCCCTTTGTTTGAAGCAGCCATGTGTCTCCTCAGATCTCAAAAGCTACACTTAGTAAAAATGGAAACCACGCGTGTGATTTTTATCATCTGTCTAAAACACTCAGTCTATAGTATTTTTCTTTTTGAGAAGTTATGGCTTTCCATTATAGCCCTAATATACTGTTTTCAGCTTTCTAACCTTTGGGAGTTAATGACCGATAATGATTTCAAAGCAATAAAAATGTTAACGATGTAAGGTCACTGTGGAATTCTTAAGTATCTCAGGATATTACTGCTTTTCCACTGCTGTAACTAGATATAGTAAGGTTTGTATTTCAATTTGTTCTATTCGCCAGCAAGCAAAAGGCTAATGCAAATTATCTTACGATCAGGCCTTGGTCAGTGGTGGACACTTTGTACAGCACTTAAGTTTCTCTCACAATGCTATTTAATGACCACTATATCACATATTTAAAGACACAGGAAGTTTTCATACTGCTGAGGAAAAGAGTGGACAAACAGGCAGATGCGATAGAGACAATGATCTCTATGATATGGGGTTGCTCCCATTTATATATCCTCAATTCTCCACCCAGAATCTTATGGTAGTGGGCTAGCATCAGTGTTCCCTCTAATTTTCCCCACACATGTGCGGAATGAATTTTGTTACGTGCACCAATACAGAGGTTGGTCCGAGGGGTTCAGAGTATGGGAGGGGGCTCAGGGCTGGAACAGAGGTTGGAGTGCAGGGGTGTGAGGGCTCCAGTTGAGGGTGTGGGCTTGGGGGTGGGGGCGTGAGTGCTCAGCGGTGGGGCCGGGGATGAGGGGCTCAGGGCTGGGGCAGAGAGTTGGGGTGTGTGTGTAGGGGTGAGGGCGCCGTCTGGAAGTGCAAGCCTGGGACGAGGGGCTCAGGGCTGGGGTGCAGGAGCTACGGCAGGGAGAGAGGACTCCCTCCAGCTTTCTCTCCCTGAAGAGACACTTCTCCCCTGGCCGCAGCAGGTTGGGGCTGGGGCAGGAGGTTCCCTGAGCACTTGCCCAGCCATGCACCTTACAGGCAATTTAGGGTAGCATGTCTCTCAGACAGCCTCCCAAACCACTGGGGGAAGGGAGCTCCATTTCTACAGCTGATATTTTTGTTATAAAATGAAGAAGAGGTCAATCCTGCAGTTGTATTAAAATTTGGCCAATAGGCATTAGAAAATTAGACGGCCAAAAAGGGTTTATTTTGAATCATGCTTTAGATTACAAAATATTAAGCTTCATGCATTGTTCAGTGCTTTGTGTTTTCATGGGCTCTTCCAAGCATGTGAACCAAACTTATTCCTCAGTCAGAGGTGTGGGGATTCTTTGTTCCTTAATTCTGAGAATTAGAATTTGACAGCTTCCTAAAAAATAACCAAACCTGGTGTTCATCTTCTAGCCAGAAGCATGGGTGAGCACTGTTCTCCTTCAGAACAGATGCCAATACCACTTGTCCATCTACCCATTCTTGGGTAGTTGGTAGACTCCATCCCTCCCTTTTGCCATCCAAATGTATCTGCTGCACAATGCAGCTGAGCATTACTAGTTCAAGAAGTAAAAGCTCCAAGTCAGTTTCCAAACCTTTGTACCCTATGTCCTCAAATATGTTTTCCACCCCTGCCTTACAGGTGGGGAGAGGAGAGTAAGCTTAAAAATAAAGTGAGAGTTCCCTATAAACCTTCAAGGATAGCATCGGTATAAATTCCTGCTCTGTGGAGTTTAGTCGTAAAGGCCATCTTTCAAATCATGTCTTGTTCAGTTCAAAATATGTCATTGCTTGACAAAATTAATACTCTAAAGCCAACCAAGGACACAAGCAGGGAACTGGTGCTAACATGCTTATTATAAAACCATAATGGTCCTACCTGGTCTATAATGTTGGCACTGAAGATGGCTTCTTCCATGTGTCTTTCATCAGATTTGATTACAGATCTTATGCTGTTTACAACGTGACGCACTTCTGGAGGGAGATTACAGTTTGAATGTTCCAAAAATTTAGCCACCAAAATTTTTGTGTCTTTATAGGCCTTAAGGTCTACTAAAGAGTGCGGTCGCTCTTTGGAGATTGTGTTGAAGGCCTTTGGCTTTAACTGTAGGTCAATTTTCCTTGTCTCTCTTTGTTTTCCAGTGGGTGGGAAACAGCTTACAGAGTCCTGGCAAGCAGAGGCAGCCACATGAGAACTAGAAACGGGAACTAAAAATAAAGGGGGGGGAAATGAATCTTTTGAAAAAAGGCTAGAATAAGAAAGGTGTCAAATCAAACATCCTCACGGGAATATTATAAAGTTCAGCCTACAACCTGTAACTCCTAGTAGGTTCACAGTGCAACAAACGTAAAAAACAAAGGAAACATTTAAAAATAGTTATTTTAAAGACTTCTAATAAGGGAACTGAATGCTGGTGAAACACTTCACACTGGTGTTCCTTGAAAAGTTCTCCCTTTACCCCCAGAAAAGGTACAGCACTGAGAGTGGCAGGGCAACATTCCTTCCCAGGACCAAGAGGCACCACATGGGAGAGTGAATAGTTAAAAATCTTCATGTTCATTGACCCTTCTGCTAATACTGCTATCATGAATGCCAATTGATACTAACTGTGTTAGGGGAAATTTTTCCACTACAGACTGGGCTCAGACAAACATTCATTATATACAAGCCACTGCCCCTATGCTATAAACACAGCTGTAGACTCAATTTCCCAGGACAACTAGTCAGACCAAGAAAAGTTTAGGACTGGGCTGGTGGCCTCAGTCATTTTATACCGAAGTAAATAATGCATCAAACCATTGTGAAAATAGAGCAAAAGTCCATGCTGAAATAAAAAGATCCAAGTCTCCACTGATTTTCTCCTGAAGGCTGCTTCCCAAAATATGTGGATGTGCTGCATTATAATCTGTCACAAAACTCTGCCCTCACACCTACTTCAGTGCTTCCAATATGTTTTACTAAGGCAACATACCAACTGCATTGTCTTTTTGGTGAACCACCATTACATATACATATCTTGCACCCTGGCACTGCAACCCTAACTGTGGCTTGGTGGATTGGTGATGGAGGGACAGCAGGGCCAAACTGAAGTGGTGGTGCAACCCCAAGTGCAGGACAGGAACCACTGCTGCAGGGTGAGCATAGGGTGGACTCACTCTGCCCCGAGCCGTGAGAAGTGTACATGTGCTTAATGCCCCGTGATCCAGAATTGGATGGTTTGGGAACCATCTCTTTTAACCGAAGAAACTGTAATGAAGCACTAGAGTAAAAGAAAAGAAGTTTAGAGGCCCCAGGCTCAGCACTAGAAGGAGTGATAACGTCTGGATCTAGGCAACATGTGCATGGAAAATGGTGTTATCCAATACTGAACATAATTTTTGTACACCTCTACCCCGATATAACACTGTCCTTACCGCATTATAGGTGAAACCGTGTTATATCAAACTTGCTTTGATCCGCCGGAGCGCACAGCCCTGCCCCCGGGGTGCTGCTTTACCACATTATATCCAAATTTGTGTTATATTGGGGTAGAGGTGTATATTATTATTATTACTACTATTATTATTATTAACAGAGTTTGGTGGAAAAGAGTCCCAATTACTTGATTTTATTTTTCAGTCTGTAGCTTGTTATAATTATTGATGGGGAAAAAAAACCATAATACAATTTTTAGGAAATTGACTCCTCTCCTGTTTCTAATGCAGCCTGAAATAATCCTGTTTCCTAATGTTGGCTACATGTAGGAGCGCAGGCAAATTATCACCTGTTAAGAAATGTTTCCAGGGTTATGATGCATTTTCCTCTTTGTTGTATATTTATCAAAGGTGCACATATTTAATGTTATAGGCCTAATCTTGAAAGCCAATTGACATCAGTGATGTGCAGTGAGGACTCAGCTCCTCTTGGGAACAGGCCCTATTGTAACTCCTCAAGAGACCCAATTAACCATAGAGGTATCTAGGATGTACTAGAAACAAGCAGGATGAATTCCTCTTGCCTCTATGTCTAAAGGAGCAGGAGTTTTGTTTAACAATTTCATTCCCTGTTACAGATTCATTCTGTTGCAGAGCAAGTGTCATGCACCACTAATTTTAGTTAATGTACACATTCTGGAGAATACCTTGCCACCTTTTCCTGAGCTCCATCCTATCATTCAGGTGCCAAAGCATCAATGAACTGCAGACGGGCTAGTAAAGCATCTGCAAACAGCTCCAGAGGGTACCTGACAGGCCAGCACAATGATCAATGATCATGTGATGATGCCACATAGTAATTACCACCACAGTCTTCTGACAGTCAAAAAGGATTAAATCCGCCCATTTGTGGTAAGCCTGTTTATTACTCTTTCCAACATTGAAAACTATTTTGAACTTCTAGGAACATTAGAGGATGTTTTTCTTCTGCATCTTCAGGGCAAAGCAGATAATGAAAAACTGGTCTAATCCTTCCTGGCAGAGTGTATAATTAAACCAGGAAAAAAAATATTAAAAGAACACTGAGTCTCACAAACTCAAAGCCACAATGAAATTAAGAGGACTGGCTGCTTCTGCCCTTAACTCGCTTTGGTGTAGCTAGGTACTGCAATACATGATGGTGTATGGCTCTCCAGTGAAGAGGTGACATTTCAATGGGTTTAAGTGGAATTTGTCTTGGCAGCCTTTACCACACTCATGGTGCTTAACATACCTGGGGCATAGAGCAAAATGAAACACTAGACATTGTGATCTGCCACACTAGTCACTATAGAGAATGCCAACAATGGATTGGGTTACTCTGGGCTAGTGTGCACAGCGATAGTGGCAATTCCTCCCAGCGTAGATGCAGTTTATACCAATATCACTAATTGTTTTAGTCCTCCTTTGTTATGGTAATAGCTTATTGAAAAAAATACAAACAATTCATTTATAAATACTTTTAAAATTGAGAACCCCTTTCTTATTGAGATTGTATGTGAACCTACCACAGTCACAATGTGCAGGGATTACTGACCATGAGAGTCTATTACATCAAAGGTATTTTTGATGTGCTTGTATCTGAATCAGCAGATTTCCTGCTTTAAACAAACAAAAAAACAAGAAATCTGACTCCCAATACCAAGAGGTAAGTGGATGGATTATTGACCAAAGAGACCAGAATGGGTCTATCATGTCAAGTGTTACTTGGGGGCACATTAATCTGAGGATTATTGACACAAAAGTCCATAAAGTCTTAAACCTGCTTGGAAACAAACACTTTAATTCCTGGATTATTAATACATTAGGCGTAATGACTGTTATGTTACTGTATGTACTGCGCAAGTGCAATAATTCTGCTCAAATATTTTATGCTGGAAGCTAGTTGCTGTGCAATGGCTGTAGCACGCGTGATCCAATCTGGCAGAGACTCTCCACATCAATGTGTAGCGTCACATTTATAAATCACTAAAAATCAGGATTTGTATAGTGGAAATATGGCAGGCACCTAAGAGAAGTTAATTGGTGGCACCTAGGAGTGAAAACTGAGTTCTAATTAACATTTTCCTGCAAATTCTCCATCAGGAGACACATACCTGGTCTTCCCCCATGAAAGATGGCCCCCACACAAATCTACCGACGTAAACTTGGACAAATCACTTTATTTTCTGTGCATATCTATACAATGGGGATAACAAATAATTTATCTCCCCCACCCTTTCTCTTTTGTCTTTTTAGACTAATCTTTTTGGGGCAGGGACTCTCTTTTCACTATATATTTGTACAGCACTAGCAGGATTAGTCTCATCTGAGGCCTCTAGATGCTACCGTAACACAAATGATAATAAAAAGACAGAAAGCTAAACTGTAAATTACTTTCAACAACTAGCTTTTCCTCTGGGTTTTGGGTGGAGCCCAGCTAGTTCCTAGCATCTCACCTCTTGTCCTCAAACTCTGTGGAACCCAGTTCCATTTCTGCAAGGTCACATCTACCCTACCCTCGGGCACGGCTCTCTCCCTGCGTGGAAGTAGAAACAAGCACAAAGGAGTGGGTGTGTCAATTTCCTGTATCTTTGCATTCCTCTGGAGAACATCTGTTTGGTCTGGCTTGTGATCAGGATGCTGATGTTCCCTTTCCCTTCCCTTACTTTTCTCCTCTATGGAAGGCAGGGACCTCTGTGTGCTTTAACGTCAAAAGGCTTTCTTCCTACTTCTGCCAACAAATTCAAAAAATACAGAGCCATTGGGGCCCTTCTCACTGGACTGAATCCACCTCACTGCAATAATCCCACCTAGCTGGACTTGGCACAAAGAAGCTGCATGAGTAGATGGGAAATAGAATCCTCCTGTTCCCCCATTCTGCAAGGAGCATTCCCACTCCTTACCTGGCCACTCTCACCTTGTTCCCATGCCCCAGTGCATGGTGGTGTGCCCAGGAATGTGGACCCCCTTGAATGGGCTGCAGATCTTCTGCCTCTCCTGCGCTGAAACTACCCCCAATTCCAATATGCCTCAGGCCTTCACTGCTGCACAGGAGTTTTTCCACTGAATGAACAATGTACAGCCTAAAGCAATTACCAGATTGCAATCTGCAGCATCTAAACATTCCATGTTAAACTCTACAACTTCATAGGCCATCCCTGAAGTATCCAGATCAAATGCTTAGGCAGAGATAGCCAAAGATAAGCAACTTCAGCTGTTTGTCACAAGAGAAAGCACCTTAGGAAAGATGAAGCTGAAGGGGCTGATACAAACAGCTGCTACATGTCATTGGAAATACACTTGTAATATTTATGTAATTTCCAAATAATGTTCAACAACCTCTTCCCTCTAGCAGGGAGGAAAGCAAGCAGATGTAATGACTAGGGTTGAGGAACTCCATGGAGCTGGAGATTTTCTGAAGCTCTCAAACTGTTTATGAAGTTTACAAAATGGTTGAATTTGCAAAGTTCTCTTTCTTTTCATTTAAACTCCTCCATTTCTCCAAAGGGATTTAATTTTAAAGAACAAACAATTTGGTGATGAAAGAATCTCCCACCAGCTAGATCAGCACAAGTAAACTTCCTATACATTACATACAGGTGCATATTGGTTTTGTCTTTTTAGATCTTTCTCTGCCACTTTATTTACAGTCTCTGCTAAGCAGAACAACTTTCCAATGCATGAAGTTAAGTGGGTGGGAAATTAAACAAAATGAGTTCCCATATCTCTAGTTTTAACCCACACAACTGCTTCTTACCAGATACGCAGCATTGCAATAACATTCACACGTAAGAAATCCAACATATACTATTTTTAGATTAAGGATACACATTTCCTGGGTGGCAATTTGAAGCCAGGTTTCTAGATTTAA
Organism: Gopherus flavomarginatus; assembly: GCF_025201925.1. Lineage (NCBI taxonomy): Eukaryota > Metazoa > Chordata > Testudines > Testudinidae > Gopherus > Gopherus flavomarginatus. The sequence continues at coordinate 62,599,116 of NC_066625.1, forward strand.
AATGTCAGTGCATTAACTCACTGTTCCAGGGAGCTCACAGAACTACATGTTAATGTCTCTGAAATTCACAGAATCACAGAAATTAAAGATGCAAAAGTCCTAGTAGATCGCCTAGCCCAGGGGTCGGCAACCTTTCAGAAGTGCTGTGCCGAGTCTTCATTTATTCACTCTAATTTAAGGTTTTGTGTGCCAGTAATACATTTTAATGTTTTTAGAAGGTCTCTTTCTATATGTCTATAATATATAACTAAACTATTGTTGTATGTAAAGTAAATAAGGTTTTTAAAATGTTTAAGAAACTTCATTTAAATTTAAATTAAAATGCAGAACCCCCCAGACCAGTGGCCAGGACCTGGGCAGTGTGAGTACCACTGAAAATCAGCTCGCGTGCCGCCTTCGGCACACGTGCCATAAGTTGCCTACCCCTGGCCTAGTCCAATCATTCTCCCAGTGCAGGGTTATTCTACATACTATTTTCTTCTCCTGTTTTGTCTGCTTCTGCTTTTAATTAGCCAAGCAATGACTCTTCCCCAGTTCCCTTGGAAAATTATTCAACAGTCCAACTGCTATCACTGGTAGGACAACTTTTCTTCCTTTTACTTTCCATCTATTTCTCCGCTTTACTCCTTTGAACATCCCTGAACAATTTACTTCCTTTTGTGATGTCAATCCCCTTTCAGTAGTTATAGACTGTTATATCATCTCTGCTATCATTTGGCCAAGTTATTCTACTGTAACAAATACTTTCTCTTTTACAGTCATAAACTGATTTTTCATGAAGAGTTGGCAGCTGCTAAGCAAGACCTCTCCCTTTCTCTCCCTCTATGGCTGAGGGGGGTTTTATAGCAGAAGAGACTGCTGCAGGAAAGCCAGACGCTACCACCTTGTTATTCTCATCACCATCCTTCTGAAAATGACCCACCATCTTGTTACTACACAGTCATACTGGACCTGCTGCCTCTAGAGACAGTGCTAATAGTGTATTGCTTGCTGATCCTATCAAAGACAGTGCCACCTCAGGGAGGAAAACCAGAAGCCAGGCCTTTTGCACTACAAGTATGTCTGCTTGGCCACTCCCCTTTCCTGAATGGTACCCCAGCTTCCACGCAGCTCTTTAGTCTTGGTGTTCAGTGTGACAGTGGCAGACTAGCAGAAGCACCTGTTCTTCATACGCTTCCCAAGGTGTAGGTTTTTCACTCAGTGGAGAAAGGTCAATACAATGAAGATCAGCAATTATTAATTTCACACTTGTACATTTTTTTCCACATTCCTCTGCCTATAACTTTTAAACATGGGAAATGTACAAGGAGCTAAATTCTACATGTGTAAATCATGCTGCAAAACTTGATATAATTTCCAACAATACTAGCTGCAGGATAAATCAACTGTGCTTGATTTGTTCCATACTACATTGCCTTAGTGGCCTACACTTACCTTCCGTGCTGGATGAACATGATACAGGGTCACTAGTAGATCGGACTATGTTTGGAATGCCGTATTTTCTAATGCAATGCTGCTGGGCAGTTCTCTCGGGGCAGCCATAGTGTGATGAAGTACTTGCAGGCACAGAACAGAGAGAGGGCTGAGTGTGTACAGCAGCAGGCTGGTTAAAGACCCCACAACATATTTTCACTTGTTTCAAGGTTGGTGTGGTTTTGTTTTCTCTAACAGAGCTCTGGGATTCTCTTTCTGATGGGCTGAAATTCTCTGAGGAGCAGTCTGAGGCTCTGCCATGAACATAGTTCTCATATTCCTGGCTTTGAGACCTGTCCATAGAGGCTCTGCTGCGGGAACTGCCATCCTCATCAGGGGAACATTGTGAGTTAGTCCTGTGAAACCCAGAGCGAATGCTGTGATCCAAACTGGTGCAGCTCCTGTTTGTGGCGCCTTTGTGGGTTGTACTGTATGGAGAAAAGTCTGTGGAACGAGGAGACCCCTGAACTTCCAGAGAATAAAGATCCTCTGAAGAGTAGCTATGATCTGGAATATCAGCAACCTCAGAGACCATAAGAGAGGTACTGCCAACAGACACTGAAAAACAAGGCATTTGGAGTATTATCATATTGCAGTCGTCTATATCATTATTAGTATTCATTCTGTTTTTAAGCCAGTGCTGTACAAGACAAAACATGAAGAAAGTCCTTGTCCTAAAGAGATGATGATCTAATGGTTCAACTCATGGATTTAAACCAATATATTAAAATATTTTAAATGACAAAATGCCAGGATAGTAAAGACTGAAGTCATCCTCCTGCTTTTAGTCTCTTTTAAGCAAAATGCTTTGAGCTATTCTCATCTATTTTCTTTCACTGATAAAGCTCATACCAAAGTATATTCTCCCACTACAGTTAGTGTGGGGTGAAGTCCTGCCTTTGGTTTATTTGATAAACATTTCTTTTAATGCTGTAAGGATTGTGTGTGGTAGGAACAATAACACTTTACACAGATACTCAGTAACCAAGGCATTTATCAAAGTTTTATACCTACCAGTATTATCAATGCTAGTTTTGTATCTAACACCTTGTAACCAGGCATCACATGTGTCTCAAATACACATCAAAGAGCTTCTCGAAAAAGAATCCACCCTTGTACCATCTCTTTAGCATACAAAATGTATAGCGTATCAGAGATTTCTTTGTCTCTACGTGGCAGATGAAAGCTCAGCATTCTCTCAGATATACATAACTGTGGAAGCCCTTTGTACTAGAAGCTGAGATTTTTATCTCTTCTTCCAAGATACTCACACATTTATATATAAACGAAAATGTGTGTGTGTTACGTAAAGCTGTATTTTTCCTCCTCTTTGTTGCCAGAAATGATTTACTAAGAGAATAAAGAACCACATTCTATACATTCTTTTTTGCCCAACTTCAGAATACAACCAATTACTTTTTTATAGTGGACTAGAACTGATGAGGAGTTACCGGGTGTCATCCCCAATTATATAGAATATACATCACTTAAAATAAATTGTTCCATTCAGCTCAGCAATCTCGGATTGCCCCCTTTCATGTAATAGCTGTTACCAGCAATGTTCGTAAGGTAAACAGGTTCTCATATGTGTGTTGAAGGATGGGACAATAGGATCTGTTAGCAGGTTTACAAATGTTTGGTAAAGTGCCTCTGCACCTGGGGTCTGGCTAGCAGGAAGCAATAGAAGTGCTGAAATGAAAGAGAGCCTCTTAGTGCTGTATTCCTGGCCTGCAGGAAATACTGTAAACTTCAAAAGGAAGTTGTGGTATTTTGGGGGCTTACTCTGGCACTCCAAAGATATGGAGAAGGCGCCATTACTGCATATGTCGTCAAATATCCAAAAGGCTAGATTTTATGAAGGACTTTTCATCCCTACTCAAAATTGCTAAGTGAGACCTAGTATTTTCCTCAGGGCATGTCGGAAATAAACTCACATTTGCCAGGCAACTTAAGTTTGCCAAAGGACACATTAGTCAAATTATGTAAATATCTATTTAGACATGTTAAAATGCATATTATTTACTGCTCAAAGTGTATTAGGTACACTGAAACTTAAGTTTGGAGATGTAAATACTTATTTAGACATTTTTAAATAGCATGTTTGTTAAATATACCAGAATGTCCCAAAAGCTTCTTACTTGGGTAGTTAAGATGAATCTTTGTAACATATCACATTAAGTCATGATCTGAAATCTTTAAAATATTAAGACAGATGCGTGAATGGGTTAAATCTGCATCCCATCCTCAGAGCACAGACTTGAACTAGTATCCACACTCACCATGGAACCTCTTTTCCAGGATCTGGATTTTTGATATTCAGAAACAATCAGATAGTATAAACCTTCCAAACAGACACTCCCACTCTCTCTGTATCCTGGCTGGAGCTGTTTGGACCCAGGACCGGCGCTAAGGTTTCTCGTGCCCTAGGCGCACGGCCATTTCGCCACCCCCCACGCTGATCCCGGGGCTCCGGTGGAGCTGCTGCAATCATTCCTGCGGAGGGTCCGTTGATCCGCCGCTTCAGTGGAACTGCCGCAGGCATGCCTGCGGGCGGTCCACTGGAGCCGCGCGAGCAGCTGACCACCCGCAGGCATGACTGCGGCAGCTCCACCGGAGCCACGGACCAACAGACCCTCCGCAGGAATGCCTGCGGCAGCTCCACCGGAGCCGCCTGCTGCCCCCCTGGCAAAATGCCGCCCCCCGAATAAACCTGGCGCCCTAGGCGACTGCCTAAGTCACCTAAATGCTAGCGCTGGCCCTGTTTGGACCCATTGGTTAGCCTGACTTAAGGGCCTTATTTACACTTTCTCATGATTGCTACACTCCACTGCTGCAGTTCCCCTAGTGGAACCAACAGAGGAAGCTGTAGTAGAGGCTGGTCAACATCATCTTGACTACCATTATCATTTAACCCTGCTCTGAGCAGGTCTAGCTGCACAATGAGTGCTTTACCATGGTACTCACAACAGTGGCAAGGTTATTTCAGGACATTTTTGTAAGGGCGGGCATTGGGGGAACCTAGTGTACACACAGACATAGCATGTTAATGCATAATATACTTAAGCAAAATGTATGCAGTGTTGTTGTAGCTATGTTGGTCACAGGATATTAGACAAGGTGAGTAAGGTAATATCTTTTATGTGACCAGCTTCTCTTGGTGAGAGAGAACAGTTTTCAAGCTGACACAGAGTTCCTGAAGGAGAGCTCTGTGTAAGCTCAAAAGCTTCTCTCTCTCACCAACAGCAGCTGGTCCAATAAAAGATATCACCTCACCCACCTTGTCTCTTTCTCAGTATGCAAAGCAATACATTCCTGTGGTTGGAGGCAGAAACTCTTTTGAAATGAGAATATACATGAAAACGTTGGATTTATATTCACTGTATGTATTCTGTCATGTTAGTAATACTAACATTTAATAAAAGTGTAAGAGTTACATTTTTAAAGATGCACATATACTTTTACATCTCCCATCGTGTCAAAGAAAGAGTATGCATTTTTAATGTCTACATAATAAATACATATACACAGAGCTATAAAATGTTTATGACTGAATCACTGATTCTTAACTCATCTACAGCATCACATATTATTTCAATACAAAGCAGAAAGGAGACACATTCTGCTCATCAAAGTGACCCAATAAATTCAGTTTTGATAAAACAAATTAAATATCTGCTATGTATATAAGAAAACTCTTTGTAAACATCCCCTCCTTAATAATAAAAACTGGTCACCTCGAATTGTCGGCATCACTGCACAAAGATGTCAAATGGTTTTGGTTTTTTTTAAGACTATTTAGTGCTAGTGAAAAGTGAGGAATTGACCACTCTGGAGACTGAAGCCTTCTAGTTATCCACAAAACAGACACATCATGGGAAGTACCCGATTCCCAACACTGATGTGTCAGCATACTCTGACACTATTTTGGAAGATAACAGAAGATAGTTCAGTCCTCAGACCTGTTAAAACTTTAGCTTCTCTTCTGAGATTGTCAGCAACAGTGCCAAGAGGTAATACCTACAGGGCGTTAATGTTGGCTATGATATGGACACCTATCTACTGGGGATTAGACTGAGACCATCACCTCATTTCATATACATTACTGAACAGCCCTCAGGTAGTAACACATTCTGGTCATTGAGCTGAATTTATGACATTGACCTAGAGGTGAATACCTCTCAATGTCAATCAGACTTGTTACAGAAAGGCTGTTCTGATCAACTTTGTTAAAAGAATGAGCTGGCCCTGTGCAGCTGCTGCTCAGGATCTCTATGCAAGAGATCTGCCTTCAGAAAAAAGAGCTCAGGTTCATTCCTGGTCTTCTGGAGCAGCAGTAGGGAAGAGCGATGTGAGTGTATCTGTCCGAAGGCAGCCACAATTGCTTATTAATATTATTTATAGAGTGCCACAGGAATGCATGGTGCTTTAAAGGCAACTAAAAGCCTCAGGAAAGCTTCCAGTCAAAGTAAGCTCTCCACAGAGCTTTGGAGACAGCTTTGGAGAAGAAAACTGGCTTTCTTCTGTGCCTGTTTTACCATTGTAGCAATATCAGTTTGTGAAGAAGGAAAGTAGTGAGTGACTGGGACAAAAGTGTTTCTTATTATGACCAAGATGGGACAAAATCCCTCCTCTTCTAGGTAGAAAAGAACGAACAAGAGGAAACAGCCCACTCTAACACCCAGTCTACACTTAAAAGTTAGGTTGACATAGCTACATGCTCACACTCCTGAAAAATTAACACTCCTGAATGACATAGTTAAGCCAACCTAACCCCCAGTGTAGACATGGCTAGACCGAGGGAAGAATTCCATCGACCTAGCTACTGCCGCTCAGGGAGATGGCTTGCACACATGGATGGATAAACTCCTTCTCTCACGCTAGGCCCTATGTCAGTAAAGCTGCAGCAATGTAGCTGTGCCACTGTAGCACCCATAGGATAAACATGGCCTTAGTGACAACTGCCTGCTCCCAAAATAAACAAACAATAAAATCACCTTGTGTGCTAAAGCCGGCTGTCGTGTTTCTCTCACCCAAACTGGATTCAGTCATTTGCTGAGCTGTACCGGTGATCTGTACAGAAAGTGTATAATAAATAGTGTGTTAGCCTGCAGATAGTATTACCCACACATACAGGGCTGAAACATACTGTCATGGAACTAAAGGATATGACTGGTAATGTGAAAAAGCTATCCTACAAGTTGCTATTCAAGTCAAAAGGTATTTATAGACATAGTAATTTACTATGTCTTTGGATCAGCAGCAGATGCAGAGCAAATGAACATGCCTAAAGCAATTGCTGGATTTTCCAGAATCTATAAAATAAATTATCTTGGGTTCAGAGGCATTTAGGGCTTCAGGCTAACGTTACAAAGCATAATGACTGCGGTGCTTAAAATTAATGCTCCTATCTTCTTAGCATATGTGCAACACGCCTCAGGTGGCACATGACCAGGATTCATCTCTGAATTTGATCCGCTGGTTGGATCATTAGCTTCCCTGCCCAGTACTGATGGGGAGTGCAATGTGAACTGATCCATAACACCACAATGCTCCTATTACCAACAGTCTTTCTGTAGTGGTCTATATATATCACTCTATTCCAGAGGTGGGCAAACTATGCCCTGCGGTGCCGCCCTGCCCGGCCCTTGAGCTCCCAGCCCCTCCTCCACAGCCATGCAGCCGTGCGGGCAGACCTCTGAGCAGCGGAGCTGCATGCTCCTGCCGAGCAGAGTGGCAGAGTGTCTAGCTCTGGCCGGGCAGCACGGCTGCCAGACATGCTGCTCTGAGTGGCATGTTAAGGGGGTTGGGGGGTTGGATAAGGGGCAGGGGATCCTGGGGGGCAGTCAGGGGATGGGGAACGGGGGAGTTGGATAAGTGTGGGAGACCTGGAGGGCCTGTCAGGGGGTGGGAGTGTAGATAGGGGTCAGGGGATGGGGAACGGGGGGCCTGTCAGGGGGCAGGGGTGTGGATAGTGGTCAGGGAAGTCAGAGGATTGGAGCAGGGGGGTTGGATAGGGGGTGGGGTCCTGGGGGGGCAGTTGGGGTGGGGGGTCCCGGCAGTTGGGGCGGGGGGGGACGACAATGAACAAAGGGTGTTGAATGGGTCAGGAGTTATGAGGGGGGCAGTCAGAGAGCGGGAAGTGGGAGGGGACGGATAGGGGGCGGGGGCCAGGCTGTTTGGGGAGGCACAGCCTTCCCTACCTGGCCCTCCATACAGTTTTGCAACCCCAATGTGGCCTTTGGGCCAAAAAGTTTGCCCACCCCTGCTCTATTCCCACTATGTGGCCATGGGGAAAAAGTGCAGGGTGGAACCAGCAGAGACTACAGCTGGTAGAAGCATGTGCAGAAACAGCCAAAGTGCACACAGAGAACTTTCTGCAGTTTTGACTGGATTTTCTCTGCCTCTTGCTGCTTGGCTGCTTGTTCCAACCCTCTTCTACCACCCTCACAGTCTCTTCAACTCAGCTTCATGCCACACATTGTCCACATACCCTCTTTTCCCCTGCCCTGTCAGCCTCACCCTTCTTCCCTTCAGCAGGCACTCCTTTCACTTTTCTTTCCATGTACCTTATCCCGTTCTAACTAATCATGGAACTATCATGCTATCCGCTGCCATCACATTGTTCACGTTGCTTTCCCCCACTCTCCTTTTGTCTTTTTAGACTGTGAGCTCTTTGGGGCAGTCACTGCCTGATACTCTGGGTTTGTACAGAATCCAGCACAATAGCCCTGTTCTTGGTTGGCCCCTAGGCTCCACCAGAATAAACATTAATAATATTCTTCACTTTCAGTCCTTGAACAACTAGAGCAAAACAGCTTTGGGGTTTACTTTGCAGAAGTACCTACATTTAAGTATTTAATGCAGTAATCTCTAAAATGCTATAGGGTTCTTGTAGACGGATGGTGCTCTATAACAGTAGGGCATTATTATTTATAGAAGTAGACTCATTACAGTTGCCAACAATTTGCAAGGGTGGATTATTATTAACAAATGGTTCCTTCTGCCAGAAGGAAATTCCAGGATGTTCCCCCCACCCCAAATTATTCACTGATGCAGCACAGTTTGTGGTTTTGAAAAGTTCTTCAAAGCCTTTTCCCCATCATTTTAAAACATCTTAATATATTTTTCTCCTTGAAATGCAGTTACAAATTTCACTTTATATATAGATGATAAAAATCAGCTGATGGGTTTCTGTAAATCACAAAGCTACCTAAGGAATGATAAAAAATTTTTTCTTAAAAAAAAATAGAGATGGGTGTATAGGTGTATAGGGGAGGAGAGTTTGCAAAACAAAATACAGAGAAATGCCTGAGGAAAGTTAGCATTAAAAAGCTATCAACTTGATTAAGGTTAGATACAACATTCATAACTCCAGCTTCATGTGGATTCCTGTTGGAGATTTCTTTGTAAAATCACTAAGAAGGAGCAGAGCTCAAAGAGAGCATGCCAAAGGGGAAGAATTTAAAAAATCTAGACAAGTCTTTAAGAACCTGATTCAAACACTACTGAAGTAAATGGGCTTTAGACCAGGCCCTTAACCTTGTTTTTAATCCCTCCAATCAGATTTTTAGCAGTTCTTTGGGAACCTGCTATTGGAAAAGAATACGTGGTAATTATAAATAAAACAAGAGTTCCAAACTATACCCTAAGATGAGGTCAGTATAGCATGAGAAGTTATGTCATCTTTAGCAGACCACATCACGTCTGCTTCTGTATGGCCACATTTAACTAGCAGACGTTCATTGCAATAGATGACAGAGCCTAGAAGTAATCATCAATCAGCTCTATACAAGCTCTGGTGTCGAGGGCTTAATTTGTATTTGGCTGTCTATAAAATTGAATGTAACATTACTACACTAAAGCCATTAAGAAAAGAGCTCTAAGTGTTTGTGAATGTGACTATCTACATAAAAAATGGTATCAGAAATATTCCCCGTGCAGATACAGCTTCTGTGATGCAGTACTGCCGAGCAGGCCAATATTTAAAGTAATAGGGTCTTGTTGTGAAATTATTTACTGACAAAGTTTTATCTTCAAAAAATCTTTCTTCACTATATGTGAAAAAGCCTGGTTACTTACCTTGTACAGTAGCTGGAGTTCTTTGAGATATGTATTCCTCAAGGTGCATATGCGCTCTATACACCTGAGACTGGATGATTTTTTGTTAGCAATGTCCCTGGGTCCACACCTATACCCTTCTCCTCCTCATGTGCCAAACCAAAGGTATGAGGGGATGGGAGATGGACTAATTGCCTCTGTAGTTCCTTCTCTACCATGAATACCTTGTATAGAAACAAGCTAAATAACCAGACATCCAGTGAGGGTCCATCTGCGTATTCCATTTGAGGTGACTCACAATCAGTGTTTATCGAGGACGATGGTGTCAGCAGCTCTGCTGTATTGCAGAGCGAAGGACTGTTCTTCTGAAGGATGTGTCTTTTATAGAACCTTGTACCAGGATGTAACACTTCATAGAGGCATGAACAGAGCCCCATGCTGCCACTCTATAGGAACATCTCAAAGTGAAGGTATCTCAGAGGAGATTGCTTCTCCTCTCATACATTTGGCAAAAAAGACAAATACTTAAGGACATTTCCTAAAAGGTTTCATCCTCAGCATGTAAAATGCCAAGGCTTGTCCAACATCCAAAGAGTACAGCTTCTCATCTTCTCTGGTAGCATGGAGATTCTGGTGGAAGACAGGTAAAATGAATGACCTGGGCCAGACAGAATTCCAAGATTACTTTCGGAATGAATTTAGGATGTCACCTCAAGGAGACCTTATCCTTACGGATGACCATATAGGGAGGGACTGCCATAAGGGCGCCAGCTCATCTACTCTTCTGGCTGAGATGATTGCAACCAGAAAGGCAACCTTCATGGATAGATGAGCAAAGAAACATGGAAGCTAAAGGTTTGAAGGGGGAATTTGTTAGTGTGGATAAGACTAGCTCAAGGTTCCATAGTGGGTAGGTTTCATTACTAGAGGAAAGGTTCTGATAAGTCCCTTTGAAAACCTTACTGTAATCAGATAGGCGAAGATTGTATGGTTGTCCACTAAAAGGCAAAAGGCACTAATAACTGCCAAGTGTACTCATAAGGAGGTGAGGCAACTGTGACATTTTCAGAGACAGGAGTTAGTTCAGAATATTAGGGATCTCTGAATACTTTAGGGCTAGCCGATGATGTTGATACCATGCAAAGAACCTCTCCCATTTTGCAGTATAGTGTTTTCTTGTGGAGTCTTTTCTGCTATTGCTAATGATGGATTGTACAGCCTCCATGCATGATCTTTCATCCAAATATGAAGCTGCTAGACAAAGAGATACTGGTTTGCAAGGGAGGATCTTGCCCGTGTCTTGGGTTAACAGGTCTGGCAGGAGCTTTTAAATGTAGATGCAAGGAGAATGCTAGTGAACTAAAACTGCCTTGGCTACATGGGGGCTACTAAGATCACCAACATTTTGTCCTGTTTGATCTTCCTCTGGACCCAAGGCAAGAGGGGAATGTATGGAAATGCATACATTAGTGGTTCTGAATGTTGTACTAGAAATGCATCCCATTTGGAGCTGTGTCCTCATACCGTTTGAGGAGGCTGGACATTTCCTGTTTTTGTTAGATGCAAAGAGATCCCATGATGGGAATTCCTGTTGTTGAAAGATGTTCTATACCACCAAGTCGTTAAGTTCCCATTTGTGGTCTTTGGAGAAGTGTCCTCTGATATGGTCTGCCAGAGCATTTTGCACCCCTGGAAGATGCACTGCTCAAAGCTGATATGGTGGCAGAGATATGACAGAAATTGTTTGCAAGCCTCATGCACTGTATTCAATTTTGAATTCCTGAAGGGTCCAGATAGCTCCCGAACCTCACAGGGAGGAGTCTGTAATTAGTTTTTTCGTGGGTCAGGGTGTGTGTGCAAAGGGAACTGACTTCATGTTTTCCTACCAGGCAAGTGACCTCAGGACCCCATGGGGGAGCGAAACTGACTTGCCAAGAGTAAGCTTTCATGGCACATAGATTGTCCATAACTATGCTTGTAGACTGGGATTCTCAAACTTCATTGCATCGTGACCCTTCAAACTGAGAGTTGGAAAAGAGTTGTCTTTGTTTAGTGAGGGGATTAGAGAGACCAGGGCGATAATTCTGAAACATAAAAGCAGATTAAGTCATTCAGCTGTCAGATATAGTATGAGCCTCCAGCCTCCTTTCTTCTTGTGGATGAGGAAATATCTTAAGTAAAATCCTCTTCCCATGTATTGGGGTGTTGCCAGCTCTATGGTTCCCAGATGGAGCAGAAAGTCCACTTCCTGGGTGAACATCCTCTCGTGAGAGGGTCCCTGAACAGGGACTCTGTTGTATATCCATCATATATCCAGGGGTGATGATTTCCAGAGCACACGTCTGACGTTAAATGGTGCCATGCTGGAAAAAAAAGTAAGCTAGGCAGCTAATAAAAAAGGGTGTGGGAATCTGGCTCAAGTGGACTTGGTATGAGGACTCAAAGGTCTCATCAAAAGTCATCAGTTAGTAATGACATTCAGCTATTACTGGACTGGCTGGATTCACGCTAGTGACTGTAATGTACATTCTGTGGCTGCTTGATTTTGACTTTGATTTTAACAGACCTTGTGCGGTGGCAGTATGCAGCACATGTTCCGTTCCTCAATCTGTAAGCTAAAGAGCCAGGGAGCTACAGGTGTTGTATGCTCTCAGCAGTTTCTGTGTTTTCTGTGAACTAATGTTTCTTTAGCACAAGGGACACCACAGTGACCTTGAGGGGAAAGGCTCCATTATCCCCTCACCTATCTCCTACACCACAGCTCCTATTTATTTTTAAGCTAAATTTCAGGCTTAAAGAAATGTAAAAAAAACCTGTTTTGACAGTAAAACAAAAGATCTTACTGTCACGGAGTCCCTGGGCGATGCTTTGGAACTGCTCCCCACAGAGCCAGTCAGGACTTTGGGGAGCCTCCTCTCCCTTGGAGCAGACTGTCTTCAGGGCAAGAAGCTCACACGGTTTCACCTCCTGGGTCTCTCCTTGGAGTATTCAGCATATGCCCTTCCGTGCGCTTCCCACAGCGAGTACGCCCAGGCAGGGTCCTGGGGAAGCCAGAGGGTCCTGCATGCACCCCCACTTCACTTCGCAGTCAGATGTGACTCTTAGCCAGCCAGTAAAACAGAGGTATTAGATGACAGGAACACGGTCTAAAACAGAGCTTGTAGGTACAGAGAACCAGACCCCTCAGCCAGGTCCATTCTGGGGCCCAGCGAGGCAGACACTCACGTCTGCACTCACTTCTAGTCCCCAGCCAGCTTCAAAATTGAAACACCCTCCAGCCCCTCCTTTCTGGTCTTTGTCTCTTTCCCGGGCCAGGAGGTCACCTGATCTCTTTGTTCACCTTTAGCTATTCCTTTGCAGGGTGAAGGGCCCCATCCATTTGTTGCTAGGATACAAAGTGTCGGCAATTTATGCACACTGGTAACTTAAGAAATGCATAGGGGAAACTGAGGCACCCACACAGTATTCAGAGGAAACATTAAGAACAGCCCCACTTTGTCACACTGACCAACACCTACTTTTCATTCACTTGATTTCTTTTTCTGAAAGGAGACAACACCAACACAAACACAGGGCCTATTCTGGAAACCCTGTATGAATATGAGTAAGGGTACATCTACACCAGGTTTCCCCAAACTTTTTACCTTGCATCCCCACCCCGCCCCAGCTGTGGTTGGGAGCTGGGACCAGATGTGGGGCTGGAGTTGCAGCCAGGGTGAGAGCCAGGGGCCGAGGCCGGGACCACAGCTGGGGGCAGGAATGTGGCCAGGAATGGGGTCGGGACTGAGAGTGGAGCCGTGCTGGGGCAGGACTGGAGCTGCAGCTGGGCTGGGAGCCAGAGGCTGAGACTGGGGCTGCAGCTTGGGGTGGAGTCGGAGCAGAGCTGGGGGCAGAGCAGGGCTGGTTGGTGCTCCCTGGCCCCCTTGGGGGCTGGCCTGGGCCCCACTGCGCCTCCCAAATATTCCTCCATGCCTGCCTAGAGGGGGCATGCCCAATAGTTTGGGGATCACTGGTCTACACTTAAAAAGCTACAGCTGCACACCTGTGCCGGCGTAGCTCTTCAGTGTAGACACCATCTATGCTGATGGGAGGGTCCCTTCCATCAGCGTAGTTAATCCACCTCGCCAAGAAGTGGTAGCTAGTTCAGTGGAAGAATTCCTCCACTGACCTAGCACTGCCTACATCAGAGGTTAGGTTTGCTTACCTACAATGCTCAGAGGTGCAGACTTTTCACACCTGAGTGACATAGTTAAGCCAACTTAATTTTCAAGTGTAGACCAGGCCTCAATCAAGCTAACTATCTTCTTGCCTGCTGAATCAGATGTAAGATATTTCCTGTCAATGCTCATCTCCAGTAATGCCAGACGTATCTTGTACATTGTGGCATTTAGTCTGAATGGAACATACCCAGAACACAGCCTGGAATCCTTGAATTTTTCAGTAATGGCAAGAAGGTGAAATGTTTCCACCTGTGCAGTGGCTCTGTTGCTAACAGTGAGACACTGCTAACTTCTCCAGGGAGTGAATTACTCAGGGAGTGGATTATGCAGGGAGAATTTGGAGGTAACACTCCTTCTCCAGGGTCAGGGTGAAGATTATATCATTCTCTCTCTCAACCCTTTAGGGTTTATTCTGGGAGTATAAGATCAACTTCAAAGTGAGTCACTTGCTTTCTCAGACTTAGAAGCACCACATGGACCAAGAGCTCCTTTAGCATATTCCTAAGAAATGGGGCTGAGTGAATAAGATAGTGTGCTTGGAAACGTAGGGCTCTTTCACTGAAAATTGGTAAGAAAAATGAAAAGACAAGACCTCTCAGCTTAACCTCTGGGCTCCTGGCTGTAATGTGCAGACTCTTTACATTGGGGTATAGCTTTCTTTAAATGTAATATTTGGCTTTCCTAGTGGTGGTACTTTGCTGGCAGACTGGAAATCAAATTGAGGAATAGATAGAGCATTCTTCCACTTTACACATGGGTTTTACAACATCCCTTCTCTTAATACCAACAGAATACTCTGCGCAGCCTCTCTGTTTACAGAAAAGATGGCAATATCTTTAATCTCTATATAAAAATATCAACTGCCTGAGGCTTCAGCTGCTCAGTGGCATCCAAAAAAGTGGAAAGATGCATGGACAGCTTTTAATCACTTGAGGAAGCCTATATATATATATATAGCGAGAGAGAGTGTTAAAATCACTTAAGAGTTCTCAGATTTTCTCTCATCGAGCACTTTTTCAACATTCAGACTCCATTTTACTAGAATTAAATCCATTTAATTCTGTCTGGTCAGCATATTCATAATTTGCATTTCCTTCACTGTCTCTTTCTCCATTTATCAGAATTATTGCTGAAATGTAATTTATATGCAGTTTACACTAATAAGTGGAATTGATTAACCTTCTGTTTGCTTGGGGGAAGGGAAGCCATGTTTTAACAGTAACAATCCCTTAATGTTTAGTCAGGTCAAAGCTCCTGCTCACCAATGGGAGGGAGTGCAGGTGTTACTGGCACAGATTCTCTTATCCACCCTGCACCCCGGTAATGGATGTCATGAATAGGAATATCCTCAGGAACACTGGCTGCATTAAAAGATAGTCACTAAGCTGTTAGGATTCAAAGAATAGCTAAACCAGGGCTTAAATTCAGCTGGAGCTGTCCGGAGCAGAGCTCTGGTAAATATTTTTAAAGCCTCGAGCTCCTTTGCGCCCCATGGGGCTGAAGCTCCTAGCCTCGGGGCTCTGGGAAATACTATATGAGAATTTAAGCCCTGAGCTAAACCATGCTTTCCGCAGCTCTGCGCAGCCTACTAATTAGTAAAGCTTACAAGATATTTACTGGTATAATTCATCCAGAGACTGGGTCTTTCTATTCTACCCTAGCAGATATCACCCCTCCAAAAGTAGTGCGAAAAGCACTGTTTTCAAGGCAATACAACAAGTTGCAGTATGGATGACAACTGCAAATTGTATTTAGAAGCAACCACTGCTACTAGCACTGACATTTTCTGTTCCTATCCAGGAAATAGTTATGTCTAATTTGATATAATTTGATTAAATTCTAAAGAGCAAACAAAAAAAATATGCCTCATGCTCAGTAAGAGGCTTAATAATTATTATTGATTAATGGCTCCCAGCAGCACTTCTGTAGCTAAAGCTCTGCCATTATTTCCATTGGAAAGTCTGACTTTGAGGAGTTTATAAAGCTGGTCAATTCAATTCATACCGTGTTGCAACCTGATGCATATTATATGAGAGTGTGTAGCATGTATCTAAGAATTTGAGTCTCCATTCTATATTCCTTGCAGATCTAAATTTGTCACGGACTTTAAGGCTGTTTTCTTCAGTTTTTAAATTCTTTGGGACTTCTGGTCACAATGAATGCAGGTTTGGGCCTTTGGTGTTAATGAAAGTGTCAAGAATATAAGTTGTTCTGCAACCTCTACTATTGCCAATGCACTTCACTCCTCACCTCCCACATCTCTTGCCATTCGACTCTTAGAGCTTTCCTGGCTAGAAACTGCCAGGCATACAGTGGGGTAATGTGGATTAACACCCAATAAGAGCTTTATAATCATGATCACATAATAATTAAAAATCCACCGCTCATTTTCACTTGAGACCAGAACCAACACTGGAACCCAGGTGCCCAGACATGAATGGATGGGTGCACTGACACTGACCCAACTGTCAGAGATTTATGGACAATGTATCTGCTTAGGAGGGCTTTTGGGGAGGCCTGACATAATAGGGTGGAGTATGATTTTGCTGCCTTAAGTTACTAGCTTGTTAAATTAATTATTTTTGTCGTCCTTGAATGCCACATGCTGCTGGGGTGACTATTCCTGTGTAAACTGTGATCCTGACTAATAGTCAGAGCACCCAGAATGGTGGACAGGCATATTTTTGTATTTAAATATAAATAAATAAATAGCCATTTATATAACTTTCTAGCATACCACATACAAATTCTCACCTGAAATATGTTTTTTTTTTAAAAAAACAGATCTGATTTTAATTGCTTTTGCCTTTTTTTAAATTTAGAGATAAGACACAAATATAAAAACATTACAAAACACCCTAAGCTTTCAGATTCCTTTATAATCAATGCTGTAAAGAAGACAGGGCAGAATTTCACTAAATAACATTTTTGAAATTAGCTAATTGGGACTCTAAAATGTTGCTGTTCAGTAGCAATTTTCATTGACTCATCTCTATTACTGAAGAATAAATCAGAGAGACAAGGGGGAAAGTACCTTTGATTGGACCAACTTCTGTTGGCGAGAGAGAAGTTTCGAGCTTACACAGATCAGAGACAAACAATGTTTGGCCTGTTGCTACCTTCTGTCAGGTATAAGTGAGAAAAACAGACTTAGTGGAAGCTGCTATGTGAGGTTAAGAAAGTTAAGAATGGCTGATGGGTCTCATTTAAGCCTAGCTGCACATCCGTGCTGCTTTCTTTGGACACTTTGTAAACTGTCAGCAATTTTCCCTCTGTGGTGGTGGGTCCATGTGTTTATACTGTAATCAAATGTTTCTTAATACGTTGCTTTCCCTGGGGGAGAGCTATCACAGGTTATTTCTTATATATGCTGAGTAAATGTGAAGGACTCTAGTAACACATAGTCTAGACACGTGCTATGTTAACCAGCTCTATGCACCTAGTTCTGCAACTGTGCACCTCAACCCTGACAAGCAGTAGCCACTATGTTACATTCCTCAGACTTCCTTGAGTTTCTACTGAAATTTGAAGAAAATCAAAGATCCCAGAAGCAAGTAAAAAAGAGAAACTGAGACTGTTATATGGGGTCGCAGTTTATCAGCGTGATCGCCACGCACCCCTTACATATCACTGTTTAATTTGTCATTAACTGTTTCCCCCATGTGGACCATAATTCTGTAACTGATTGTCTGAATGAATTTTGAGTCTCATGGTATGAAATAATGTAGAAAATACAACTGAAAAATAGAAATGAGATGTACTGGACCTTTTGTTAAAGCTTATAATGGAGTTAAGGGGCTTGTAGAATACTGTTATTGATACAATATATCAGCCATTACTGCAAATAATAGCATCAAAAAGTATGAGCAATAGCAAAATTACAGACAAATGTAGATTCTGCTCATTGCTTTGTTACAGAAATACGTCTCTACTTCTTATAGTTCAATATATAGCTGTGTATGGTTCCTTATCACTTAATGTAATCACTAGGTGCAGGTCAGTTTCCAGTATTCTGGGGCCAGCTTGGTTTCTGTTCCTGGAAGGCTATATGTTAGAACTGGTAGAGAGTAAATTTTGACACTGGGCATAAGCCTTTCTGTCAAGACTTGGGCAAGTTATTATAAGAAAATCTATGCCAGCTCTTTTCCAGAAGATAATTTGAGATGCAATGCCAACTGCAAAGCACTTTTTTTTTAAATTGATCTATAATCTTTTGCAGGAATTTCTCCTAACTCTAATATGGTACTTAATGGAATTTTATATAGAAATTTGTATTAATCTAAGCCCAGACCAGAGGACATGTTAAAATTATATGTCCCATGAGCTGCATTTCTAATACACACAAAGATGGTATCATCACATTTTGTACCAAATAAAATTACCTTCTTGGTTATCAAATCTAATTTTTGTACTATCTCCTACCTATGCACAGTACATTAAAGAAAAGTAAGGTAATCCCCCTGTTGGAGGCACTAGACTACTTTGAATAAAGGAAAACTGCTTCCCACTTGAGGATTCTTCTTACCAAAAAGGCCCAAACAGCCCAATCTCACTTCAGAACGTCATTCTCCATCCACACCTAAAAAAAAAGGTTCCTTGCTTCAATGGCTCAAATCTCTTCTCCTAGGTTTCTTCAGTGATGGTCCAGTGTTCTGTGATTATTTTTGTGATTTTTTAAAAATGAATGACCTCAACTGAAATGCTATGTTTTATACAAACATTTGCCCAAGCATGCACCCAGAATTTAGGAGGATGCAGATTTATAGGTGAAGGTCACAAGCTACTACTGGGAAAGGAAAACACCCATTTAAGTTGAAGACAATGGACCAGAAATTATCAGTTTAGAGAATGCAAAAGTGCTTACAATTCAAACACGTTTATCACTGTGTCCTTCAGGTACTCTTAACTCCTAAATTCTTTAGTAAGTAAGAGAATGGCCAAAGAGAATTCATCCCTATTTCCTTTGACTTTTCCTTACCTGACTAGCAGGGGTCTGTCCAATCACTGCTTCATAAGGAGGGGGCAGCTCCGTTGGATATAGCATTCCTGGACTGTTAATGGTGACTTCATATAAAGCACTGAAGGGGGAATGAGGAAAGTCCAAATGGAGACCTCTGTTAAAGAAAATAAATGTTCAATTATCATTTCACTGCACTGGATTTACCTGGAAAACTAATGTCATCTTCCACAGTGATGTAGTTAGCAGATGCATGCCACTGAATTTGTGATTGAACCCATTACAAAGCAGTCTGTTGAAGAGATTCATCAGACAAGTGAAATGAAGCCTAAATTCAAAGGATAGTTTAAAAATTTTATTCCATTTTTGGATACTGGACATTTATACCAATCTATTCTATAGGCATTAATATCTTGCACATACAGTACCCTGTAGCAATGTACATTAAATTAATGGCAATTTCCTCAAAAGATTAACTCTCACATTTAAATTCTGTGTATAATGCTAACAACTTTGGTAAAATTAATAGCATCTTTGTTTAATGTTCAAATATTGTTATCCCTATCTTGTCTGAATTCATCCACTTCTCCATCATGGTCTTTTTTATACAGCAGCACTAATATAAACAAATGAATGTTTTAAATAGGGCTGTCAAGTGATTAAATAAATGAATCATGATTATTCGCACGATTAATCATGCTGTTATACAATAATAGAATACTATTTATTTAAATATTTTTGGATGTTTTCTACATTTTCAAATATTGATTTCAATTACGACACAGAACACAAAGTGTACAGTGCTCACTTTATATTTATTTTTGATTACAAGTATTTCCACTGTGAAAAAACGAAACAAATAGTATTTTTCAATTCACCTAATACAAGGACTGTAGACTAGAGCAATCTCTTTATCATGAAAGTTGAACTTAAAAATGTAGAATTATGTACAGAAAATAACTGCATTCAAAAATATAACAATGTAAAACTTTAGAGCCTACAAGTCCACTCAGTCCTACTTCTTGTTCAGCCAATCACTCAGTCTGTTTACAATTTGCAGGAGATAACACTGCCGCTTCTTGTTTACAATGTCACCTGAAAGTGAGAACAGGCATTCACATGGCACTGTTGTAGCCGGCATTGCTAGATATTTACGTGCCAGATGTGCTAAAGATCCATATGTCCCTTCATACTTCACCACCATTCCAGAGGACAGGCGTCCATGCTGATGATGGGTTCTGGTCGATAACGATCCAAAACAAAGTGGATCGATGCATGTTCATTTTCATCATCTGAGACAGACGTCACCAGCAGACGGTTCACTTTCTTTTTTGGTTCAAGTTCTGTAGTTTCTGCATAGGATTGTTGCTCTTTTAAGACAGCTGAAAGCATGCTCCACACCTCATCCCTCTCGGATTTTGGACGGCACTTCAGATTCTTAAACCTTGGGTCAAGTGCTGTAGCTATTTTTAGAAATCTCACATTGGTACCTTCTTTGCATTTTGTCAAATCTGTGAAAGTGTTCTTCAAACAAACATGTGCTGGGTCATTGTCCGAGACTGCTATAACATGAAATGTGGGTAAACAGAACAGGAGACATACAATTCTTCCCCAAGGAGTTAAAGTCACAAATATAATTAACGCATTATTTTTTTAACAAACATCATTAGCAGGAAAGCACGTCCTCTGGAATGGTGGCCGAAACATGAAGGCGCATACGAATGATTAGCATATCTGGCTTGTAAATACCTTGCAACGCTGACTACAAAAGTGCCATGCGAATGCTTGTTCTCACTTTCAGGTGACATTTTAAATAAGAAGCAGGCAACAGCATCTCCTGTAAATGCAAATGAACTTGTTTGTCTTAGCGAGTGGCTGAACAAGAAGTAGGCCTGAGTGGACTTGTAGGCTCTACAGTTTTACATACCATATATACTCGTTCATAACCCGAACATTTTTTGGTAAAAAAGTGATGCCTCAAAGAGTGGGGGTGGCTTATAAACGGGTCTACACCAAAATTTGATGATTTTAAACTCTATGGAATCACTGAAATGAATATCTAATACATTGTCATTTTGTTTACCTGGAGCGTCTGCAGACATGGAGCTCCTCAGCTCTCTGTGGCCGCAGTTCACCATTCCCAGCCAATAGGAGTGGCTTCCAGCAGCTCCCATTGGCTGGGAACAGCAAACTGCGGCCACAGGGAGCTGAGGGGCTCCATGCCTGCAGACGCTCCAGGTAATTAAAATGTCCCGACCCACCAGTGACTTACCCTGATTGCCAGGAGCAAAAGTTTGCCAACCCCTGAAATATTGGGTTGGCTTATGAAAGGGTCATACAGTTTTTGCTATTTTTACCTAACCATCTTGGGGGGTCGGTTTATAAACGAATGGGCTAATGAACGAGTATATACAGTTTTGCTTTGAGTGCAGTTATGTAACAAAAAAAATCTACATTTGTAAGTTACACTTTCACAATAAAGAGATTGCACTACAGTACTTGTAGGAGGTGAACTGAAAAATACTATTTCTTTTGTTTATCATTTTTACAGTGGAAATATTTGTAAAAAAAATAATATAAAGTGAGCACTGTACACTTTGTATTCTGTGTTGTAATAGAAATCAATATACTTGAAAATGTAGAAAAACAGCCACAATCAACAGCCCTAGTTTTAAAATATGTTCTAGGAGACTCTGTGAAACATGAACAAAACTACAGTTCATATTTTTGGAAAAGACATCCACTATAAAGGAAGGACGCTATGGGGCTGTCTGTATTATATAATTCATTTTTCTCTGTAGTAGTCTCAATCTATGCCCCAAAACTATGAAGGAATGATGTTAATGTTCAGAGATAAAGAATTACCTCTGTGCTTCCATCACAGGTGCGCAGGTATATTCAGGTGGGTAGTAGGGTGGTGGTGGTATTGGAGGTATGAACTCATCGAAGTCCAGGGTCTGATGCAGAATAGTTCCATGGGGAGTCATACAGTCTGGGTTGGTGGAATGTGACCTCTGTGGCAGAAACTGAAAATAAATAAAAACGGTAAGGTTTCTTCAGATGGTAATGGTAGAAATGACAAAAATAAGAAGAAGACAGATTCTGCCATCCTTATTTTCATTGAGTTGTACCTTATTCCACAAGTAGCATTGCTGCAATCAATTGGTCTGCTTCAGGGAGTAGAGTACTACTCAGTATGTGTGAGAGCGGTAGAATCTGGCCCAAAAGAAGGATGAGGAAATTCATAGAATCATAGAATATTAGGGTTGGAAGAGACCTCAGGAGGTCATCTAGTCCAATCCCCTGCTCAAAGCAGGAGCCACACCAACTAAACCATCCCAGCCAAGGCTTTTTCAAGCTGGGCCTTAAAAACCTCTCAGGATGGAGATTCCACCACCTCCCTAGGTAACCCATTCCAGTGCTTCACCACCCTCCTAGTGAAAAAGTTTTTCCTAATATCCAACCTAAACCTCCCCCACTGCAACTTGAGACCATTACTCCTTGTTCTGTCATCTGCTACCACTGAGAACAGTCTAGATCCATCCTCTCTGGAACCCCCTTTCAAGTAGTTGAAAGCAGCTATCAAATCCCCCCTCATTCTTCTCTTCTGCAGACTAAACAATCCCAGTTCCCTAAGCCTCTCCTCATAAGTCATGTGCTCCAGCCCCCTAATCATTTTTGTTGCCCTCTGCTGGACTCTTTCCAATTTTTCCACATCCTTCTTGAAGTGTGGGGCCCAAAACTGGACACAGTACTCCAGATGAGGCCTCACCAATGTCAAATAGAGGAGAATGATCACGTCCCTCAATCTGCTGGCAATGCCTCTACTTATATAGCCCAAAATGCCGTTAGCCTTCTTGGCAACAAGGGCACACTGTTGACTCACATCCAGCTTCTCGTCCACTGTAATCACTAAGTCCTTTTCTGCAGAACTGCTTCCTAGCCATTCGGTCCTTAGTCTGTAACAGTGAATGGGAGTCTTCTGTCTTAAGTGCAGGACTCTGTACTTGTCCTTGTTGAATCTCATCAGATTTCTTTTGGCCCAATCCTCTAATTTGTCTAGGTCCCTCTGTATCCTGTCCCTACCCTCCAGTGTATCTACCACTCCTCCCAGTTTAGTGTCATCTGCAAACTTGCTGAGGCTGCAGTCCACACCATCCTCCAGATCATTAATGAAGATATTGAACAAAATTGGCCCCAGGACCGACCCTTGGGACACTCCGCTTGAAACCGGCTGCCAACTAGACATGGAGCCGTTGATCACTACCCGTTGAGCTCGATGATCTAGCCAGCTTTTTATCCACCTTATAGTCCAATCATCCAACCTATACTTCTTTAACTTGCCGGCAAGAATACTGTGGGAGACCATATCAAAAGCTTTGCTAAAGTCAAGGAATAACACATCCACTGCTTTCCCCTCATCCACAGACCCAGTTATCTCCTCATAGAAGGCAATTAGGTTAGTCAGGCATAACTTGCCCTTGGTGAATCCATGCTGACTGTTCCTGATCACTTTCCTCTCCTCTAAGTGCTTCAGAATTGAGAACCTGCTCTATGATTTTTCCAGGGACTGAGATGAGGCTGACTGGCCTCCCCCATTCGCCATGAGTTTTCAAAGATAATGGCCAATGGCTCTGCAAATCACATCCGCCAACTCCTTTAGAACCCTCGGATGCAGCACATCCGGCCCCATGGACTTGTGCTCGTCCAGTTTTTCTAAATAGTCCCAAACCACTTCTTTCTCCACAGAGGGCTGGTCACCTTCTCCCCATACTGCTGCCCAGTGCAGCAGTCTGAGAGCTGACCTTGTTTGTGAAGACAGAGGCAAAAAAATCATTGAGTCCATTAGCTTTTTCTACATCCTCTGTCATTAGGTTGCCTTCCTCATTCAGTAAGGGGTCCACACTTTCCTTGACTTTCTTCTTGTTGCTAACATACCTGAAGAAACCCTTCTTGTTATTCTTAACATCTCTCGTTAGCTGCAACTCCCCTACACGCACACATTCCCAAACCTAAAAACTAGGGCTGCCTAGCAATTAAAAAAACGAATTACGATTAATCACACTGTCAAACAATAATAGAATACCATTTATTTAAATATTTTTGGATGTTTTCTACATTTTCAAATATATTGATTTCAATTATGACACAGATACAAAGTGTACAGTGCTCACTTTATATTTATTTTTAATTACAAGTATTTGCACTGTAAAAAAACCAAAAGAAATAGTATTTTTCAATTCACCTAATACAAAGACTGTAGACTAGAGCAATCTCTTTATCATGAAAGTTGAACTTATAAATGTAGAATTATGTACAGAAAATAACTGCATTAAAAAATATAACAATATAAAACTTCAGAGCCTGCAAGTCCACTCAGTCTTGCTTCTTGTTCAGCCAATCACTCAGACAAACATGTTTGTTCACATTTGCAGGAGATAATGCTGCCTGCTTCTTGTTTACAATGTCACCTGGAAATGAGAACAGGTGTTCTCATGGGACTGTTGCTAGATATTTGGCATCACTAGATATTACGTGCCAGATGCGCTAAAGATATATGGCAGAATGTGGGTAAAACAGAGCAGGGTACATACAATTCTCCCCCAAGTAGTTGGGTCACAAATTTAATTAACGCATTTTTTTTTAACGAGCATCATCAGCATGGAAGCATGTCCTCTGGAATGGTGGCCAAAGCATGAAAGGGCAAGGAATGTTTAGCATATCTGGCACGTAAATACTTTGCAATGCGGGCGACAAAAGTGCCATGCAAATACCTGTTCTCACTTTCTGGTAACACTGTAAATAAGAGGAGGGAAGCATTATCTCCCTCGTATAAATATAAACAAAACTTGTCTGTCTAAGCAATTGGCTGAATAGAGATAGGACTGAGTGGACCTGTAGGCTCTGAAGTTTTACATTGTTTTGTTTTTGAGTACAGCTATGTAACAAAAAAAATCTACATTTGTAAATTGCAGTTTCACGACAAAGATTGCACTACGGTACTTGTATGAGATTAATTGAAAAATACTATTTCTTTTGTTTATCATTTTTACAGTGAAAATATTTGTAATAAAAAAATATACACTGTGATTTCAATTACAACACAGAATACAAGATATATGAAAATGTAGAAAAATGTCCAAAATATTTAATTTTTAATTACCGGTAGTAGTCTATTGTTTAATAGTGCAATTAAAACTGTGATTAATCATGATTATTTTTTTTTACTTAATTGCGTGAGTTAACTGCAATTAATCGACAGCCCTACTAAAATCAAAAAATACAACTGTACCAAACTCTAAACCGTAACAATGACTGAGAATTACAAATCAAGGGCCTGAAGCTGATCAGGCTCTAACACAGCAATAGGATCAAAAAGAACACTCAGTTATATAGAAAAACTGTGACATAAATGAGCCTGTTAGCAGGTTTAAACGACAGTGTGATACTATGGGGACTGTTCTGAAGATCAAATGAAACCTGGCCTTTGTGACCCTGTTCTATATGCTTTGCATGGGGAGAAGCACACCAATGGCCAATCAAAACACACAGAGGCATTCTTTCACCTTCTGTTGAGTCTTTGCTGTCATATTATTTTTGTAGGATTGGGAGATGATCGGGTCTTTAGCTCACCTTTTGAAACAATTGAGCTAAGAAAATTTGCTGAAGGCACACTTCTGCTTTATACTGGAACAAGTGAATACACCTGTTTGTACTGTTGTCTCATTGTATTATTATGGTTTTTACAAAATTTCCACTGACACAGATTAAAGAAGCAGTCATATAACAGGAAAACAAAAATTTTTATGTTTAGAAGACCTAGCAAACGGCTTTCATTTTTAGCTTGGCAGGGGGTTATAACTTTCTGGGAAAAACTCATCTCAGATGTAAATCTGATTTTACATTACATCAGCAATGAATTTTGCTCCTTGTGTCTAGAACACGGGTAGGCAACCCATGGCACGTGTGCCGAAAGCAGCACGAGAGCTGATTTTCAATGCCACTCAGACTGCCTGGGTGCTGGCCACCGGTCCGGGGGGCTCTGCATTTTAATTTAATTTTAAATGAAGCTTCTTAAACATTTTTAAAACCTTATGTACTTTACATACAACCATAGTTTAGTTATATATTATAGACTTAGAGGAAGAGACCATCTAAAAATGTTACAATGTATTACTGGCACATGAAACCTTAAATTAGAGTGAGTAAATGAAGACTCGGTGCCCCACTTCTGAAAGGTTGCCGACCCCTGGTCTAGAAGGTTAAAGTAATCATTGTTCCTTGAAACACTCTATGTATAAGAAGTCTCAAAGGTCACAGTCTCAATGATGTAATATAACGGAGGGCCAGAGAGCCAGGTTTCCTTTGTTTGTGGGAAATTAACAATTAGAGGCTTACTAATTAGCTGTCAAGTTATACTTTCCAAGATGTCTACTAAGTAATTAGCCTCCCATGCTCCAGATTCTCCTGCCACCTGTCAATCTACCCCTTTCAGTCAGTGTGTTCTACTGATGCTTCTAGAACAAGAAAAGCATACTCATAGTAGTTACATATTACCTCTGGCCTGATGCCCACTAGGCTGGCAAAGCTCTTCCCAGGTTGAACCAAGGAACAAAAGGTATACTAAACCCTTAATGATGCTAGCCTAGGCAAGAAGTGGGGGGTTGAGTGGGGTGTCAATAGTCGCCCAGGTGGAGTCTCTGACAGACGTACAATGAGAAAGTGTCACAGGGAGCATATTGCAGCAGGACAATCTGTCTCTCTCAGACAGACATGGGGTTAACTGGGCTGAGAGGAGTTTGCAAAAAAAGATTAAGGTAGAGGTAAGGGGAAATATACATCTAGCCCTGTTGTTCTACATGCTTGCTCTTATTCATAGATTTATAGATTCAAAGGCCAAAAGGACCATTGTGATCATCATCTAGTCTGACCTCCTGTATAACACAGACCACAGAACTCCACCAAAATAATTCCCTTTCAACTAGAAAATATCTTTAAAACAAAATCCAATCTTGATTTAAAAATTGCCAGTGACTGAAAATCCACCATAGCCCTTGGTAAATTGTTCCAATGGTTAATTACTCTCACTGTGAAAAAATTTACAGCTTATTTCCAGTCTGAATTTGTCTAGCTTCAACCTGCAGCCACTGGACCTTGTTCGTACCTTTTTCTGCTAGACTAACTATCCCTTTATCAAATATTTGTTTCTCATTTAGATACTTATAGACTGATCAAGTCACCTCTTAACCTTCTCTTTGTTAAACTAAATAGATTGAGCTCCTTGAGTTTATCACTATAAGGCATAATTTCCAATTCTTCAATCATCCTGCTGGCCCTTCTATGAACCTGCTACAATTTATCAACATCCTTCTTGAATTACAAAGGTCTTACAGAAGTTTAAGCATATTACATCAACATTATTTCCTTTAGCAATCAAACTTGTAATCTCATCAAAAGAAGATATCAAATTAGTTTGACTGGATCTATTTTCCATAAACCCATTTTGATTGTCATTAATTATATTATCTTCCTTTAATTCTTTATGAATCATGTCTGTATCAACTGCTCGTTTAGCTTGTCCTGGATCGATGTCAGCCTGACAGGCCTGTATATTAGCCGGGTCATCCCATCTACCCTTTTTAAACATTGGCACAACCTTAGCTTTCCTCCAGTCTTCTGGAACTTCCCTAGTGTTCCAGGACTTATTGAAGACCAACATTGGTCCAGCGAGCTCTTCAGTTAGTTCTTTTAAAACTCTTGGATACAAGTTATCTGGAACTGCTGATTTTAATATGTTTAAACTTAGTAGTTGCTGTTTAACATCCTCATGAGTTACTAATGGAATGGAAGGCATGTCATTATTATCATAATCTGAAATGACTACATGAACGGGCTTTTTTCCAAATACAGAACAGAAAAATATTTAATGAAAACATCTGCCTTGTCTGCATTATTATTGATAATTCTACCATTTCCATCTAGTAATGGACCAAAACAATTGTTAGGATTATTTTTGGTTTCTTTATGCAATTTTAAAAGCCTTCTTCTTATTGTCCTTAAGGGAAATCTCTATGGTCAGCAAAGGTATGTCCCTTTGCTTCTCTTATCAATTTTGTACAATTCATCATTATCCCCCTTCTTCTATTTGTTATAATATATTTTAATTATATTTAATTATAAATAAAAATCATTCCAAATAATATATAAATAAATAAATATTGGAATATATAATTAAAATAATTATATTTAATTATAAATAATACATAATTATTTGGAATTCCTCCTGGTCTTCTTGTCTCTGCTCACCACAGTCTGCCTATCATAGTCTGTCTCCAGCCATTAAGAAAGCCTCTTGTCTCTGTGTTCCTCTCTCTCCAATTCCTTGGTGGCCAGTTTCATTCTTCCATTAACCTAAGGTACGGATGTTTCCTGAACCTGGCTGTCTAGGAATGCCTCAGCTTCTCTGATTCTCAATAGCATCTCTTCTTCCCTTTCCAATCCAATAATCTTTTCTTCCAGCACAGCTACCAACTTGTACTTCATACATAAAAAGTCCCTTCTGGCTTCAGGCGGGGGGAGGGGAGAGGAGGTGGAAGGAACACAGCCATTGCAAGTCACAACCACGATTCCATTGCTGTCCGTCTGGAATCAAACACAGAGCTGGACCTGGAAGGAAAGCCTCTCTCACTCCCTCTCTAAATGTCCTCCAAAATTCTCCTCTTAGCTGCCTCTGTTCACGACTCTGAGTGCATAAGGCCTTTGGGTGAATTAATAAATAATACTTTGTTTTTCAAGAAGCCTTGTCTGATTCACTTTAATCAGCCAACATCACAGGCTCCCAAAGTAAAAGAGCTCACTGTCATCAAACCCAGTTAACACAGCTGCTAATGAGGGGGCCTACACTCCAGAGATCCTGTTTACAAATGTTTGGACCGTGTGGTTCCACCCAGAGAGAGGTGCAGGAAGCCAGGCCACTGAGAGGTGCACTCCAGAGGGACTAACGGGTCCAAAGCACAGATTGCCCGGTTACTGTGACAGACAGCAGATGAACCAATACTCAACAGTTTAGTGGCAAGTGCTGGGCCGGTGCAAGGATGTTTCGCGCCGTAGGTAAAACTTCCACCTTGCTCCCTCCCCCGTCCCCGAGCCCCACCCTGAGGCACCTCCCCCACGGCAGCCTCCCCCCCCCACCCTGAGGTGCCCCCCCTGCGGCAGCTCCCCACCCCCACTCTCCGCCTTGAGGCACCCCCCCCCATGCCCCAGATCACCCCTGTTCCACCTCCTCCCCGAGCACACCGTCGTTGCTTCACTTCTCCCACCTCCCAGGCTTGTGGCACCAATCAGCTTAGGTGCCTCAAGCCTGGGAGGCAGGAGAAGTGAAGCAGCCACGGCGTGCTTGGGGAGGAGGCGGGGCAGGGGTGAGCTGGGGCGGGGAGTTCCCCTGCATGCCGCCCCCGCCCCTTACTTGCTGCAGGCAGCCCTCCCTGTGCTCCCCTGCCCCAGCTCCCTCCGCCTAAATGCCGGTGGCAACTGGGGCAGCTGAAGATCCAGCCGCTGCGGTCGCTGCCGAAGAAAACACTGCCCCCCAAACCCTAGTGCCCCAGGCGACCGCCTAGGTTGCCTAAATGGTTGCACCGGCCCTGGGCAAGTGCAGACAGGGCAAGCTGCATTCAGCACCATTTCAGAAACCCTGAAGCAGCTTCCTAAGAAACCCTTTTGCGGTTTGAACCAATGCTGAGAGCAGGTATCAGAAATGGATAAAGGTGAACAGTTGTAGACAAGGACAAACTGCGATCAGCATCATTTCAGCAAGCGTGGTTAAAATCTTATACAATCTTATAGCTGCAGTCAATGTTAGTGGCAAATATTCTGAATTTATTGGCCTCAGAAGAAACATGACATGGCAGCTTATGTCACTGCTCTTATTTGTAATAGTGATCGAAACTTTATCACAATAAAAGAGAAGAAAATACAGTACCTTAGTAACAAATGCAGGCAGCCCAGAGAACCAAGTTGTTTAGGATATGGGCAATCCTTTGGTGATGTTTGTTTATCCCCTTACTGTTGTGCTTCATATTATGAAAGACATGAAACTCAGAGAAGTTTCAAAGTCCACAGGAACCGTGCTTCTAAGTCAATTAGATGTTTTTGAAAATCCCACCCAATTTATCCCTAATCCAAAGTATTAGATTTCATTGGGCAAAAAACTCACCAAGACATCTTGAGACCAATCCTACCTCTCATCTGCGAAAAATATATAACACACATTATGCATCTCTGTTGAAAAGCCTTGAAAAAGATACATAAAATTGGATAATCTTTCTCTCCAAGATTATCTTCTTTTTTCAAACACTTGGAATGGAAATCCCTACAAAATTATTAGAAGAGTTAATCTCCTCCATTTTATTATTTGGAGTAATAAAATCACTCATTTAAAAAATTATACAGGTCAGTATTTCAAAGAGGGCTAGTGGTACAAACCTAAGGGGGTATTATTGGGCATCAGAATGCTGGACCTTGATAGCCTGGTACAGGGCCGGTGCAAGGATGTTTCGCGCCCTAGGCGAAACTTCGACCTTGCGCCCTCCCTGTCCCTGAGCCCCCTCCCCCGTGGCAGCTCCCCTCCTCCACCCTGAGGCACCCCACTTGCGGCAGCTCACCCCTGCCCCACCTCCTCCCCGAGCACGCTGTGGCTGCTTCACTTCTCCCGCCTCCCTGGCTTGCGGCGGGAGAAGTGAAGCAGCCACGGTGTGCTCGGGGAGAAGGCGGGGCAGGGGTGAGCTGGGGCGGGGAGTTCCCCTGCGTGCCGCCTCCCCCTTACTTGCTGCAGGCAGCCCTCCCTGCGCTCCCCTACCCCAGCTCCCTCTGCCTAAATGCCAGTGGTGACCGGGGCAGCCGAAGATCTGGCTGCCGCGGTTGCTGCCGAAGAAAATGGCGCCCCCAAATCCCAGCGCCCTAGGTGACTGCCTAGGTTGCCTAAATGGTTGCACCGGCCCTGGCCTGGTATCATGGGTATCACAATAAACATTGGAGAACACAGAGCAGGAAATATTTGCTATCACATTTGGGTCAACATTTTCATTTCCAAAACACTCAAGACCTCCCATTTAGTGAATTCCTTGAAAACTTTGGGGCAAAGTAGAAGTGAAAACCAGCCCAGCCTCTTCCCCTCTCACAAGAAATTGATACAATTAAACCTTCCCTCCAGGAGACACTGATCCCACTTTTTAAAAATGGGAAAAAGTGAGCCTGCAAAGAGTAAGGTAGTTAATTAAAGGGGAAAAAATGATAGACCCAGAGAGATTACAAGGAACTTTTCCTATAACTAAGATACCAATTTTTAATTAAATACAGTTAAGATATATGTCAAGCCTCCCAAGAAATGGCAGGTTCTAGAAATGACTTACAGATATTGAAATGATAATAAACTCTAGCAAATCCAAAATCAATTTCAAAACTATATAGTGAACTTATTATACTTGAAATGGATGGCAAATGTAATTACAGGAAGAAATGGGAAAAGGTTCTAGATGAAGACATTCCCTTAGAGTATTGGTCCTTCATTTGGGGTAAAGTAGCTCCCTTTTCCAGATATCTAACAGTAAAAGAAAAACAGTATATTTTGCTAATTCAGTGGTATCTCACACTCTCTCATTTAAAGAGAATCTACAATGATGCACCGAACAGTTGGAACGTGTGGGGAATGAAAGATACCTTTATGAATATATGATGGGAATGTCTCAAAGTCCAGGAATATTTGTCAAGTATTTGCAAGCTCATAATGGATCTCAGAGGTCACAGATAAAAAGGCTTGTGCTATCACATAATTGTGCTCACACCATCTAACAGCATGGTGTACTAATGCAGAATTTTGGAAGAAGAGTGAGCTAGCAGATTCTAATAAACTAGCAGGGAATAGGATAGTCTGATAATGGAAATGTTTATAGATGATGTGAGACAAAGGCATAGTTGTTTCTTAAATGCCTGGCTACCATGTCTTGAAAATGTAAAAGACAAAACAAAAGAAATCAAAACACCTGAGGAACAGAGAAATGTTTGTTTTAACAGTAAAACATTCACAGTCTTTAGCCTCCGTTCTGGTAATTTATTGAATTGATGAATATTAAACTTCTGCTCCTGTAATGTAATTTGAAGCAGAGCTGTTTTTCTTGGAATCCACTCAAAGTCTGCCAAATGTAAGTACCCCGTTTCCCCAAATCATCACTGCAGTGACCAATTTTTGAAAGAAACTGATGGAAGAATAAGGAGATTAGGAGTGACAATAAGAAACAAACTTTAAGGGAAAATTAGTTTTGAAACCTGATTGTTATCCTCTTAATATTGTCGCAGTAGTACTAGAGGACGGAAAATGAAAAGTAAAAAGTATCCATTAATTCCACAAAGAGCCACACTCTGCACTGGAAAATGACAACATAATGCCTATTGCCACAGGTCGTAAGTTTGCAAAGGTCTTCGCTGGTTTCTAATGCTTGGACATTGGCAGTGTAGATGTCTCATCCTTCACGGTAAACGGACTCTGAACACATTTGCATTTTTAGAAAATCTTAACATCTTCTGCCCTGCTGGTGAAAGGGAGCACTTACAATGTTAGTTTATCTAATTCCCCAACTGGTGACATCTGCTAATGATGCCATAGTTAATCACAGTGAATTTGTGTGCCCACTTCATAACTACAACAGATATTTCTGCATTTTGGGCAGCAGCAACATATTGTCATACTTAATTCTTTCCTCTTGAGTGGAATGCTGACAAACCAATAATAAGAAAAGTGATCATCTATATCAGAAGTAAAGCTGAATCCTGGCAAAATTATAGGCCCTCACTATCAAAATTAGGGCTGCACAATCATGTGGCACAACAATGTACATTCAATTGTTTACTAACTAGCATGTGAAAGTATTATTATTTGTTGTTTATTTATGGGAGTGCCAGGGGTGAAAGTAACTTAAAGGACTTGCCGGTACTCCAGAGTCCTGCAGAGGAGGAGGGGCCTCAATCGGAAGAGGTGTGGCCTCTGTCAGAAGAGGTAGGGCCTTTAAATTCCAGGGCTTTTCAATCAGGATTTAAAGGGCTCAGGGATTCAGCTGAAGCTAGGAGCCGGCCCGTTAAATCACCCCCGGAGCTACCAGCTGCAGAGGCAGCTGGGAGCCCTGGGGTTTGGGCAGGGGTGAAAGTAATTTACATTTCTTACCCATATGGTCCAATCGCAAGCAACCCACCTCTCCTACATACTTCATGGATCCCTTCCATTGCATGACATAGATAGAGGAAATAAAGCTACTATTACTACTACCAGTACTGTCTGTAATAAAACTTTACTATTGGAATAAGCCTGAAAAAGTGAAAACTCACTGTCATATTTTTCTCCGTGTCTTCCCTCCTCCTCCAGCCAGACTGCGGACACTAGGCTCCGCGCTTCTCCCTGTCTGGCACTGAGCAGCAGCTGCAGGGGCTTCCCTCTAGCTTTCAGCAGGGAGCAGGGAGACTGGCTGAGGGAGGGAGAAGCCTGCCTCCTGCATAAGAACAGTTTAAACTCAGCTGTTCCCTGTGTGGTTCAGTAACATTTCAAAGAGGATCTGCAAGCAGTTTGGACATCACAACCATGATCCTCTGCTGGGGAGGGAATGGGATAGATTTGAACTTGGAAATGGTTCCTGATTTTGATTGTGTTTTTTGTGTATAGGAGATCCCCTCAGAAAAGAACTGCCCCTGCCATGGTCACACACACCCTCCCACCCACCCCACCAACAACAACTGGGAGTGAAATTAACAAGATTGCCAGAAACGTCTTCTAACCCTGGGGGCTGAACTGCACAGGGAACAGCTGAGTTTAAACTGTTCTTATGCAGGCAGCAGCAGCAGGCATCTCAGCTAGTGTCCCTACTGCAAGCTAGAGCCTAGGGGAGAGCCCCTACGGTGGGGAGGAATACAGAGCCTTGTCTGCAGCCTGGCTGGAGGACGGAGAAGGAGGAGACGAGAAACCAATGTGACAGTGAGTTTTCCCCTTCCACCTGCTTTTATTAGCTCTGGATTTAAGCTGTGCAGCCAAATGCTTGTATTTATTGTGTATATTAGTATTGGAGACAAGATCCCCTCATCCCGGGGGCAGACAAGGACTGCCCCTGCCATGGTCAAACACACCCTCCCCACTCTCCTCAGCTACTTTGAGGGAAATTAACAAGGATGCCAGAAACCACTCCTAACCCCGAGGGCTGAACCACTCAGGGAACAGCTGAGTTTAAACTATTCTTGTGCAGGGGGCAGGCTTCTCCCTCCCTCAGGCAGTCTCCTTTTCTTACCGGTCCTCTGTACTGGCCCGTACCACTTACTTTCACCTCTGGGGAGTGCTCACTGTGTGTTAGGCACTTTCCAAACCCTCAAGAATGGCTCATACTATAAAGAACTTATAAGCTAAGAAACTTATGTGTGTGCAAAACAGTCAATGAATGTAAATTGCCAGATGTGTAATCTGACATCTGGCCCCGAATTTCCTAAAATAGGACCATCAAATCCTAAATCATGGATCCTAAATCCATATTCAGGTACCACTCCCGCTGATCAGTAGGAACTGCTGAGTACCCAGCATTATCTGAAGTTAGAAGGTGCATAAAGATTATTACTATTTATATTATGGTAGCACAGAGGTCACAAGTGGGATCAGGGTCCACTGTGCTATACACCAAGCACATAATAAGAGACAGACCAAAATTTTCAAGAACAGACTCTAATGTTATGCTCTTAAATCAATGTTTAAATACCAAAAGGTGGTATTTTCAAAATCTCCTAAGTCATTTATGCACACTTGAAAAGCCACACTTAGGAGGCTAACTATGGTCTTGAAAAATTCAGTCATAGTCCCTGGCCCAAAGAATTCGCAATCTAAACAAACAAGGCAAAGGGTTAGGGTTGAGGTGTCTGTTTTTCGACCGGAACACCCAGTTGCAAAGCGACCCTGGCGGCTCTGGTCAGCACTGCTGACCGGGCCGTTAAAAGTCCGGTTGGCAGTGCAGCAGGGTTAACGCAGCCTCCCTGCCTGCCTTGGCTTTGCGCAGCTCCAGGAAGCAATGGCATGTCCCACCTCCAGCTCCTACATATAGGAGCAGCCAGGGGCTCTGCACACTGCCCCTGCCCCAAGCGCCAACTCTGCAGCTCCCATTGGCCGGGAACTACAGACAATGGGAGCTGCAGAGGCGGCGCCTGCGGATGCGGTGGCACTCAGAGCTGCTTGGCCATGCCTCCGTGTAGGAGCCGGACGGGAGACATCCCTCTGCTTCTGGGAGCTTCCTGAGATAAGCGCCACCTGGAGCCTGCATCCCCTCCTGCACCCCAACCCCAGCCCTGATCCCCCTCCTGCCATCCAAACCCCTCAGCCCCAGCCCAGAGTCTACACCACAAGCCGGAGCCCTCACACCCCCTGCACCCCAACCCCCTGCCACATCCCAGAACCCCCTCCTGCACTCTCAACCCCTCATTCCTGGCCTCACCCCAGAACCCGCATCCCCACCCCACAGCCCGTACCCACTCCCACACGTTACCCCCCTGCCTCAGCCCAGAGCCCCCTCCTCACCCCAAACTCCTCATCCCTGGCCCCACTCCAGAGCCTGCACCCCCCCAGTGGGAGCCCTCACCCCTCTTGCATCCCAACCCACTGCCTCAGCCTATAACCCCCTCCCACACCCTGAACTTCTCATTTGTGACCCCAACCCAGAGCCTGCACCCCCAGCTGGAACCCTAACCCCTTCTGCACCCCAAT
The DNA here is from genome assembly GCF_025201925.1 of Gopherus flavomarginatus. Taxonomy (NCBI): domain Eukaryota; kingdom Metazoa; phylum Chordata; order Testudines; family Testudinidae; genus Gopherus; species Gopherus flavomarginatus. The sequence continues at coordinate 62,634,598 of NC_066625.1, forward strand.
CCCCTGAGCCAGCCCAGTGAAAATGAGTGACTGAGTGAGAGTGGGGAGAGCGAGCAACAAGGGAGGGGAGATGGAGTAAGTGGGGCAGGGCCTTGGAGGAGGAGCGGGGCAAGAATGTTCGGTTTTGTGCGAGTACAAAGTTAGCAACCCTACAAAGGATAGGAGGGAAAACAGAAATGCAGACTAATAAGTAACTTGCCCAAAATCACACAGCAGGTCATTGGCACAACCAGAATAAAATCCAGGTCTCCTGGTTTCTAGTCCAGTACCCTATCCACCACAACGCCTCTCAATGGATTTAGTTTATCGATATGGATTTGAGACTCTAATTTGAAGCATTTATTTTTGAAAAGCAGGACTTTGATCAATTACTCATGTGCAGCCAGGCCACAGTGATTCTCAACCTATTTACCATTATGGCCAGCATATACAGTTCTCTACGTGTTGGGTGGGCCGCATCCACACTATATATAATACCTGTACAACACTCAACATCACTGAAAGTCATTTAAAAACTAGCCCAATCTATTGACTGAAATAAAGGTTTTTTTCTGTTAACACATTGGACTATACAGATGTAGCTCAGTGGCTGTGCAGGTGTATGAGAATGAGCAAGTGAACGTAGGTGAAAGTTGTGTGAAACAGACATGAAGTCTCTTTTTGTCTCTCTCTCTGTGTTTGAGAGACAGAGAGAGCAAGCCAGAGGGGGAGAGAGAGAGAGAGAGACAGACAGACAGACAGACAGACAGAGAGCCAGTGTGGGAGAGTTGTGGGAGACAGACAGTACCAGTGCCCATGATATATAATACTTGGAGATTGGGTGGTGGTTGAATTAACCAGTTTCTGTACAATAGTTGGGATTGTCCTGGGCTGTTGATCACTGCAAGATAATTGTGAATCCCTGAGCTCAGTGCTTAAAGTGGACTGGAAAAAGCATGTGTGTATGTTAGTGGGGTGTCTATGATAATACCAGATGAATTAAATGTTCATGCACTTGGAGGGCAGTGCTTAAAGGGCACCCCTCAGTGACCCAACACCATTTTTAATTCGTTTTTTTGCCAGCACCGTGACCCCTTCTGATTCTGCCCACTTTAAGCCTTGCCTGAGCTGGGCCCACAAAACAGCTGCAGTGTCAGCACTGTGTCTTCGTCTAAGCTGCTGTTCTGTAATGCAGGGGGCAGCGTGCATGGCGTGTGGCACACAGCAGCTCTGTGCCCTCAATGCCCCTCACCTCGTCTGCGGAAGGGGCAGAGCCCTGCTGGAGGCTGCCCAGTTGCTGTCTCTGTGCGTGGGTGAATGGACACTGACCTCTGTCTGGTGGTAGTGACTATGGAGGTGATGCAGCTGGACTGGAGGGGGCTGCTCCGGGCCCCGCTCAGTGCAGGGGGTACCAGAAGCATGCACTCAACCCTATGTGGGGCTCAACACTGGGGCACTTTCCAGGCCAGAGAGGGGCACTGCTGAGGATGGCAGAGATTGCATGGGGGTATGTGTGTGTGAGGGCTCCACCCCAGCCTGCTGTGGCTGCCAGGTTGGGCACATGTCCCTCCATGCTGCCCCCAGACAGTCAGGGGCTGGGGTGAGCTCATTCACTGAGCCAAGAGGGACAGTAGCTGGGAAGCCACCCATAGGACAAATTTCCACCAGCTCCCCCTTTAGAGACAGGATTTACAGAGCAGCCTCCTGCTCTAGCTGTGAGCTCCAGGTCTGGACATGGCCAGCATGGGATGGGCAGGCGGGCCCTGTCTGCTGCACACAGCCCAGAGGGTGCTGCAGCTTGCAGCATGCTCATCCCCCTAGATGTGACACGAGGCTGTAGCTAGTGGGTGGGCACATGTCTCCTCCCCATTTTTCTGGATGCCTCTGTCTGAGATGCCCAGAAGTGAGAAGGCAGCACTTTCAGTCATCCCCCTCTCTTCCTTTTGCCCCATCTCTCTATCCCTTTCCTCTCCCCAACCCACCCCCTTGCCCTGCCCTCCCACGGGCACTCATCGCTGTACAGAAACTGGACCCAGGACACATAGAAGAGGATGATGACAGACACTAGAACCAAGATGCGACATCCTGGAGCGGCCAGCCTCAGTCGAGCAAAGGGGCCAAGTGAGCATCCCTTTGCCTGTGGCAACCAAACTTTTGGCATTGGGTCAGTAGATCTGATGGACATTGTTAGGTTGCCTATTCGACCAGGCTTTCCGGTCAAAAACCGGACATTTGGCAACTCTACATGTCTGTGCAGCACGGGGAGGGAGGAAGCAGCTAGCTGAGCTTCTCCACTGCCAGAAGGGGCTGCTTTGCCTTCCCTGCTGGCAGGGAGCACTCCAGCAGGGCTCCGTGACACAACTCCTCCTCAGCCGGCCCTGCTCCTGCTGGGACCAGGAATGAGATGCAGCAAACTCTGAAATTTTTTTAGCACACAGCTGGGCCGCGTCTGTGTGCTAATTGGGCCACAAGCGGCCTGCGGGTTGAGAACCACTGAGCCAGGGTAATTGTGGCAGCAGCTGTGATGGGGATATATGAGATGTTAGTTATGCTGAATAAGATGTAATATTTATTTTTATTAAGTCTTAGAAAAAAATCACAAATAAGCATTTCTTCCCAGGACATATTGCAGGAGTCAAATAATACATTAGGTACAAGATTCTGTATACCAGGGAAAGACTCAATCCCTCAATTGAGGGAAGGGTTTGAAATTGATCTTATAACCAACCTTAACTGGTAACATTAAGCCACCTTAATGAACAGAGATGACTACCTTTCCATAACAATAATGGAAAACTGCTGATCAATCATAACAACACACATCTGCTTCAGTCATAATGAAACATTGCTTTCCTGTGGTGCTTTAGAGATATAATAATCATTACTGTGGAGCAGGACTCACAGATATTTAAAGAGTTGATTAATTACAAGACTATCCTGTTGAAGATACTTTCACTCAATACAACATACCAAAGAACTACAAAAAATACTACACTATAGCCTTCTGATGCACAAAGTAACAATGCCATATTTGCTTAGACACCACCTCCTTCCTATATCATAATGCAAAATTTTGTCAAGTATCAGAGGGGTAGCATGTTAGTCTAGATCTGTAAAAGCAGCAAGGAATCCTGTGGTACCTTATAGACTAACAGAGGTTTTGGAACATGAGCTTTCCTAGGTGTATACCTACTTCATCAGATGTATTCACCTACGAAAGCTCATGCTCCAAAACCTCTGTTAGTCTATAAGGTGCCACAGGATTCTTTGCTGCTAATGCAAAATTTTGACATTTAAAAACTCTATTGGCTTAGTATTTACAATTTATGGTTATAGTGTAGAAACCCAGCACTGTAAATACTAGCCCATACAGTAATTAACCTTTCTTTTATCATACACGCTTAAGAAATTGGCTAGCATTAGGCCTCAATGCACAAAGTCACAAGTTCATCGCTGGTCCATAAATGTTTAATTAGATACCTTTCTGAAAACTGTAACCTCTACAAAAGGTTAGTAACTGCCATGACAGCTTTAGTGGATTTATACTACTAGAGAGGGTTTGTGCAATACATACAATTAAAGTGGAAGATTTTCTTAATCTTAGTAATGTAGCACTAAAAATACACGATAGGCCCACAGCAGGTGCTTAAAAGGCATAACAGCAGCACTTCCTAAATGAAGAGGTGACACTAAAATAGAATAGTCTTTTTACAGTGGCAAAATTATTCTTTTTATATAGTGAAATATAAATTGAGTTTATTTTGGGCTTTAAAAGTAAAAGACTAGAAAAAGAAAATTCTAATTTCGTTCTGACCTGTTCCTGTTCTTCCCAAAAGAGAACATTTATTTTTCTTGTGTTTCTAAGAGTAAACAGTGATCATTCATCCAACAGATGCCAAAGCACTTTACAAAAGTCTCTAAATAATTATGCAACCTATATATGCTGTATAAAGGAATTACTTTGCCCACTGCCTCAGCACTGCCACCTATGCGATAAAATACAGTAATGTTTAACAACCTCCAGCAACACTACACAGCAGTCCAGTGAGAAAGAACACTTCACTCAATAAAAGGAGACTGGAAATTTAGGTAAGTATAATGTAGTTACTGAAATTAGAATTTGGCCAGGACGGTGGGGTTAAAAGCCTAGGCATTGAACTGACTAACAGCATTAACGGCATACTGTACAGTTTCTAATAGGGGTGGCTCTAGGTATTTTGCGGCTTGCCTGCGGGAGTTCCCCAGTCTGCAGATTCGCGACTGCCAGCAGAGCACCCCCCATGGCTTGCCACCCCAAGCATGCGCTTGGCGTGCTGGTGCCTGGAGCTGCCCCTGGTTTCTAATAATCAAGAGGATAGATTTGGTGAGGACAAAAGGAACATGACTTTCATCCCACCACACTATCAACAAACTGCATTTCTATGTGGACTGATTTCTCTTCAGAAGAGGCCACTAGTTATCCCACTTTTCACAACCAATACACATGCCTAGAAATCTTGCACCATAGAAATCTTTTCACTTCCAATTAATACAATTTTCCATGGACATTAATAGGAAACTCATGCCATTGAAAATACAAATTAGTAGAAAGGTCTCAGAATATAAAACTTTCTTTGTCCGGCACTTTAAATTGTCTATTACAACCCAATGTAAGTTCTAGTTTCTCCTTAGGGAGGAAAATTCTGCTTTCTTTTGGTGTAAATCCAAAGAAGCCCACTGAAGGAACTAATCTGGATTTTTCACCACTGTAATTGAGATCAGAAAGTGGCCCTATATATTTCTCTCTCTCTCTCACACGCACACACGCGCACACACACATACACACACAGTTTACTGTTAAGCTCACATTAAATAATAGAGCCCTCATATAAAACAGACAATGGTTCCTGAAGAGTACGGTTTTCCTTACAGATCTCCTATTTAATGTGCTCTATGCTATTGATGGCAGCAGCACATTCAAGATCACAGCCTACGGTGGTATGACTGTACTACATAAAAGTTGACTGCAAGTGCATGATAAAAATTTGTTAAGCAATTTGCTATATTCAATTAGGTAACGCAAAGAGTCTGTTCAGTTAACCTCACAAGACACACACTGAATTATAATGGCTGATGACAACAGAAATTAAATGCTACAGTTTGTCTCTCATCATTAACTTATTTCCCTTACACAATAAGGGATTGTTTCAGATACTATATAAGTAATATGATGAACTGTTAATAACAGTGATGGTGATAAAGGGTGAATACACAATGAAGGATAACACTGGTTTTATGAGTGATAATATATCAGTGTTCTAGGAGTTGAAGAAAGTCTGGAGAGGATGCAATTAATGCTTTAGCATGGTTACAATCAATTTCCAATGTTATTTTGCCTAATTCTGGAAGCTAAATTTTAGAAGTTAATGGCATGAATTAATACAATAGTCATTCATTAATCAAGATGTGAATTTAAGGTTCAAATAAAATACCTTTGGTACCGATGGCCTGATCATTAATGGACATTTCTTCAAATTACAGAATATTCATATTATTTGACTTAATTAGCATATCTGTGCAAGAGGTGCTTTTACACAGAAAAGCATTAGCTACTGTGATGACCCCTAGCCCAGGATACAGTCTTAAATTGGCCACAGAGGTGAAAGTGGTGGCCAAATGTAATTTTAACCTATAACCATGTTATTTAAAATTGCTGTTGAAAGGACACACAGAGTAGAGACTAAGGAATACTTTAAAATAAGTTTGTCTTGAACCCAAAGAACTGCTGAGTAGGGGTTTTTTTTTTTTTTTTTTTTTACAATTTCTAGTGAGGTGACAAGTGTTTTAACAACAGACCCAAATGTTTTCAAGACAAAAGTAAGTGGCTATAACATGGGGGGAGGGATAGCTCAGTGGTTTGAGCATTGGTCTGCTAAACCCAGGATTGTGAGCTTAATCCTTGAGGGAGCCATTTAGGGAACTGGGGCAAAAATGTGTCTGGGGATTGAACCTGCTTTGAGCAGGGGGTTGGACTAAATGATCTCCTGAGGTCCTTTCCAACCCTGATATTTTATGGACCACTGGAAACCTATCTTCACAGTCAAATTTGCCAGGGGAAAGTTGCCAGATGCAAAGAATGTTTCTTTTATGTGATAAGAATGGCAGGGAGCATGGAGCATCATCACCTGCACATCATACCAAAACCACCACACAAGTATTCAGAGATTTACTATCACAGCAGTGGATATTCCCCCTCCCACCCCCTCATCCCCATCCCCATCCCCCGGATCTGGTTCTCCTGTTCTAATCAGACCAGACAAAAGGAGGGAACCATCTCCATGGCTGTGTCCTTGAGTTACAAACCTAAAGTTACTTCCACTTCCTCTTTGTCAATATCTATCCTTTCTTCATTCCACCAATATCTTTCTTATCTTTGTCTTTTTGCTTTGAAGCTAATGAGTCCAGTTTCATCAACCACAACATATTTAACTGTGACGAGATTGGTATGCTGAAAATTTTTCCTAGCAGCCTGAACATGATTTGAAAGATACTCCTGGGGGAATTCTGTGCCACTGTGTATGTGCAGAATTTATGCCCCGTTGCAGAAAATACATTCTGCTGGAGAGGCCCTACAGTTGTGCCTTTCACTCACCAGGGGCTGCTGTGGTGCCAGAACAGAGGGTAGATGTTCCAGGATGGGAGCAGCCAGCTGTGGATAGGGAAGAGAAGAGGATGTGTTCCTCACAGCGCCCTGCTTGTGGGGCTAGGTGAGGAGGCATGGGGTATGTGGGGGACAGACAGCGTGAGGCACATGAGGCTGCTGGGGTGTGTGTGTCACAGACTGGAGTTCAGAATGGCTAGTTGGGGGCACAAGTGGGAGAGGGGTGGCTGATGAGGGTGCAGAGATGTATGGGGACAGGGCAGATATGCCTGACTGAATAAGAGAGGCTAGCAGTCAGCCAGGGTCTGCATGAGGGAGGTTCTCCAACTCCCTAACAATCTCCCCTTCTTCAAAGAACGTTATTCCATACTTCTTCCACCCACACCCAACAACCCTCCAGGTTCACTCCCGGGCATCTTCCCAGCAATTACTTCCCTCTCCCTCAATTCCTCCATTACCCCTGACTCCCACAAGTCTTTGCACTGCTTCTGAAGGGTGTGGGAAAAATGTCTCTGTATTGTAGTTTAAATGAACGATTACTCAAGTTTTGTACTGATATGCCTAGTAAGGAATCTATTTCCTGAATCTTTTTTTTTTGTCTCTATTGTTACAGACATACATGCTGACAGGTATTTTGAAATAAATTACCAAAATAATTGAAACTGGATTATATTGTGTTATTTTGACAAATAAAATACGCAAAATTTTAAAATATTGTGCACAGAATTTTTAATGTTTTGGTACAGAATTCCCCCAGGAATAGAAAGGGGAGGGGAGGAAGGGGGATGTGCCAATATCCAAACTGACTACACTGAAACAGGAGCAACCTAGAAAAATATTCTTCCTAGCCCAGACAGTAAAACTGGAGTTCCAGAGTGGCTAATTTCATCTTGTGCCACATGCTGTGCCTGTTCCTGAACTGCAAGCATCAGAAACAAAAGCTGCATTTTCTTATCTTTTGCTATTCTTGTCTCTCTCCTTCTGTGAACATTTTTCTTGTTAAACAGAATTGGATTTTAACAGCACAATCCAAGAACCGCCACCTAAAACTAGCTCACTATATTTTCCCCCAAAAAGGACCAGGTGAAACACACTCCCCAAGGCCTTATCCCTTTAAAAGACTCTATATAAATATACTAGAGAATAGAAAATAGGGGCAATTATTAAACAAAAAGTTAGAGACACAAAGTGGGTAAGGTAATATCTTTATTGGACCAACTACTATTGGTGACAAGTATCAGAGGGGTAGCTGTGTTAGTCTGGATCTGTAAAAGCGGCAGAGTTCTGTGGCACCTTATAGACTAACAAACATATTGGAGCACGAGCTTTCGTGGGTGAATACCCACTTCGTTGGATGAATTATTGTTATGCCAGTACAAAAGTAAAGAAAAGAGGAATATAAAATAACAACATACTAAAAAGACTAGCCAATCTTCCCAACAGATCTGTGAGTGAGAAATTAATACCATTAGCAGAGTTGCATGTGGCACTCTCACCAAAGGTCTGTTTGTTCTATCGCTGGTTCTTAATAGTACTTTTATTCCTTTATTAGTTACACAAGCACCAATTATTTTTACAAAATCATATCTAATAAGTGATAAGAAACTGATGGGTGCATGTTCTGAGTGGAACACCTGCCAAGCAAGGAGGCTGAGAGAGATTTGGGAGGTTTTAAAAAACTCCTAACATGTTAACTTATTAACATGGAGTGTGACAATCATGACAACAGCAAATAATGTATACAATTCAATCTTGAATATCTAAACCTCATTTATCTTGAGTTCTCTAGTATACAATAGGGTCTTGTCCTCTGATGTTTATTTATGACACTGAAAATTCCCTAGATTACCAAATGTCCATCATGAGATTTGATTAATCAAGGTTGTTCTTTAATATTATCCCATCAGAGAGATACGTTAGTGAGTCTTTGAAGACGCTCATACAAGAATATATGGCAACATTTTAAGGGGTAATTTTTCAGAAGCATGTCAGAATTTAGCCAAGTAATAAGTGAATAAATACCCTGGAAACTGAATCCTGAAATGCCTTAAATAAACTCTTGATTAAATATAAAATTTACATCTAAATAAGCACAAAACCATAACCTATTACATCTAATTGGCTGAGCCTGTGAGGTCTTACACACAACTCAATGGTATAAATCTGTTTGTATGTATCCATGTAATGCAATAATGACGGAATGTCACTCTGATCAATTTCAAAATTTAAGGGAATGATCTAGAAATGAATAGATTATTGATTTTAGGGAAAAATCAGAGCATTGCAAGCAGGGAAACGAGGGACAAATGAAGTCATTGTCATCTGTTTATAGCACCCATTTTTGGCTATCAGAACAATGATAACCCTGCTCATCCTCCTAATAGAGTTTAACATGTTGACCCACAAATGCCTTCTCTTTCCAACACACAGACTAGAAATAATTGCACTCCTTCTGGGAGCCATGGGGTGGATGCTCATCCAGAAGGGGACAAAAGCAGGCTTTCTTTCTCCCTCCTAATGTCCTACCTCCTCAAAGCGTGTTCCATGGTGGGAAAGAGAGGAAACCAGATGTTCATTCTTCCCATCCAATCCAGGAGGAAGAAAGGAGGAATTTAGGGAAAGGGGACATATATAGAACCCTTGGCATGGGGGAGGAGAATGCAATCAGGAGAACAGCGCCCCTGGTATGGTGGGGAGGATATGGAGAGCAGGAAGTGGGAGAAACAGAATCCTGGCCTGATAGGGAGCATAGGTTGCCCTGCTGTGAAGATGTGACTCCAAGATGGCACACTCGGATAATGGAGAGTTGTCACCCTGCCTTGTTTAGCTGGTGATGGAAGCTCCAATTGTTTAGCCTTGTGGAATACCAAGACTTTGAATGGGAAACCACCAAAGGCAACTGCAAACAATCAAAACCACAGGAAGGTTTAAAAAAAAAAAAGCAAGAAAGAAAAGGCTGTTTTCAGTATAAGACAGCGGAGAGGGATGCATTCTGAATCCATTCACTGGGAAAAACTTTTGTGGAGCAAGGATGTTTTCATGAATGTTTGGACCCTGGTTCTTGGGAAACAAGCCAACTCTGCAATAGGCTGAAGTTTGTGAGGAAAACCTACTCCATTAGACAGGAACAGTAACTATTAAAACTGTTGACCCAAGTTCTCATTTTGTGACCAGGTTCACATTACAGCCATTTGTTCCCACCATTCTCTCTTGTTTCTAGTTAAATCTTTAGTTTTTCTTAAATAAATTTATTTTAAAGTGCTCACAAGTGCTGTGTGGTTTAAGGTAAAGCTAGTAAACTGCGGTACACTGCCCCTTCGGGAGCAGAGGATCTGGGATTATTTCTATGAGTAGCCAGTTTCTGGGGCTGGATATCACAGGGGAATGATTCATGGGGTGCCCCATTATTAACCTGAAGTTAGGGCTGGCATAGTCCAGAGGAAACTGCTCGAGCGGCTGAAAGGCTGGTGGTGTTAGGGAGCTGATAATCCGCCAGGCAAAAGCAAGACTCCTTCACTCTGAAAGCATGGGGAAACGAGGCAATTCACTGTCCCAGGTCCCCTGAGAACTGTCACAGGGGGAGAAGGAAATGGGGAAGCAGATAGCCTCTGGCTTAAGGGAAGAATGGGGGCCCCTTGTATGAGGGGAAGAGGGTAAGGGGAGGACACAAAGAATCCCTATTGGGGTAAAATTGGGGAATCCCAGGTTGGGAGGAATGGGCATGAACAGAGAGCCACTCCCATGGGGGGGAGGGTGGGAAAGTGGGGGATGAGGACAGACCAGAGCCCCTGGCAATGGGGGTAGAATGAGGAACGTGAGGCTAGGAGGCATACAGAACCCCTAGTGGCAGGAGATTGAAGACCCTGATGTGGAGGAAGGGGGAAAGGCAAGACGGTACAGAAAGCCACTGTCCTGTGGGGAGACTGGGGGAATGGCGGCAGAGAGGAAATTCAGGGAATGGGGACATATACAGAAACTCTGCCACAGTGGGGGAAAATGGGGACTCTGGATTGGGAGACTCTCAGAATATCTGGCAGGAGGAGTTGCTGAAACAGATAGGAATGGGAGCTAACAGGGATGATGAAGGAATGCAAGAAGCCACTGGTGTGGTATGTGCAACAAACCTGGCCTACCGAAACTGTGAAGTGTGAGACCTCCCACTACCCCCACCCTGTGTATATTTGAGATATAAATCATTACAGAACATGTGCTGTACATACACTACCAAGAGTGCTGTTCAGGATGTTAACTACATGTATCTACGGACTTCAATGGGAGCTGTGGAGGTAAATCCTTGTAAACTGCTTTGAAAATGTAAGGGGTAGAAATTGTTCTAGTGCATTTATTTTAATTAAGCTGTCAGATAATAAATCAAGCAACACAATATATTATAATTTGGCAAACTTATTTTTAGGTTTTATTAGGTTCAAAAAATCAAATGAAATAACAGAAATATACTGGATTTCTTGGGTTAAAAATACTGTGTCTGTCTTTGCTTGCCTTATGATCATGAGTCAGACAGCAGATTTTGGCTGATTACTACTAAACAGACAATTTTATTTAGAAGTAGATCTGACTGGGAATTTTCTGATGAAAACTTTTATCTGAAAATGCTGTTTCGTTTAAACAAGAACTGTTCATGGGCACTTGTTTTCAGAAATATATCAGATTTGATTAAAATTTCATCTAGAAAGATTTCTCAGGTCCAGGATGGAATTTCTGGTTAAAATGAGAGAGACACCTACCCCAGAATAGCCAATATTCCAGTGGTGAGGGCAGTCACCATGGATATGGGATTCAGGTTCAAGTCCCTAATTAATGGCAGGAACTTGAGCATCTGCCACACCCCACGAGTGCCCTAACCACCAAACTAGCGGCTCTCTCAATCTCTTCTAGCTGAGTGGTCCACCTTAGTAAGTATTCACTGAGCCAGGGAGAATGACACTGTATCCTGGTGGTTAGGGCTATACAGCTAGAGCAGGGACTTGAACTTTGGTCTCCCTAGTCCCACGTAAGTACCTTAACCACTGGGCAATTGGCTATTCTAGAGTGCAAGTCTCATTTTTCAGGGAAATTTAACCTCAAAATAGAATGGGACACTTTTTGAAATCTCAAAATTTTTGGTGGGATGGGAAAACCATTTCCCACATAGCTCTATTTAGGAGTCAGTATTTTCCATAGGGCTAAAAAATTAAATGCATTCCTACATCAAACAACTTCACATGCATCATCAGTTGCATCTCCCATGCATGTTTCATCATGCTACCTCTTTTGAAAGCTATGCTAATTTTTGAACAATTTACTTACAGATCAGGATCTCAAGCAGCTCCTTTGTTTTTGTGGTGGTGGTGAAGCTACTACTCAGTACACAGTTGGAAGCCTTTTTGTTTGGAATCCAACACATAGCATTGAAAACTGAGTCAGTGATATAGCATCAAACAGACAAGGTCATGTTGAAGGTGGTCATGTGCAGAATTTTAGAGTTATAAAAAAAAGGGGGTAGCATCAAGAGGTCCCATTAAGGAACTGGGCCTCACTCTATTAGACTCTGTACCACAAGTAATGGAAGGATGATCTCTGCCCTAAAGATTTATATGCAGCTTCCTGCAGAGCAAGGTAGTACTTTAGATGACAAAGAGTATCAAAATCTGTCCCTAAGAAATTTGAATTTGGAGACAGGATTATTTTAAAAGGGTTGGGGGATAATGCTAAAAACAGAGCTCTAAATGTAATTTAAAATGTACAGTTTAAACATTACTTACAAGTAACAGCACTGTACAGACAGGTGGTGTTTGAACACCACCCACAATCAATTATGAGACTATCATAAGCAAATGTAAAATTAAATGAGGACTATGAAAAGAGTGACATTTAAAAAGAACATACATAAAAAGCGAGGACAGCCTAGCTTGTGTTAAGCAATACTGGATTAGAAAAAAAATATCAAGAAGGTGGTACTGTTAGACTCCAAGTGATGAATAATATAGACAAGGGTAATATCACCATGCATTTCGTCAAGGTCTTTGACTTCACATGCTTATTCCTGCAATACATATGAGAACAAATAAAAAGCTTAAACTTTATGCTCAAAGTAGTTAATTGAGTTTAGAATTATTTGTGATCAGTCTCCTTGCCTAGACAGTAAAAAAAAAAAAAAAAAGTCTCTGTGAGGACAACTGGAAACACATTTATTTATGCTCATATTGATGAATTCATGTGGAGCTGCCAGTTCAGTTTTATATCTTCAGGTACAGATGGCAGAACTGTTTATTGTGATTCAAAAATCTATGGGTTTTAGACTTGTGATTCCAAGGAGGGAGCTGTTAGCAGAAAACTAGAATTAATAGATTTTCCTTAAGGCTTGAAAGTACAGGTTTGTTTTTTTAACAACTAAGGATCTTCAAATTCACAGGCAAATTTACCCTAAAGGTTGGTACAAATATGTAGCATTTCTGGACAACTCATCCAAGATCAGTGCATCAAATGTACATAATGTAAATGTCTATATGCAATAAAATACAGTGAGTTTCAACATGTGAATCTGGACAACTATTGTATGCACAAGCCATAAAGAAAGAAGATTCATGAAGCATAGCTGCAGATTTGTTAAGCTCTGTGTTGCTAAGCAATAGAACACCTATAGCATATGGGAATTACATCATCCACAGGGAAATTTGGATACTACAACAGAATTATATAATGTGATTAAAAAAGCCACCCTCATTATCAACAGCTGTTATCCAAAGCCCACTATGGAGTCCTGATAACAAATAAGAAGTTCTTTCCATCTGGCTAACTTTTGGGGCAAGGAACACACTAATGCATAATAGAAAATCATAGATAGAAGAGACAGAGTGGACCATATAGTTTACTATGTATAGTTTACATCAGTGCAGGATTGTTCCCTGCAGCCTGATTATGGATGGTAATGAAGTAGTATATTCTATTGACATAGGAGGAGGATCTAATTATTCTACTGAGTAATAACAGAGCACTGAGTGAAATATGTTATAATATTTAAATCATTTTAATCTACAACTGTAAGCATTTCCCCATGTTACTATCTTAACACTGCCAAGGTGAAACCCTCCTGTCACAAGTTGGCTGTGCTTTAGTGAGGAAGAAGAAGCAGCAGAAACAGGGAACATGAACTTGTAAGCAAGGAAGTGAATCAGACTGGGGAGCCTCCGGAAGAAAGAGGAGAAACAAACATGGTTAAAAGTTTTTGTGTGAACAGGACCATTGGGGTTAGGACAGTGAAAAGCAAAGAAAACCTCTGGGCCAGATGTTCAGCTAATGTAAGAAAGTGTGACTTCAGTGTAGCTAGGCTGATTTACATTAGCTGGACATCTGGCCCCAGAAAGCTGAAGGAAAGGAAGAGAGGGAAAAATATTGGGGATAAATACGAAAAAATATGGATACCTTGAGGAGAGGAAAGATAGACTCTTCAGGACCTCTTGTCTCTGAAAGCAAGAAAAATAGAAGAAGGATGTCTAAGGCCATGAGAAGAAAGAAATATAGGATAGCTAAAAAACATGTAGAATTGGAAGATAAATATAAGGGAAGAGACAAAACAGAAACAAGGTGCAGAACAAAAGGTGAGAAAAGAGACTCAAAATGGAGAATCAGAGAGAACAAAGAACAAGAGAAAATGAAAGTGGGAAAAGGGGGAGAAATGTAAATACATTTTCAAGGCTAACTCATTTTATTTCCTATTTAAATTCCTATCTTTTTTGTACATGCTTTTCAGAAAAAGGGATCAGAAAGAAAAAGTATTGATTGTGGTTCAGAGAGTAGGGAAATGAATAATCTTCAGGCTAATCATGGCCATCGGAAAAAGAAGAGCAACCAAGCACTTCAATATTCCAGTGGGAACATTGTCATCTGTATGTTTTTGTTCCAGAGAAATGTGCTGCTAAATGACATAAAACAATCATGAGTTAAATTTCTCTGAATATTCATGACTACACTCCTGGGTACATGACATTATTGTTACGCTAGACAGACTGATCTTATCAGGTCTGAGCATCAGTTATTCTCCCTTTCATTATGAAAGGTGAGAAAACTCCTTTGTGATCAGGACCTTTAGTTATCAGGCATCTTGCAGCTGAGATCATTTACAGAAAAGGAAAAAAAACAGACCTATGGGTCTGGACAAAATACACCATATGATAAAAACCTTCTTTTGATTAATATTTTACACACACTGTCTCATGAACTGAAATGACAGAACTCTTTCTCAATGCTGTTTATGACACGAAAAAAGGATTATGGAACAAGCACTGCATGTCTATTTATAAACACACACATACGCACAGCTTATGTTATGCACCAATGAGAAACTGCATTTATAATGCACGCTTGGAGCCATGACTGCATTGCACCTATTAATAAATATATCCCACCGCCACCGCCCCACACTCCCCCACCAATTAGTTAAGGCTCCATACACACAAAAACTTTTGACCAAGTTTGTAACCAGTTGCTGGCGCATTTGACTGTACAGGTGTTTTGTATCCATATGTGAAATGATTAAAATGCAGTAAAATGGCAGCTAATGGTATTTTGCATGAGCCAGAGGCCTACACTCTCACATGGTTGTCTTTCTGTAATCAGTTCAAACTCATTTTTTCCAGCTTAAACGGGACTATGCCTGTGTAACTAGTTGTGCCAGTCCTTCCTCCTAACTCTGTGCAGCATACCAAAGTGCATGATTGAATATACAGCAGTTGCTGCTTTGTGTATATGCCCTCTATTACAGCTGAGACACTAATGGATAGTTGCCTAGATTGACCAGAACTTACTTATACAGACAGAGTGATAGCTGAAAACTGAACTTGTTACTTGTCAAGTTAATGGTCACATCTTAGCAGTTTCAAAATGTTCCAGACAAAACTTTTATACCACATCAACCATCACTGACTTTACACCTCCCCATGTATATATTATAAATACATACATGTAAACATATCTGCATATAACGTACAGACATATTGACAGAGAGAATATAACTATCATTAAAATGCACTCACCATTTGCAAAACGTCAGAAGAAACCATCTGCATGCAGCACATTGCAGTTGCCAAAGCACAGACAATTGTGGAAATGATATTGAGAGCACACACGCTGAACAACAGATCCTGTAAAAAGACACACAGCAGAATGTCACTTCTTATCTTGGTGATACAGATGACAGGATTGCAAATATTTTTAGCAGATCTGATAATAAATGTTGTCAACTGTTATCTATTTGATATAATCTTAATGAGCTTTGTACAATTCACTCAGCATGTAACCCATTCTCTTATCCCAAACACACACTTTAAAAACAAAAAATAAAACTATATGCAGAGAGATATCTGAGGACTAAAAATGTTTTTTTAAATGTTTTTGGATCTACACTCCACTGATGTTACACAAACTACTACAGCTTTTCTTGGGTACAAAATCCAACACAACTGTTGCCAGAAAGAGAATATGAGTCTGACTTCTAATTTTTAGAAATACATTGGCCAGTTTAATTGCTTTCAGTACTTTAAACATACAAGTTAGAATTTTATTTGCTTTTAAAAATGTCAGCAGAAAAACTGGTGAGGAATAAAGAGTTGTACACTCTTATTCCAGATAGTTTGCACCTCTGGAATAGCATGAGGAAAACCCAGAAAGATGACAAAAGATGAAATTAGTCCATCTAGGTCTGCTACCTTGTGTTGAGTTAGTAGCTGCACTTAAAAGAAAAAAACAGAATTAAATAATATATTGCCCAGATTTAAATACTTGAAATTAAAATAGCTGCATTTTGCCCAACACATTTATAATTTTTAAAATGTATCCATTTCTTAGAGCCACCTCTTTTGCATTTAGTGCATCTAACACTGTAGAAAGATAACTGTGATTTATAATATCAACACAAAATTAATAAGCTAATATACTTTCTCCATATTTACTAATTGTGCAGCTGCTGCCCAGCTGATATACCTATTGGGTTATATTGTTGCAAGCACAGTGATGCTTGTAAGGAACTGAATGGCCAGGAGGTGAAAGTGGTTCACAGCGGATATTTGAAAAAAACCCTGTTAAATAGGGCACAGTAAAACTTAATGGGTAAAGAAAATTGTGGAAAATCTAAGTCTTTATCTTAAAAACTATGACATTTCTGTCCCTTCCAATAGCTAAATAACTTACATGCTGTAAACCAATGTACTGCTATCTTGTTGGCTGAAGCAAGTCAGAAACAAAAGTACCAACAGATGCAAATTTATCCTTGCCATCTTAATTACATACTCCCCAAGTGACCAGCATTTGAAAATGGAAATCTGCCAACCTCGGAGAAGCACACGAAATCCAGCAAATAGGTCAGCAAGTTCCAGTCACTTAACACATACACTGAGCTGGATCTGTTCTTGCTGCTCTGCTCAGCTGTTTGATGGCTTCTCAGCCAGCTGGCTGGCACAGGGATCAATGGGTCCACAGCAGAAAGGCAGGAGGAGAGCCAGTTTCCCTCCCCTTCCCCACAATATGGAAGTGAAGGAGAACTAGTTCAAGCAAAAGGATGCACTGACAAACATCAAGAGTGTTAGGATACTTTAATGGGGGACACTGGGGAGGCTCTGCAGATATTCAGCTGGTAAGCAGGTGGCACAAAAACAGAAAGAGAAGGAGAAGGAAAGATTGTGAAAGTCCTGGGCTCCATAGGTGAGCCCAGGTGATGTGCAGGAGAGAGACAGACATATGATTTAAAGGGAGAGGAATGTCAATGACCAGGAACAAGAAACTTGGTGCCATCAGAGGAGCATATGCAAGTGAAAATCCCCTACACAACAAAATTCTAGAACAGATTCACCAAAGTAGTCTACATTACAATAATAATAAATATGCTGTTTGAATCCCCAGGCAGAAATATAAACTGTACAGTTCATGGATTCAGAAATCCACACATCACTCACTAAAAAGGATTCTGAAGGAAAACTCAGAATGTGAGGAAGAACGCACAGCAGACTCCAAAGAACACACAAGATATTCATGGAATACTATATTTGACATCATCATCTCTAAAAACTTACTATTGCTGACTTCCAGTTTAACAATCTCTCTCTCTTCCATTACCCACAGAGCAATCTGCTTTCCAACCATCAGCCAATGCAATGACTTCAGATTTACGCAGGTGAAGATGAGAGCAAAATTTGACCATCTGTGTGCAACAGACTTTCATAATGTACCTGCAGTCATTTGCAGGTGCAGCTGATATCTTGTGGACATCCTCGCAACTGAGTGACACCATAAAACAAAGTACTCAGTTGCACATATAAACGATTGCAAGTACAAAACTGCCCATACTGGAGCAAAAAGTAGCTCCAGGCTTTGAAAATATGGGCTTGTAAGTCTGGAGATGCAATAATAAAAACAGGCAAAAATAATTGTGAAAACTGATGTGACAGAATCAAGATAGCATCTATAGTTACTATGTTCCATAGTCCAGGTGGAACCCAAAAATCTTGTTAATTCATATGTGCAGATTAATACCACCTATGCTCAAGTCACAAATTCAGGAATGAGTAAAGCTAATATTAATTAGAGGTGTTCTAGGATAATTCTGTTTCATGGAAACTTTTGAGATTTCCAAATTTGTTTTCATTCTTCATTAAAAGAAAACCAAAACCTTTAGAATGTTTTTGCTAAAATGGAATGATGTGAAAATATCAATTTTCTAACTGAAACTTGAGCTTTTTGATTCAGAAAGAGTGGATCTGTGTGTGGGTAGCCTAGTCACTAAGGCACTGGCCTGGGATGTGGGAGACCCATAGTCAAGTCCCTACTTGGTCTCACTGAGAGCAGTTTTTAATCCTAGATCACTCTAAATCAGGCAGAGCAGGGACTTGAACCTGTGTCTCTCCCACATTTCACACCAGTGGCCTAAGATCCTAATTACTCCCTACCCCTCCCAAAACTTAGTTGAAATTGATATGTCTGTGAAACATTTCAGCTTTGATAAAATGAAATTTCTTTGAAAGAGTTCCAACAAGATCTAATAACAACATTGTTCTTTGTCCAACTGTAGGTAAAAATTGAAAAGTCTGCTGTTTCAAAACTGCTTGCTTATTCTCATCCTTTAACACTGTACAAATCTGCAACAGAGAGCAAAAATATATCATGTGTAGGGAAGGAAAATTTCAGTCCCTGTCTGTCTCCCTCCCAAAAGCAAAATTTCTGAAAAGAGGAGGCACAAGGAGCATCTATGAAGAATGTCAAATAATGACTTCTCAATCTGAAGTAGCTCCAAGTCTAAAAGATCAATGTAAAGATATGAATGATAGGTCAAGTCAGATACAGAAGAACACAAATAAGATTTGCAGAGCACACAGTATGACTTGGATCCTCACAAAGCTCCTACTATAGAATACAGGCACCTGCAAAGAAAGAAATCACCAAACAAGATTTGAACAGTTTGCCCATAAACTCCAAAATCAAACCTGCTGAGCTTTGTACTAAAGGATTTGGTGAAGCAGGAATATTAAAGAAGCAGCAAGAAGCAGCCACAATAAATCCCGTACAGGACAACTGTCTTGCTGACTCTCAAGGCCATGATTCAGTAAAGCACTTCAAACACATGCATAACTAAATATGTGTTAAAAACCTGCTGGGTGAAATTCTGTGCTCTCTCTCTAAAAGAGGTGCAGCTCAGAACTTGCAGCCTAGGAGAGGGGGTGGGGGCAGGGTAAAGTGGCTTTAATTTTAAACCATCTTTGCACCCTTTTGATCTTCAGGGGCCAGAAAAGCCACCAGCAAAACTTAGACAGCCCTGTATGACTTACAGCAGATTCCTTGGGCTGCTCAAGGGACCACAATAGTGCTCAGAATCACCACAGTGCTGTGCCCCTATCATGCCATTCCAGACCTTTACACAGCATAAAGTGACTGAAGTGGGGTAAGGATTTCACTCACTGAGCTCAGCACCTGCTTAGGTACTTTGCTCAACTGGAGTCTATGACTGCAAGAAGTTACTCACCTTGTGCAGTAACGATGGTTCTTTGAGATAAGTGTCCATATGGGTGCTCCACAGTAGGTGTGCTTGTGTCCCTGTGCTGCTGATCGGAGAATTTTGGTAGCGGTGTCTGTTAGGCCAGCACATGTGCTGTCTCTCCTTGTGCCCTACCATGAGGCTAGCCAGAACACATGGTCTAACCTCCTCAGTTTCTTCTATACTGCAGTCATTGATAAGAACTCCAAAGTAGAAGGGAGCACCCAAATGGACACACACTGTGAAGAACCATCGTTACTGCACAAAGTGAATAATTTTTTCTTGAGTAGTGTCCCTATGAGTGTTCCATTGTAGGTGACTCCCAGTAGTACCCCTTCGAGGGCTGGGACTTCACAGTCAGGTCAGTTACAGATGACAGTATTGTGGAGCCGAAGATGCCAGAGACGGAGTCCCCAGTGATCACATAATGTTTTGCGAAGGTGTGGACTAATGTCCATGTCACTGCTCCACAGATCTCTGAGATTGGGACATTCTTGAAGAAGGCGACGGATGAAGAGATCGACCTTGTGGAGTGTGTACAAATGGTATTCAGAGAGGTCATATCGCTAACTTGGTGACATTGTCTGATACAGTTTGAGACCCACTTGAAAAGCCTTTGGGCCGATATTGCCGAGCCCTTGAATATTTCCCCAAGGAGAGGAAAAGTGGGGGACTTCCTTAAGGCCTTTGTTCTGTCCAGGTAGAAGGTTATGGTCCTTCTGATATCTAGGGTATGTGATATAGCCTCTGTTGTCTCGGTAAGGCTTAGGACAGAAGGCTGGAAGATGAATCAACTGGTTCATGTGAAATGGGGAGGTTACTTTAGGAACAAATTTTGGATGTGGTCTTACCATAACCTTGTCCTGAAAGAATACCACATGGGGGGGATGTGCCCTCAGAGACACTATTTCTCATATTCTCCTGGCCACAGTAATCACTATAAGGAAGGCCGTTTTCACTAAGAGGTAAGTAAGCAAACAGATGGCCATAGGTTCGAAGGGAGGCCCGGTCAGTCCTTTTAGTATCAGGTTTAAGTTCCATGTGGGAGTGGGAAGCCAAGTTTGTGGCAAGAGTTTTACTAAACCCTTAAGGAACCTTCTGGTAGTTGAGTGTGACAGAACGGAGTACCCTTCTACTGGACGGTGGAAGGCTGGTATAGCTGCTAGGTGGACTCTAAAATTGCTTATAAGCAGCCCCAATCTTTTTAGGGCCAGTGCACAGTCTAAGTTGTGTGTAAGAATCACAGATGTCACAACAAATCTCCCCGACATACACCAAATCCGAAATCTGGACCATTTTTGCAGGTAGGTACATTGTGCTGAGGATTTTCTGCTGTGTAATAATACCATTTGCGCTTCTGTCAAACAGGAGCTCTGTAGGTGTTTGAGCCAAGAAGGAGCCATACTTTGAGGTGGAGAATTGCCGGGTTGGGACATAGAGTATGTCTTCTGTTCTGTGAGAGGAGATGTGGAATCAGGAGCAAAGAGATCGGTGGGTGCATCGTGACCTGTGACAGGTAAGGGGACCAGGTCTGTCTTGGCCACAAAGGAGTGATCAGAATGACCTATACTTCATCTCTTTTTATCTCCAGGAGGACCTTTGATAGCAGGGGGAAGGAAGGGAAAGGTGTAAAGGAGATCCCCATCCCAAGGGAGGAGGAGAGCATCACCTAGGGAGTGTTGTCCTATTTCTGGGCTGGAACATTTCTTGTTCTGGGAAGTGGTGAACAAATCTGTGACTGGTGTCCTTCACTGCCTGAATGGACTGTGAAGTACAACTGGGTCTAGTTCCCATTTGTGGTCATGTGGGAATTTGCGACTGAGACTCTGCCACTGAGTTCTGTGTACCTGGGAGGTAGGCTGCCGACAGCATGACGCTGTTGGGAGATACACCAGTTCCATAGTCTCATCACCTCCACACAGAGGGAAGGAGACCAGGCTCCCCTTTGTCAATTTATGTAGAACATATAGGCAACATTGTCTGTTAGGACTTTTGTGTGTGGCTTTTTGATCAGCAGAAGAAAGTAGGCAGGTTGATGTGGAGGGATCTCTCTACAGGTGACCATTTTCAATTTCTACTGAGTCAGGCGGAAGTTCCATTTAAGCCAACGAAAACAGAAGTAAAAGGCAACAGGAAATTTTACTAAGGACTTCAAAATAATTAGTGAGGACCACAACACTTAATATTTAAAAAAAAAACTCCAAGCTTATACAAAATATAGTATTAACACATATACCTTAATTTTTTTTTTAAATCAACAGAAATAGTTGTTTTAGAGTCAAACATTCACAATCACTTTTTGTAACTCCAAGACTGGACTGGTATGTTATGAGAACCCAATCTAATTTAATTGTTCTAGTTTAGTGAAATATAAAATATAAATGGTAACAAAAATTAAATAGTTTTTTTTATATTCTTTGAGCTTATTAATTCAAAGTGTTAGAGAAGAGCAACTGGATTGTTATTGTTAGGTTTGTCTGCCCACCCTTAGACTGTGAGCTCCTTGGAGTACAGATTATCCTTTTTGAATGTCTGGAGAGTGGCTAGCACATACTGGGCACTGCCATAAATAAGTAGATTATGATAATATGCAACAATTATAATTTTACCTTGTAGTTTTAAGAGAGTGCATCATTTAAACAATATACTGAAACTAAAATGCCTCATAGGTATTCTACAGTCATACCACTGTAAAATGTACAAGGAGGAGGATTTTTAAAATTTGTAAAATAGGTAAGACAATTATAAAAGTGTACTGCCTACGAGAAATGTGCTGGCTAGTCTGAAAAACCTGCAACCTGCTTCTACACTCAAAAAGCGAAAATAATCCTTTTTTCTGTGGTTCACTTGACCTTATTTTACAAGCCCATTATAATTGGATGTGATGTCATCGACCATACACCAGGGCTGGGATTTTAAGGCAGCATTCTTTAAAAGGTCATTGAGATTTTAAGTAAACTGATTGTAGTTTTTATTTTCAGTTTCTCTTCTGAGGGAATTGCGGATTGTAAAATGTTTTGGTTTGTTTTAAAATTAATTATTTTTAGTCAAAAGATTCAAACAATGAGATGGTCAGAGAAATACATGCATTGACTGAAGTTTGTCTGTCCTTTTATGGCAGGACATAACACCTGAATACTACTCCTATTTTTCTAGTGTTGCTCTTGGGATTCCATATTACTTTTAATGTTGTTATGCAGCATACGCTACAAGAAGTGATTTGTAATAAGCTTCAGAGCAAAGCTTAAAAGACTGAATCAGGAGGTGGCTTTCAGAGTCAGTGACGCAGTAAAGGCTGACTACAATTTTTTGACTAGTCTCCCGTTTGATACTATACAGTGTATGTAAAATGATTACAAAAGCAATCCTCTGAAAATGAATGAAAAATTTCAAGTATTTGTAGGTATATCTTGTTTAAAACATATTACATACTCTACCTGTAAACAAAAATACAATAAAGAATGTACATAATTAAACATGTTGTTACAATCATTTATAAAGTTAAGTGGTTCAAAACAGATTTGAGAAACATTCTGTAAATTATATACATAAATAATGTTTTCTCTCTCTCCCTTCAAACTTGCACATTTAATCACCAGCACATTTTCCAGTGTGACTGAAATAAGAACAAAGAGGCTCTTGTTTTGCACAAGGCATTTACATACACAATACGGTATATAATGCAGCCAAAGAACTGTTTGTTTAAAGCATCCCACAAAAACAGAACATAAGCCACCTTTTGTGTTATAAACATAATGAACTTCCTAAAGAAAAAGGCTTCACTATGCTTAAGAAGTGAATTAGTTTTACACACAAAACATGAAGATATTTGTTTCCCCCTCTTTCAGCTAAAGTGTTTGGTTCTGTTCTGTGCAGTTGCACTTTGCATGGCCCACTGCTGTGTTTGCCTATTCAGAATTCTCTTTCCAGGCGTTATAATGATCTCACCTACGCACTTCTACAGCTTCAGCAGTGACTTTTGAAAGCACACACATCAGCACTGTGCAGAAAGTACTTTCCATTACGTTCAAAACAGGAGACATAAAAATTAGGTACTCCTTTAGAGTTGATCACTATTCTCATGGTGTTTTACATAATGGGTTTTTCAATGTTTCATCTAAAATGGAATTAAGTCAATTTATCCAATGCACTACTTACTCCTGGAGTATTTCTGCACCACTGCGTATTTATGTCCCTCATAGTTTTCTTTGCTTCCCACAGAAAAATTACTTTCTGACAGGGAAGCCACAAAGTGGTCACATGACCCTCTCCCAGCAGTACTTTCAGGTGCCCAGGGCAGCTGGCAGAGAGGTAAATCGCTATGGGGCAGGGGGCGGGACTGGGGAAGACCTATCTGCTGGCTCCCACCCTGCGCCCAGGCTCAGCTGCTAGTCCCACCTGGGTGGGGAGGATGAGACGACTTCTTCCCCTGCATGGCATCCACAGCCAGGTCAGACCGACCCCCAGATTTCTACCCCAGCTGCAGGAAGTTCTGCAAACTCCCTCTCTTCCTGCACCCATCACTCCTCAACCCAGATCCCCACTCCACTGAGCCCCACTCCCCAAGCATCTGGTCCCCCCCACTGAGGTCCTCACACCGACCCGCCTGCCGAGCTCTATCCCTCCCCCCACTGAGCCCTAACCACCTTCTCCTGGACCCCCCTTGCAGAGTCCCGTTACCTTTGAACCCAGAACCCCCCAACAATCCCCTGTGCATCCAGATCCCCCACTGTGCTGCCTGCACCCAGACTGCCACACATAGAACCCTCTCGACCCACACATAGATCCCCTCCCACTAAGCTCCTCCACACTTGGATCCTGCCTTGCTGAGCCTGCCTGCCCACACTGGATACACTTGGCATGGAGAGACAGGGCCCTGGGGTGTTTCTGGGGCAGGCCCAGTCTTTGCACTGTGTCAGGGTTAGGTGCAGCCTCACCGCTGAGTCCATGTCCCAGGAGGGTGGGGGAGCTGCATAGTGACCTCCCACTCTGTGCAGCCAGTGGCCTGTGCTCTCCAGTGCCATGCTGGAGCCTCAACGTTTATTTGACAAATAAAATTTGCAGAATTTTAAAATATTGTATGCAGAATTTTAATTTTTTTGGCACAGAATGCCCTCTAAAGCAGACAGCAGCTCACACACTGTGTTTTATTTATCTGCTAAAAGATAAAGAGAAAGGCATACTATAAACCCCAAATTGCTGTTAATAGGGGAAAAGAGAGCCTCAAAATAAATCTTGTTCTCACAAATACTTTACTGTGTTTATGAAGATTATTGATGGATGTGTTCACTTTTTGGCAAACTTCAGGTTAACTCATGTTAAGCAAAATTCATTCCAGATATGAAAAGAAATGAAACACAGAAAACATAACAGAGCCTGTACAATTACTACTTCTAAATAAAAACACAGAATGGTTTTAAGTAGAAAGGTGCCAGATGACAAAAATTATAAAAGCATGGAAGTTCAGAAGCAATAGAGATTCAGGCCTCCAGAATTTTAATATACAATTATTTCAATGTTTTATTCAACCAATGGGTTTTTGTTATTATTGTTGTTGAGTTACGTAATAATCTAGACGATTCTACTGCTTGCTATTGGCATCTTATAGAGCATGGATTGAAACATCTAATGGATAGCCCAGTTATATCTGGATTTTAGGAATTCTTTCTATAGAAAAAGATAATTATGGATGGCTAAAGCCCATAAAGTGCAGAGTCACAAAATATTGTATTCTATCCACTCCAAGGAGAGGATGATCACTATAAATGCTATATATCTATTTTCAATATAAAGCATTATTTTGTTCTGGTTTATATTTTCAAAACTAGAAAGCAGAAGCTCGAGTTACAGAATAGAGATGCATATAAAATATGATACAACAGTGACCCTGGTGCCACTAAAAGTACAGGTAATACAGAAAGGTCAAACACCAATAGAACAAATCTTACATTAATCATTAGCATTTGATTTCTAGTATTCTATAAGTCACCTTCAACCATGACCCACCCCTTGGCACATGTAGAGAGGGAAGGAAAAGGTTAAAATTATTTCCTTTCTTCCTCCCTCCCACTCTGCAAACTCCAGAAACAGCACATAACCCAAGAGTTGCTGTCCATTCTGGATTTTTCAGTTCTCTGAGTCTTCCTTGGGAATTATTCTAGGACCTCACAGAAACCAGTGCTTCATTTTTATTCATATCTAACTCCTTTAGAACAATAGCTGATCACTGGAGGAGTAACTGATTCCAAGTAGCCGAGTGCTTCTGCAAGAGGAGAGGGATAGCTCAGTGGTTTGAGCATTAGCATGCTTAAACCCCAGTTGTGAGTTCAATCCTTGAGGGGGCAATTTAAGGATCTGGGGCAAAAATCTGTCTGGGGATTGGTCCTGCTTTGAGCAGGGGGTTGGACTAGATGACCTCCAGAGGTCCCTTCCAACCCTGATATTCCATTGCCTCTTTTTGAATTCTTTTAATGTGGCTCAATTGCTTTCCAGGGTTAAATTAAATGTTTGAGGCAGAAATTATGGCACAAAGCAAGAATGTCCATATTTCCAAGGACTCTTTTTTCAGATGTGAAAGGCCCATAACTAAGGAAATGACCATTTTGAGACTGCTCTCGCTGCAGTTTTGTTCCCAACTGGGACACAGGATAAGCAGATTTTAAAATGTGGGCCTACATCTAGGAACAAACAACACAGGTCATACTACAGGACGGCAGACTATCCTGGGAAGTGGTGACTCTGAAAAGGAGTTGAAGGTCATGGTGGCTAATTCATATGAGCTCCCAGTGCTACAAAGTGGCCCAAGAGACTAATGTGATACTTGAATGAATAAATGGGAATAATGAGTAAGTAGGTTATATTCTCTCTGCATTTGGCATTGGTATGACTACTACTGGAATACTGTGTCTAGTTCTGGTGTCCCGATTTCAAGAATTCGGACAGGATTCAGAAATGAACCCTAAGAATGATTAAAGGATTGGAAAAAACATTCCTTATAGTCACAAACTCAAGAAGATCAATCTATTTAGTTTATCAAAGAGAAGGTTAAGGAGTGATTTGATCACAGTCTATAAGTACCTACAGCGGGAACAGAAATTTGATAATAGAGGGCTCTTTACTACAGCAAAGAAAGGTATAAACAAGATTCAATGATTAGAAGTTGAAGCTAGATAAATTTAGACTAGAAACAAGGTGAAAATTTTTAAGTGAAGATAATTAACCATTGCAACAGCTTACTAAGGGTTACTGTAGATTCACCACCAGTGGAAATTTTTCTAAAATATGTGCTCTATATAAAATAGGAACTGATTCCAGTAAGTCCTACAGCCAGTATTTTACTGGATGTCAGACTTGATAATCACAATGATCCTTTTCTGGCCTGAGAATGCCTAAATCTATGACCTTACAGCCACTGCACGCTATACAATCATATTATAGCCACGTTATAACCCCCATTTGGTCTCAGTTATTTTTAGTAAAAGTCAGGGACAGATCATGGGCTTCTGTGAATTTTTGGCTGTGACCTGTCTTAAAAATAACCATGATAAAATCTTAACCTCACTGATTATTACTAAATACGTAACTGTGGTGAGATCTCTCAATGTTAGTAAGGGAGTCAGCTGTATTCAAGCAGGCAGTTTGAATGAATGACCTCTGAAAAGGCAGTAGGCCTGACCAAGGAGTCCAAACGGTCTAGTGTTTCTTGCATTCAGGAGGTAAAATGCTAGTCCTAGAACAGAGGCTGGGGCCTGATATGTTTTGGGGCATGGCCAGGTCCTAGACCCCAGTCCAGGAATCTTGGCTGTGTGTGGAGGATCTCTGCAAGGAGTTGGGAATAAGGCTTGTGATCAGGAAGAGGCAGCTAAAGCAATGCCGTAAACAGCCTGATACTGGCACAAGTTTGCCAGGTCTCAAACTGGCTGATAAAACCTTATGCTGTGCTTGTGTTTATCCAGCAGGAGCAGCTCCCAAGCCTTAGTTGGATGTGGTCACACGGAGCCCACAGAACTGAATCTCACATCACAGAAGTGATGTGCGCACCTTGTGCAGTCCTCCCAAATTCTACAACCTCCTTACACACTCTCCCTCTTGCCTCAGAGCTACACAGATCTACAAAGAAAGGAGCAGGATATTTATTTCTGTGAATAATCCTTTAATTGGCTTAATTAGACTGCTTCCTATAGTTCCTTTATACCATTAACCACTAACCCCAAGGGATTTCTTTCTCACAGAAGCCTCCCTGTGCTCTGTCCTCCATTACAGTCACAGGCACACTCAGGAGTTTGTAAATTGTTGAAATAAAGCTGCTGCTATATCCTTAAGAGTTCAGAACTGCTTCAAAAGAGTAAGAAATGTTAGTTTCACAGATCTGTGGCCCTATAAAATGTCACAGTTGGAGATATGCAGAGAGGCTGCATAGGAGAAGATCAAAAGTTAAATATAATTCTTCAAAGGAACAGAGACCCTCAGGCAAAGACATTCACAGGCCAACCAATTCCCATAATTCTACCTAATTTTGAAAGTTATATTAGATGAGCCAGATGAAAATGTTTTCTATGTGGAAAAAGGGGTGAGTTTTTTTGGGGGAGGGAGCTGGAATTTAACCTATTGTTTTATATTCTTCAAGATTTACCTCAGAGTTTTAAAATAGCCAAATATTCCCTAGGTCCTTGAGATTCAGATATAAAAAAAGTAAATTTATTAAAATGACCTGAATTATATAGCACAGTTTCCATATATAGGCAACCTCTCCATGTTCCTAATCTCTCACCAATAAGAAGTGACAGCATCTGGAGCAAATACCAAATTCTAAGGAGAATAATCATTTTTATTGATCTGATTCTGTCAAACCATGTTGGGGTAGATATACCTACTTCATTAAGTATTGCCTTGATCTTACAAAAAAGAAAGGGATCTTGCACATAAGGTGTGGAGACTGTGACCCTGAGATGACAGTGTGATCTTTGGCTAACTAAATGGTGCATTACTGTAAGTCTGTGCCCTTGTGTCCCCAGTGGCTCTCTGTTGTCCCTACTAGTAGGCTTTCTATGAAGTGTGTTGTAAAGGCATAAAATGCTGTATCAAACAGATGGCAAAAATCTTGTTCAGTAATGCTGCCAAGGTGAGAACATGGGTTAGCTGTTGAGTGTATGAAGTGTTTCTAATAAAATCCAAAACACTGAAAAAAAAAATCAGTTAGCGTCAAAACCTAAGAAAAAGTTTGCACAAACTTTCCATGGGGCTAAACTAGGGCTTGTCAACTAATCTGGTGGCTACTGCTACACAGACAGCAAAAAGTGTGCATCTCCCTGAAACCCACTACCTAGTAAGAGCCTTATTGATATCATCCATGTCTGTGTATAGAACAGACAGCTCTGGGGAAGCTGCATCATATACCCCAAGAAAACGCCAATGGAAAGATTTCAGTGTCTGAAAAAAAATCAGCTATAGACATTCATATGTCTACAGTCTGTAGTTGGTAGAAATTTTTTAAACAATTTTTGTCAATAAATGCAGATTTGTTGAAATAAAAAAGTTTCACAAATACTGATTAAAATTTTTTAAAATTCAAAATGAAACAAAAAATTCAGTTTGAAGTTAAACAAAACGTTCATTTTATTTAGCATTTATTCCACCAACAATAAATTTTGCTGTGAAAATTGATATATTTTATGGAACTTTTTTATGATTTTTTTTTGATCAGGTCTAGATTGCAGTAATTATGCGATAGAATTATTAATGATGCAATGGATTAAAAACAGGAGAAGTGTCACTCTTTCTTCTCCAACTCATTTACTCACCCTCCCAAATGTAAATGTTAAAGTTACAGTGCAAGTCTGATTAAGTTGTAGTATGTATTACTTCCATTTCCAATAGATATCAATACGTGAAAGCCGTATGGAGTATCTTTTTGATAGAATTCACAAGCTTTCTTCCTTGACTTATTTCCTTGCTTTTATGGTTTTAGGTGGATGGGATGGGTTCATCCACAACCTTAACTGTCACTAACTATAGATTTTGTTTGTTCATTGCTGCATGGATGGTCATGCTGCACATACTGAACCCTAATCTCTCTACAGCTCACCGACAGGAGGCAGCTTTAGCTTACAAATATCAAAATCAGTCTTAGATCAGGATTTGGAAGCTGATCTGCAGTATATAAACAAGCACTGCTGGCTATGCAAGCAGAACACATCTAAAAATGTATTACTGTGTCTTTCATTTTTCCACACATTTTCCAGAGTTATGGAAACACAGCCTGGTAGAGATCCCAAGCTGTGAAGTCGGCCTCTGCAGGAAGCAGTTCCTGCACACAGAATTCTGTGTGGATAACATACAGCCAGATACCTACAAAAGCAGCTAAAATTAGGCTGCTACTTGGAAAGGTTAAATGATTCACAGAAGAGGCTCTGCAAGCTGTGATTTGAAAATCCTCAAGTCCTTTTTGGGATCCCTGACAATTTAAACAGACATAAGTCACATTTTACGTTGCTGTGTCCTGTCAAGTGCTGCCAACAGTTAATCCAAATCCAATCACACAACAACAATTTCTCTCCAGCAAACTGACAGCTTAATGTTTTGCACTGCCATTCTTTCAGAACTCTAAACCATGGCCCTGTAAAGAGATCTAAATTCCTCCTTTGGACATTCTACATGCTGGCTGATCATTCAAAACATGTTTACTACTTCTTTGAAGCAACTGCTTTTAGACTTTAGTTGATGAATGTAAATAGTGTAAACTATAATTTTTGAAAATAACTGTAATTTGCCACTACATTATTCCACTGACTACATTTCTCTAAGAAGTCATGGAAAAATAAAACGTATGCTATCTCACAAATATTCAAAAAACTCTGCAAAGTTTATATAAAATACACCAAAACTCATTCTTTAAAGGATAGGCTTTCTCCTTTTTTTGTGCCCTAATCATCTTGAGCAGACTTACCCGTCTACAGCTGGATCTGCTGAAATATTTTGCACATCCAAAATAAACGTTGACCCCTATTCTCTAAAGGAGTGGCAGTTCCCTTATCTCAAATAAGTATTGACAGACATAATATGGACCAATTTAAAAAAAATTATGCAATTCTGAGGACATAAACTGCTTAGCAGAATTTTTATTAATTATATGGAGACATACCTATCTCATAGAACTGAAAGGGACCCTGAAAGGTGATTGAGTCCAGCCCCTGCCTTCACTAGCAGGACCAAATACTGATTTTGCCCCTGATCCCTAATTCCCCCACAAGGGTTGAATTCACAATCTTGGGTTTAGCAGGCCAATAAACCACTGAGCTATCTCTCCTCTCATGATTTGGAGTATCATATACTGACTTAGGTGCAATCTGTAAACTATTTGAATGGCAAGTGTGCTAAACTTGAACATTAAGCTTGCCGTAGCCACTCTGGAGCTGGTACTGTTACTTCTGCCTGATGGTGACATATAGGTTTTGGTTTTTTTATTATAATCACTGACTATAGCAAAAGTATCAGGAGGAGCCTCTGACTTTCAATTTTGTGCCTAGAAGGTGTAGGTTTGAAATTGCACCAGCAGTGGTTTGTGCCCACAGTTACTTATGCATTAGATATTTAAATACCTATTTTCAGACACCACAGGTACTTAGACATTTAAGTTACCTATATTATACTGGAAAAACTAGGGGCACAAAATTAGAGGCTGGAAATGTGGCCTATGGTCAGTTAGCTTGTCTCTCTATGGAATCTGTAGACACATGCACGCACATTTAAGGTAATGAACAATCAAAATGGACAAAAATACATAAACTAAAGGAATTTGTTGAAATCTATCTTTTCTAAATTACATACTGTTTATATGAAGTTCATACTTTGAGGGCTCATTTTCAAAGGCAGGTTTCTTTTAACAATGCAAATCGGAATTGGAGGACCAAGTACTCAGATTTCCAGCCATAATTCATTTTGCAGGAGTGTCACAGGTACACTCAGCGCTACAGAGCCCTCTTCCTGGCTACTCTTTCAATTATCTCCTTCCAGGTCCAATGCTCCCTTCTATCAGTCATTCAAGTGCCCCACTGCTGCTCTCACTGCACCTCGGGGTGCTCTGTCTTCGTGGTGTGGCTACTCCCTCTTGGTCGCTTGGACCTCCAGCCCGGTGACTGTTTTTCCCCTTCCAGGGTAACAAACTCCCAAAGGATGAACTGCCCCAGGCAGTCTTCAAATCCACTGCCCCAACTATGCCACTTCCCCAGCAGCTGGTAGGGGAACCCAGGCCCACCCTCTACTCCAGCTTCTAGTTCAAAGACCCTCTAAATCAGTGGCCAAGGTCTCCAACATCCCACCTTACTACTGTTTCCCAGAGCCTTTTTCTACTCTGTCTCTCTCAGCCTTTTGGTCCACCACCCTTCTAGGTAAACCCTTCCTCTAGGGCCTGTATTTCCAAGGCTTCTAGTCTACTCTTTGGGTTTCCTCATTTTCTTCTTTAATACCCAGATGGTAAAACAGGCTTTACCTGCAGCCTTTTCTGCTGCCAGCTTCTTGCCTTTACATTAGCCATACCTATTCCTCCTCAGCAGGGCTCCATCGCCATTCATGGATTACTTAGGCCACCTAATTTCACTCAGCAGTGCCTATCCAGTAAATTGGCTCCTTCTCAGCCTCAGTAACTCCTTCTAGGCTAGTATGGGGGTGAACACCCCCATCATAAGGAGCAAAAATGCAAGTGTAAAGTTTGAGGGCACAATCTAGGAAGAAGGGCCTCAGACCGGGCAGGCTCCAGGCACCAGCTCAGCAAGCAGGTGCTTGGGGTGTCCAAGGGGAAGGGGCAGCACGTCGGGCTCTTCAGTGGCAATTCGGTGGTGGATCCCTCGGTCCCTCTTGGAGGGAAGGACCTGCCGCTGAACAAGAAAGCGGCACGGTGGAGCTGCCACCGATTGCAACTTTTTTTTTTCCGCCACTCGGGGCAGCAAAAACCCTGGAGCTGGCCCTGGCCTCAGAACATCTGAAATTGCACTCAAGAACCGCAAAAATAAATTTAGGAGAAAGATAGATCATGGAGAAAAAAGAAAGGAGTAAGATGGAAGAGGGAATATAAAGGTTATTTGGAATATATAGCATTACTTCTTAAATGATTAATGGCATTGTCTCCTACAGCAAAGTTACTGAATTCCTAAGAAACAAAATATCCTTTTCTATGAAAATGTCTGTAGTAAATAGTGAAGTATGAAGAGACCTCCTTGCCTTTCAGTATAGAGAAGATGGACAGAACTGTCATCTCTCTGCCACTAACATTCAGAGTAGAGTATTGTAGAGCAAAAACAATCGGGAAAAGTAGAGAAGATAACAAAGGAGAGAGAGAGAATCAAAGGAAAGTACTACAAGTTTTAAAGAAAAAAAAAGAGAAGAGTTCATTAATCTCTTTCATTGAGCCAAATGTGAAAAGCCTCAAAACATCTTGAAATCAGATCAACATCTTCAAATCAGCTTCACAGTGTGCCCAGCCATTGAGAACCGAAACAGGATAATCTTCCCTTTTTTATGCACTTGGTAGCAATGATCCATCATGTGTGTGCCTGTAAGGGATTTGGTGAGTGGCCTAGAAAGCGACAGGGACAGTGGATCTGTGATTACATAGATTCAGTAGTCAAATGACTTGCTCATGGAGGGGGAATGGGCTGAGACTGAAGATAAAACTGTAGCCCAAAGTCTGCAGATAATACCAATGAGGTATTACCAGAGGAGGATTTTATCATATCCTTGGCCCAAACAGAACCCCAGCACAAAATACTTGATTTGACCTAACATGAGAGTCATTTTATTTTCTTTGTAAATTTTTTGCCTCTAACCCTGCAAGTTCATTAGGATGAGACAGCTAGTGGTATTTCAGTCCGTGGAGAGCAAAAGCTGTTCAGTTTAACATACTTAACACAGTTTTGCAATTAATCATATGTCTGAACAAATTTTTATTGTATTATCATATTTCTTAGATTCAAATTATTAGCACAGGCAAAAAATTGCACAATTAAAGCAACAGGTATCTATAGTATATTTTACATCTTTTCAAGGCTCCAGAGAGCTAAGACAACTCAAATGTCAAATGTGCTGCTTTTTTTTATTAGCAACTAACTTGAAAGTACAATCCATAGTGGCATTTACAGTAGTAGAACTATTCCATTTTGTGTGTGTGATTAAGAAATAATGATGCAATGCACATAGAAATATATCAGACAAATACCAACCCAAAAACCCAATTATTCTGAACTGAATACTACTGCAGAACTTACACACTGTATATCAAGAAACTGAAGAAAGGACGTAAAATGCTCTTGTAAAATAAAGGCATCTTTGCACCACTGAACAGACTCACTCTGAAAAACTCATGACTAATACAAAAAAAAGAGATGCCTTTTAACTTTTCATTTCTGAATTTTAGTTTCTATAAAATTAAAGCTTCAATGATGAAGCATTCCCAAAATAGCACAAAGCCAGCTAGGCCACTAAACGGTTCAGTTAAAAGTCCAGGCTACTTCCCCAGTGGCTAATGGCAGGGACCCGGGCCTACCCACTACTCCAGGTTCCGACCCTGTAGATCAGTGGTTCTCAAACTGGGGCCGCCACTTCCAGCAGCCCCCATTGTTCTGGAGCAGTGAACTGCGGCCAGTGGGAGTGGTTATCGCCCAAACCTGCGGATATGGCAGGTAAACAAACAGGCCCGGCCCACCAGGGGCTTTCCCTACACAAGCGGTGGCCCCAGTTTGAGAACCACTGCTATAGATAACGGGACGCTGTGGACAGCTGCTAACTAAACCACGTTGCTGCTACATTTCCCTTGGGCCACTTTCCCACAGCACTAGCACAGTCTTCACTCTTACTTCAGGATCTTGTCCTGGCTGAGTCCCAACAGTCAGCACAGCCCTTCTCTGATTGGCTGCATCCCTCGCAGCCTCTCTAGGCCACTTGAAGGACTCTCTTCCACAGCTTCTTTCTGGGATGGGATAAGCCATGATTGGTAGGAACCTAAGGCCGACAGCATCTCTAGTCTCCCTGTGTCCCCCCTCAATATAATTCCCCTAGTTCCTCATCTCAAACAAACCTGCTTGTCTCATGTCTACCTATAGGCAGATCTGCTCTCCAATTCTAACCCACACTAACCGACATGTGAGGTGATAGGGAGAAGTGAGGATTGAGTCAGGAGGAGTTTGGGGGAGTTGTAGAGTGGAGAAAATCTCCTCTTTGACAAGCTTCCTGTACTTCATCAGAAAGGTGCACCAATTTGACAAACCACAGAAGGTTTGTCTGAGAGCCGCTCCTCTCTCACAATTAAATCCTCATATAACCCCCATTCTGACCCCAAAACTGTGCACACCCTTACCCTACTGCACAACTCCTGGCTCCCCTGGCTGCTCTGGGCTCAATGCACTGAGATGGCAAGATATGAGTGTGAAGAACCCATGAAGCGCCAATGTCTTGAGGAGCTGGGTTCCCTGCTCCAGCCCAGGAACTTTGCACAGTCCTGTTCCCTCCTCAAATGACCCCTGCAAACACATTTCTTCATCCTTCGAAACCCCATCCTCACTTTCCTTTCATACCTTACAATATGGCTGTCCACCACAAGGCCGAGGGCAGCTCTTAAGCCTGTATCATTTAATTAACCATTATTTTGCAGGCATTGTGTTCCTGAAAATACCTTTAAAGTCATTTAATATCTATATTTTGGAGACTATGTTATATGATAAAAATATGCAGTATAATACATTAAAAATAATTTAGTCACACAAAAAAAACATTGTGCTTGTTTTCATTAAGATGAAGAAAAACACTCTCTGATTTCACTATTAAACTGGACTGGGAAAAAAAATGAGTGATCAATTTATTACTCAGAGAATTCAACTGCAGAAAAAATAATTTGCCAAAGTAATTTACAGCAACTGCTAACATACACGATTACATGATGGGGACAAAAGAAAAATTCTGATGTAATATTGAATCCAAAGAAAATAAATGCCATGAGACTCAATTCAGTGTTGGAAATGATGGCAGCATCTGGTCCTATGTAAGCAAAGAACACAGAATGTTAAGTAAGTACATTCACATTTTCAAAGATTCACTTCTCAAAATGTAATTGGTACCTCTTATCATATCTAGATGATACTAATAGAATGGTAATTTGCTGAAAAATGCTGTCTCATACCCCAAATCTATCGTTCATCTTAGAGTAAATAGAAAATTATAATAAAGTTTATCTCTGCTAAATACTGAGTGCCTGCAAAAAACAGAGGTAGGGAAATCTTGTTAGCTAGTCACATCTGGAGTTAAGGGTATAATATGAACACTCAATACTGAGAGAAAAACACCACAATTTTAGGATCAAAATGGGAAAGATTATGTAATTTACAAATAACCTATACTGGGGGTGGTGCAAGCCCTCCTGAGTTCCCAGGCATAAAGTATGCAGCAAGATGCACCATCATTTAGCATGATACAGCATGCCGCCATCTCTACAAACATCCCATTCAACAAGTGCAGAGGCTGTGAATGTGGCTGGTGTTACCACAGAAAGACATTCTTTGAGCCTTTCCCCTCTGTGCACCTATATGAATGTCAGAAAGATGCTAGACTCAAAAGGGCTTTGGAACCAATTCTAGAAAAGGACACATTTCAATGTAATTTTTATTTGGGAAAAATATAGATTGGCTTTCTTTATTGTAAAAGCAGCAAAGAATCCTGTGGCACCTTATAGACTAACAGACGTTTTGGAGCATGAGCTTTCGTGGGTGAATACCCACTTCCTCAGATGCATGTAATGGAAATATCCAGGGGCAGGTATATATATGTGTGCTAGCAAGCAAGCTAGAGATAACGAGGTCAGTTCAATCAGGGAGGATGAGGCCCTGTTCTAGCAGTTGAGGTGTGAAAACCAAGAGAGGAGAAACTGGTTCTGTAATTGGCAAGCCATTCACAGTCTTTGTTCAATCCTGAGCTGATGGTGTCAAATTTGCAGATGAACTGAAGCTCAGCAGTTTCTCTTTGAAGTCTGGTCCTGAAGTTTTTTTGCTGCAGGATGGCCACCTTAAGGTCTGCTATAGTGTGGCCAGGGAGGTTGAAGTGCTCTCCTACAGGTTTTTGTATATTGCCATTCCTAATGTCTGATTTGTGTCCATTTATCCTTTTCCGTAGAGACTGTCCAGTTTGGCCGATGTACATAGCAGAGGGGCATTGCTGGCATATGATGGCGTATATTACATTGGTGGATGTGCAGGTGAATGAACCAGTGATGGTGTGGCTGATCTGGTTAGGTCCTGTGATGGTGTCGCTGGTGTAGATATGTGGGCAGAGTTGGCATCGAGGTTTGTTGCATGGATTGGTTCCTGAGCTAGAGTTATTATGGTGTGGTGTGCAGTCACTGGTGAGAATATGTTTCAGGTTGGCAGGTTGTCTGTGGGCAAGGATTGGCCTGCCACCCAAGGCCTGTGAAAGTGTGGGATCATTGTCCAGGATGGGTTGTAGATCCTTGATGATGCGTTGGAGGGGTTTTAGCTGGGGGCTGTATGTGATGGCCAGTGGAGTCCTGTTGGTTTCTCTCTTGGGTTTGTCTTGCAGTAGGAGGCTTCTGGGTACACGTCTGGCTCTGTTGATCTGTTTCCTTATTTCCTCTTGCGGGTATTGTAGTTTTGAGAATGCTTGGTGGAGATTTTGTAGGTGTTGGTCTCTGTCTGAGGGGTCAGAGCAGATGCGGTTGTACCTCAGTGCTTGGCTGTAGACAATGGATCGTGTGATGTGCACTTTCACAGGCCTTGGGTGGCAGGCCAATCCTTGCCCACAGACAACCTGCCAACCTGAAACATATTCTCACCAGTGACTGCACACCACACCATAATAACTCTAGCTCAGGAACCAATCCATGCAACAAACCTCGATGCCAACTCTGCCCACATATCTACACCAGCGACACCATCACAGGACCTAACCAGATCAGCCACACCATCACTGGTTCATTCACCTGCACATCCACCAATGTAATATACGCCATCATATGCCAGCAATGCCCCTCTGCTATGTACATCGGCCAAACTGGACAGTCTCTACGGAAAAGGATAAATGGACACAAATCAGACATTAGGAATGGCAATATACAAAAACCTGTAGGAGAGCACTTCAACCTCCCTGGCCACACTATAGCAGACCTTAAGGTGGCCATCCTGCAGCAAAAAAACTTCAGGACCAGACTTCAAAGAGAAACTGCTGAGCTTCAGTTCAT
Source organism: Gopherus flavomarginatus (assembly GCF_025201925.1). Taxonomy (NCBI): domain Eukaryota; kingdom Metazoa; phylum Chordata; order Testudines; family Testudinidae; genus Gopherus; species Gopherus flavomarginatus. Next base: position 62,672,467 of record NC_066625.1, read on the forward strand.
CTGCAAATTTGACACCATCAGCTCAGGATTGAACAAAGACTGTGAATGGCTTGCCAATTACAGAACCAGTTTCTCCTCTCTTGGTTTTCACACCTCAACTGCTAGAACAGGGCCTCATCCTCCCTGATTGAACTGACCTCGTTATCTCTAGCTTGCTTGCTAGCACACATATATATACCTGCCCCTGGATATTTCCATTACATGCATCTGAGGAAGTGGGTATTCACCCACGAAAGCTCATGCTCCAAAACGTCTGTTAGTCTATAAGGTGCCACAGGATTCTTTGCTGCTTTTACAGATCCAGACTAACACGGCTACCCTCTGATTTCTTTATTGTGTCTCTTATTATCAAAACAATTCATAGTGTTCCACTCCCTTGTATGCCAAATGGGAGTACAGTGCCAAAAAGGTAAGGAAAATTTCGGAGGGGGACAGCACAAAAAATAAATTTTTCATAACATCTCTACAACACTCAAACAAATGTAGAATTTACTGTATCTACTTAATCACTCCTTCACCTCCTCTTATCACACCACATAAATTGTACCGTCAATTAAACTATATGCCTGAATAGCAACTCAGTGAATTTAACATTCAGAACACAAACATGCCACTACCAATTAATCACTTTTATTATAAAATACCTCTTATTTCTGTCAGACATTGTATGGAAAGCTGCCCAACACACTAATGTACAGACCTGAGAAATTATATCTCAATCTACCCAGGATTATTTTACTCCAGAAATAACAGAGGCCAATGTTGAGTCTCAGATTTTACTTTCTTAATTCTTATTCTTCTGATTTTAAAACACTATATTTTTTAGGAAAAAAGTGCTTTATTTATGTTGTTCAATCTAGTTAAAAAAAGTTGAAGGAAAAAAAAAAAAGCCTAGCTCAAGGGTCCTAGCCTAAACACACTTTACTGAATTAATAACTCTTTACTGAACCCTACAATAGGCTTCTACTCTGCTTGCACAACAGACTGGTTTCCTGTGGAAAAATAAAAGATTAATCGCTTTCTAGAAGGCTCTTAATTCCCATGAACTTTTGGAAGTACAGTCAACAAATGAAAGGGAATAAAATAAGTTTGTAGATGTGTAAACACATGGCTGTAATCAAGAACTCTGAACACAATGGGATAAACATCAATACTGATCAAGGTCTAAAAGCAACCCCATTTTTGCAGTTCTGTAAAGATGATTTATTTTACTCTTGATTGACTTCAATTACAGTGTTTCATTTCTTATATCACAATAACCTGAAAAGAGATAATGAGCAGTAAAACTTTTTCACCCATGAAATTACTCTCTATGTGCCTCTTTTACTCATGAATTCAAGGGCAGCGGTGTTTTTAACTTAGATTATAGAATCAGTTGCTCCAACTGGAAGAGTCAAAGGAATTAGAGAAACTGGTTCCCATAAATCCTAGAATATTGTCTATACATACAAAGGATCAATGCTGAACTGAGACCCAGTTTATGACTCACACCTAATTCCAGAAGGAGGAAAGAGAAGCCTGTGGAGCTAGAAGTTCTGCCTTCTCCCAAAATGCAATAGGACAACTGACCCTTTGTTCAAATGCCATTAAAAGAGAGAGGGATATAAGCAGATTTTAGTAACGAATTCAGTTGCAAACAAAAATCACTCACACATGGGAAGGATTTTGCATTTTGCAACGGTACTATTTTTCAATGATTATTTATTATTTGTTAAGGACTTATTATCTATGAGGTACAAAAACACAAGTAAAGTCAGTCCTTCCTCAGAGAACTTGGCAGTCTAAAAACACAGACAGAGGTGAGACAAGATGGACAGGGAAACTCAGAGGAAGGTGAATGGATAATGTCTCCCAGGGATAAGATAGGGGGGAGGGGGGAGAGGAAGAGAGGACCAAGAACTATTCTCTGTGGATGTTCAAGATGAAGAAGTACAGAGCATGACAAATAATCACCAAGGGAAATGATGAAAGAGCAAATAGAACAAGAGGAGGAGATCAAGGTACAACAGGCCACGAAAGGCAATTAAGGACAGAGTGATAAAAAAGACGTAGTGAACAACAGCACTGAAGGCTGAGGAAAAGATTATGGAAGACAAGGGGACAGTGCTAAAAAACTCCAACTTCCTAAAAAAGTTGAAACCCCAAAATTGCATCAATGATTTTTTTTCCAAATTAACATGGAAGGGCACATTGATTTTCTTGGGATGGGAGGTGCTTTTGTAATTTACAAAATGTTATTTGGAATTAGTTCAGACTCAGACAATTTCCTAGCAATTAACATTACAGACATGTCGCAAGACTAAATAAAATAATTTATTTTGTTTAATATCTGGAGTTTTGTACCAATTTAGGAAATTATTTTGATTTAATGTTTGTTTTTTAGTTACTCCAGGGATGAAGAAATTGTGTTTCTTTAATCAAGCTTTTAGAATGGAGAAAAGTATTTTATTTCAGTGTTTAATGTTATAGGCTATAACATATATGTGCAAATAGTTCCTACTCCAAGGAAGACATCCACTTGTTTTATAACATACCAACCCACAGAATAAATTATTATACCTGCACTTCATGATTTCCCTGGACAATCTAAGGCCTGGTCTACAGGCGGGGGGGGGGGGGGGGGAGGGGAAGGGGATGTGAGAATAGCATAGCTGAAGTCGATGTATCATAGATCGACTTATCTCCCATCCTCACAGCGCAGGATTGACGGCCACAGCTCCCCCGTCGACCCCACTTCTGCCTCTCGCCCCGGTGGAGTTCCAGAGTCAACGGGAGCACATTCAAGGATCGATTTATCGTGTCTAGATGAGACGCGATAAATCGATCCCTGACAGATAGATTGCTACCCGCCGATCCAGGGGGTAGTGTGGACATACCCTAAGTTAAAAACCTCTATCCAAATTAGAGTATATATTTAAATATTTTCATACAATTGATTTTCGGAAGCTTCAGACAAGTATAAATAAGCATGATAGTTTGAATATCCATTCCATAAGACTCTATTGATTTACTTTTATCTTTGATATGCTCTAATATGGCAAGTTAATTCTGAAGGAAGACAACATATATTGATCAGATGTTGAAGAAGAGGAAGTAATACCAGCACCTTAAAGTGTCACCATGACCTTGTCTGCAAAGAAAGAGTGAAGACTGAAAGTGGAATGGTTGAACAAATCATTACAAACTGATTTTGTAAAGTTAAAAGTTATAGCTCAAACCACCAAAAAATTAAGTGTGCATTTCATGTGACAAAAAAATATCTGTAGGCTCTGCTTCTTGCCTTGTATATCAAAGCAATACCTTAGGCTTTGCTGTGTCATATTCCACTGTAAAGACATGCACAAAAATGGGAACTAAATTCACAAGAAATGACTTTCACCTGCCTATTACAATGAAGGCTTAAGCACTCACTTTATGCACAGATAGTACTCTATCACAGCAAAGATATTAAGAATGCCTTTTAGAAGACAGTACAATTATCTAGCATTGCAGATCTGGTAATTTAGTTTCTAAAGTAATCCAATGAAGTGTCACATTATAGCCATGATCTGTATACCTTTAGCAGAAAAATAAAACAAACTCTATTGTATATTTCATAGCACAATTAAGATTCTTGCATGCAGGTTGAAAAAGACAATATAGGTCCTATTCATCAATGAGTTATACTCTTAATTACAAAATATGCATTGAAGTCACAGAGGAAAAAACACATTGGTCATCTCTCTCATATAACGTAAATATCAATCTTCAAAATCCATGGCTGCATGTGTGAAATGAAAATTTTGTCCAGTATATGACTGAAGCTATATAGTGATAGTGGGAAGAAATCAGAGAAGGAATAGATGTGACATTATCAAGCAAATAATGAGGATTCATGAATAAAAATGAAGGATATTTTTGGAAAAGAAAGGCAACATAGTTTGAACAGACATTACACAGATCTAACATAATATTATGCAGTCAAGACCTTAACTGGAGACAACTATAGCCACCATTATTGTTGAAACTTTTGAATAAGTTTGGCCTCTTCTTGCAAAGATTATCCAAAATCATCTTGTGTACAGTCATATTTTCCTTAAAAGTTAGCATTGGCTGTTTTCTTTTTCTTCTTTCTTTGTACAAACATATTTGGATTGAGCAATACAATGGAAATCCCAGCTGCCCCTCTTATTTCAGCTCCCCACATCTCTATTGCAGGGATTCACTTCTATCCTTACAGAATAGGCATGAAACCAGTAGGCTGCTATAGAAATTAACAGAGAATGACATCCTATGTAAAGGATTTTCAAACAATTCTGTAGAATTCTATAGCAGAGATGTAATTTAATATGATCATTCAAAAGAACTTAAATAAAGCTATCATTTTCTATTAAACTCTACAGGACTTTTTGTTCTCAAATCCCTTTAACAAAGCGCTGACAAGGAATGCAGTCTCATTCCACATACATATCTTTAAGACAGCCTCGTCTATACTAGAAAGCAACTATTAGCATTCAGCAATGTTTTGCTTTTGCTCTTACCTCACCAGCTAACCACTACTTGGCTATGGGCTTCTCTACAAGATCTGGGGTTGGGATGGGAAATATTTTCAGAGTGATATATGTAGACATTTATCCCTGCTCCTCTCTTTAGAATCACTCCACACTATTTTGCAAATGTACTCCCTAGAAGCAACTCCCTGATCTATTGTTCAGGAGTGTGTTATTCTAAAAAAAAAGTAACTTGTGGGACATCAGAAAATGCCCAGAAATAAAAACAATAGCTGGAGTCATGTGAAATATTTATAATAAAGCCCAACACCTACGTTATAGACTTACAACTCAGCTTGTAAACCTTTCACACTGATATGAGTCCAGCTTTGAATGAACCTGTGCATATCACATGAAAATCATTCTTTCACATATTAATCCAGAGATGACAAAGTGATGTTAGAAGAAAGGATGCAGCTTCCTGCTTCTTTTCCAGACACAGATTAGGAAATGCCAACTTGGTCACTGCTGCTATTTGATTCTTAAGAAACAGCTGAGAATGTAACACACTTGAGTGGTTGATATAACCTCAGCCAAATCCACTAGTTGCTTCCCCTAATCCATCATAATCACCCCCTTCCTGGCCAGAATGAGTCTCAGACAGCTTCCCAAACCAAGCCCCAGTCTTACCCAGGGACTGGGGAAAATGTTTATCTGCACTCATGGAGCTAGATATGAGAGAGAGAGAGAGAGAGAGAGAGATCTAAAGCTAGGTGTCATCTGCACACTGAACACATTTTATTCCATACCTCCTTACTATGTCCATGTTTATAAAACATAGAAACACAAGTTCATTCCCTCATTCTCACAGAAGATGATAAAAATACCTTATTCCCCAAATTTTTACATTAATCATACCGGTATTTGTTTTTGTATGTTGTGGCCATGTATACTGACAGGATCTTTGTAAGAAAAAAATAATTGTTTGACGTGTGTGTATGGTTGCTTATCAAAGTGTTGGTCTAACAACAATGGACAGAATCAAGGATAGTACAGAAAGGCGCAGTAAACATCCATCAATGGCTCTTGCAGTGCACCTTACTCCTAATATACATCTGCCTCTTACAACCCAGGAAATTTCTTAAGCAGAGGCAATCAATAATGTTGAATTATGTAATGTTTCTGTGATTTATACAAACACTCAATTTGTCCCAAGGTGAAAAGTAACACCCAGAATTTGACCCAACATTCTTAGGCATAGCATGATTCTATCAAACATAAATTAACAGGCCGCTGCAGTGTCAGAGAGAGCATAAATTCAATTTTCTTAATATGATTTTCTAACAGTAGCAAAGCCTGCTTTGTTATGTTGATTAGTCTGTTTGTTCCTCTGTGACAAGATCAGGTTTTATGCATAAGTGTTTTTATCCAGAATGCCTACATTGCTTTTTCTGTAGCATGGTACAATACAAGCCTGATTATCACAAAGCTAATAACACAAAAGGTCAAAATTAGGATGCAGCATATTTTTTTCCAGTTGCTGGAATTCAATATTGTTTGGTTTCATCTTCTTTTTACTGCAATTTGTCTCCTCATCGTCTTTCATACAATATTTCCCTCTATCCTATTCCTTTCAGGTTCTTATACTGCCCTTCACAATGGTATTTGAGTAATTTTCAGTAGTGATGTGATTTGTGTCTTTCTATCCCTTTGTTCTATTCCTTTCTCTCTCCCAAGAAGAAAAAAATCTGCATGTAGATCAAAATTTATATTTATTTATTTGTGTATGTTCATTAGCGAAGGCAAGGTCCCATGTATGCCATTCACTCAGTAAAAAATACAGCAAGATTCGCAGTGGTTCTCAGCTCCTATAGGAGTTTGTTCCGTAGTCTTGGGTTAGTTCCTGAGACATTGCTGTGTCCTGAACAACCCAGCTTTACTCTTGAAGTAGATAAATCTGCTGTGCCTGAAGAATGGATATGTTGGTTGCGGTCCTTGTCCCAAAGCTTTCGGTGATCTTTTTAACTATTTCAGGTCCAGAACATTATTGCCTTGGAGAGACCTTAGAGAGGTAAGATGGTGAGGTAATATCTTTTATCGGACCTGCTTCTATTGCTGAAATCTTTCATGTTACATAAAGCTCTTCTCGAGGAGACACCTTGGATGATGTAATAGAAATTGGTTGGATCTATAAGCCTTCACAGAAAGAACAGGATCAAAGGTCTCTTGAGTTGCTTAGAATCTGAAAGAGCTCTGACCACTGCTTGTAGTCCTCTACATCTTGACTAGACCAAGTGCAATGTGTTACCAGGTGTACTGGTTGGTCTGGAAATGACCTGTGAAAGTCCTATGGAGTCAAGCAAGGAAAAGAGTTTGGGAGGAGTTGTATCTGAGGCCTTGTCGATGATAATGTTGAAGTTACCTAGGATAACTGGTGCAGGGTATTTTACTGCCTCATATATCAAGGTCTGAACCTTTAGTCTTTGGAGGTCTATTAGTGATCACAACTTTCTCTTGTTAGATAAGTGAATTCATGTTGTCTTATGTAAAGTACTTTTTTGATTTGAAGTTAGAGGAGAAGGCAAGTTCAGTGCCACTTGCAGACCTGTGATGAGCTGAGTTGCCTGGGCAGGATAATTGGAAAGAATACAGAGCTGGCAGTACCATCCAGCCAGGTCTCAGTAATATGGAGGGGGGTGGGGGGGCGCGGGGGTAGGTGTCTCACCAGTCATGCAGTTGTAAACTCCTTTCTGTTTGTTCACCACAAATCTTGCACTGATCAAAATCAGCCTGATTCACTGTAGCTTTGTTGAATCTACTCTGGCTTGTAGACAGGTGGTGGTTTTGAGCAGTCATTAAGCCACTGATATCTTGTATCAAGCTAGGTTAGAGGGGTAGATTATACAGTTGTCAAATGCCCTGGACGTGTCAGATCTTGTCTGCGGTCTGGCACTGGCCTGCGTTCTAAGTTCCTCTCTCTGAAGTAGCCATTTCTAAGGATATTACCCTAACTAAGGGTTATCAGCCTCCAAGCTAACAGTTACCTTTACAACTACAAGCCAACCTTTCTCCTTCTCCAGTACGAATGAGATGATTCTCAGAATAATGTGGGGATTTATTTTCCAAGGCTTGGAAGATTTACTTTTAAAAAGGAATGGTTTTTTCTCTTTTCTGAAGCTTTCTCAGATCAAAAAAATGGCAGCAACATAATCTTGATAGAAAACACTTAAATTCAATCAGCAACTCTTAGTCACGTGACCTTTAGTTCCAGTCCCTTCTGAAGGGTCCACAGAGCTTTTTATTTAACTAGAGCTAAATGGATTTAGTTGTGCAGTAACATTATATAAGAAGGAAAGGATCTCCTTTACCATTTTGCTATTCTAAGTGGCTGGCTATCTGATTCTTACAATAAAAGATGTGCCAACTATACAAACTATACTTGTGACAGAATGTATCTATGTTCACACCGTTCACACTATTGTAATAATCTTTGTACAAAGTATGCCTAGTGAGGTATCATTTGAAAACTCATAATTTGCTGGTCAGTATTGCCTGATAAAATGTATGTGGCAATATTGTGAACATAATGTGAAGTTATAAGATTCCACTGTAAGGTGTTATTAACACGTTTCAAACCGAGGCTGGCAAACAGGTCCATCTCAGACAAAGGAATGTGTGCTCTACTTAATTTCAATTTAAGCAGTAAACAGAGTCATCAAGCAGGGAGGGAAACAAAGGAAGCTCAAACAGATGAGGAAAAAGCAGCAGGGAACATCCTTCCCCCCAGAGTTTTTGTTTCCTGGAACCCAGCTGGAAATGTATGAAACAATAAAAGGAGGGAAAAACACCCCAAGGCACCCCCACTTCTTCTTTCCCTGCCCATCGCATTCATGGCTCCCAAAGCAACAAAAGAACCATTCATTGGATTTTGGGAGGAGGAGTCCTGACCTCAGAAGTTTGGTCACTAAGACTGCTAAAGGCATGCAGTAGAGAAAACTTGCTTTGAATTTAACATGTGTTTTATCTTGACTTTTCTTGTAACCATTTCTGACTTTTATTCCTCATTGCTTCCACTCAGTTAAAATCACTCTCGTTGCAGTTAATAAACTTGTTTTATTGTTTTTTCTAATCCAGTGTGTTTAAATTGAAGTGTTTGGGAAACTCCATTCGGGGTGGCAAGTTGTGTGCATATTATTTCTATTAAAGAAACAAGACTTGATATAAACTTGTATTGTCCCAGAGAGGGCTCAGACATACAGAGACTTGCATTCTGGAGACTATTTGTGAGCAGTCCATGCTGGCGGCTACAGTAGCAAAGGGCACCCTAGGTTAGAGGGCAAGGGTAACACAGCTACTCGTTAGTCTGGATTGTACCTTGGTATGTCCCAAAACTCTGTAGCATTGCACTACCACTAATGCAACTCTGACAATGGTAATAACGGTGGCAGCACATTAGCAAAAATAAAATGCTGCTGATGTTTTAATAACTGCTTTGCTAGACATGTTCTCGCAATGGTAGTAAATATGAAGGAAATTGTTAGTGCAATTTGAAATGATTCTGCAATTTACTTTCCTTTAGTATTGTCTTCCATATTGTTTCTCAGGCTCAGCATGAAAGAATGCTTGCTTTTTTGGGTTAGTCAAGATATGTACTATCATTAGACTCAATCCAGTTTACTGTTGCAAGTTGTTCTGTGGCCCCTGTCATCTCAAGATATATTGAGAACACACTGCATTCTATTACTTCCTGAAGTAAGCCTGTTCTTCCTGCATGTCAGTATTTACTATACTCATCTGACTCAAGACTCCCCATGATTACTGGGTTCCATTTATAGCACTATTTTCATACAAATGTTTTGTACTTCTGTCAACAGCTTAATAGAAGATTGAGTTTAAGATAATACACCATTGTTTGCAACCTTATAGGGACATGGCTAGCTTTAACTCTAGTTAATTACAAAAGTGATTATAAAGTTATTTCAGGTAGTAGCACTTACTCCAAGTCCCTCTCTGACATTTTTGTGGTTTTATAATGACAATTCCTCAAGCAACCCCGGGGGAAACTAACTGGATACACTGGGGAAACAGAGGTTGTAAAATGCACTAAGAAAGAAAGCCGAGGGGAAAAAGAATAAAATATTATTTCTCCAATCTCTCGCAGCTAAAGTAATCTAAGGTGTCATTTGTAACAATCATAGATAAAAATACTCAGGCAAAAGTATGACTGTTAGTTTGACACAGTTGCTTTAACTATGGAGTTGTTACTGAGCCCTACTAAACTATTTTCATTATTGTTACAATTACTACTACGCTAAATTTGTCAGTCCACTCAAACACTGTCCTCTACTAGTTGGATTGTCATTGTTGGACTTGCCCAATGTGTTAAAGTGACAGATATGAGAGAGTGTGCAATTTCTTGCGATATCCTTGAAAAAAACTTTTAAAATTAAGGTTAACTATCTTTGGAATTCACTGTGTTAAATCCAAAGGTTATGTTTTATTGTGGACTGGGCTCATATGTAACTTTTCTAGGAGGGAGATGAGATGTGAACCCTGGGAAGTGTTATGAACCTCAAAGGATTATACTGAACAATGGTCCAGACAAGAATGGACTTTTGGGTCAAGTGGTTTTCTTAGGGATCTCTAGGGGGAGGTGAATGCAAGTTTCCCACCTCCACTTATGCAAAACCCCAGACTTTTATAGCTACATCCTGAGAAGGGGACCATTGTCTAATGATTACCCATTCCTGGAATCTGAAGATCAAAGGCCCAAGCTGTAGAAAGGAAAGACTGAACTTTTCATGGGGGTGCTAGTTCTAAGCTGAGGCTATTATGAACTTGCAACCACAGAAAAAAACGCTTGGTGGAGTTTGAAGGACTGAGTCTCACCACAGCCCTTGCTGGAGTTGGGGTGATCTCTGATTTAGCTTATTAGCATGTGTCTAGGTTCTTCTATGGTTTTTAAATATGTTTTCTCTTTAATGCTTTCACCTGAAAAATAACTATGCTTACTTAGAAAGAACTGTGTGGTAACTCATAACTGCTTGCAATTATGTAGTTCATAGCTTTTGAAGAGAAAGCAAAGCATAAACAGTGGCTTATTTAGGCAGCCTGGCTTGCTGGGAATATCACAGTGTAGGCAGGAAATTGTGCAGCCTAAAAAAGAAAAAGCAAAATAAACCTTGGGTCAGGAGGGAGAGAGATGCAGGTCTCTATGCAAGAGAGGTGACTGCTGAGGAACCAGGAGACTAGAGTGAGGGCCCTTGGTGGATGATGGAGGGGGAAATACAAGTGTAGTTGCCCTGAGCTGTGACAGTGAGCTTGGTGTCCTGCAGACTACAGAGGATATACAGAACGAGATGGAGAACAGGGAGAAGTGAAAAAGGAGAACAGAAGTGAGAAGAGCAAAACAAGAAAGGGAGAAGAAATGAAAAAGCAGGAGAAGAGAGGAGGGATGAAAAAAGTTAAGAGGGAGAGGGAAAGAGGAAGGGGGAGCTAATGTGGATCATCCCACTGGTGTGATGATTCTTTTTTAAACAAGAACAAGTTAGTGCTTCAATTCTTCTAGCATTTGGAGAGTTATTTACTTCAAGGACATTGTATTTCAGAAATTTAAGTAATGACCCTTTTTATGTTGTACCTAAGGGACTTCTTGTGTTGGGTCCTTTCAATTTTTCTATCAAGCTCCAGAAGAGCCAATTAATTGTAAGATGTGATGCTCCATAAATCAATAAAATAAACAAAATGTATTTTGCAATATTTGATGTTTTAGCTCACAGTTTCCTCTTGCACATTTTTTGTCATATGTTCAGCGTAGGCTACATCCTTTCCCCCCTCTCTCAACCAATAATACAAAGTTGGTATATATTAAATCTGAGTAGAGCTGGGCAAAATACCTCTAACACCATTTCCCATAAAAATATGCCTATTTTAAAAATATTAAACATTCAAAAAATGAAGAGCAAATTTAGCCACTTTCTTAAAATTCTTGATGAAAATTAATGATTTTTTAAAAATTTACTAAGACTAATGTAAAAAATGTTGTGACAAATTTTTCCTCCCATTCTCAATTTTGAAACTGGTTGACACAGATTTTGATTGGCCTTGTAAGTGAGATGGCACAACTTCTACTGCCATCATTCATTGTGCCTATTCTGTGTATCCAGGAGAAGTAGCTGAAACCATTCTGAGTCATTTTTTCAGGACTTCCAGCTATGGAAAAGATTTTCAAAGGCACAGAGGACAGTTAGGGTTGTAAGTAATGGGAATTGGATTCCTTGACCTTTTAGCCACTTTTGAATGTTTTAACTATGGTTTCGAGGCTCCTGAACCAGAGGGGGGTGGATTGGAGAAGAGCTACTATGCTAACTGGATTAACGAATATTTTGTGTTTTATTACCCCTGTAGTGCTAGTATACAGACCATAGGAATCAATAATCTTTTAGCTACATCATAACTTTGATAATCACAGTAATGATGTCCTCCACCTAAAATGGCCTTTCCTCATGCTGAGTCCCCAAAATTCCAGTTTAAGTTACACACAGAATTTGCTCATGCAATTGTAACCCATGGCTGTTTGGTGTGGCACTCTGTCCCCCTCTAGTGGCAGCTAGAGATTGATGAGTTTGATACAGCCTTGGCTAAGAGACGTGTCTTTTAACTCATACAGCAGAGGCTCATGCCTCCAGAGATCCCACGTTAGATCCCGACTGCCGCCGACCATGGTCTGTCAGCATTACACAAGCATGAGAGAAAGTAGCAATGAGTTGGGGCAGTCTTCTCAGTGAAACAAAGAAGATATCACACACTAGCTTTTGAGCCAAAAGTCAGTATAGATAAGTCCTTCAATTCCCTAACGCATATTCTTTCTATATTTTTGTTAGAGAAATTCGATTTGGCAGCAGGTTTTATAACTCAGAGCATTCTATAATATGTATAGTACTTCCTGAGTCTAAAAATTAAAGGAAACATTAATTCACACAATTTAAGGTCAAATCCCATGAAATCCACTGCCACAGGAGATCTTAGAGTCATACATTACAGCTTTGTTTTAAAGTGCAGTTCTTCTCTGAAAAGTGACTTTGTAAAAACAGCATCATGGGGTTCCACATTTATTCTGTCTCAAAAACTTCCATATCAAAATATGCTCAGATTACAAAGTAAGACTTTTTTCAAACTGCCACTATGCAGACCCCACTTCATAATTTAAATTGTGCTCTTTTTGGCTTATGCACCATTACTGGTAAAAAAGACTCTGCAAGCCATGTGCTATCCTCCATTACACCTGTGCAACCCCACTGTCTTCAAATTATGCCTTTGGTTATTACCATTCAACCTTAATACTTTCACTGGGATTGTGCAGGAGTAACTGAGGGCATATTTTGATAACAACTGAGTTTCAATGAAGACATTTAGTTAATGTTGTTGATTATACGCAAACCAGAAAGAAACCAATTGGCTATGCTAGGCTGACAATATTTAAATGATTTTTTTTCACTAAGATCAATAATTTTCCTGAGAAACTGCATGGCTCAAAATTTTTATCCACCATAGGATTTGTCATATCAGATTAGAGCATTTGTCTGCCAGGTATCCTGCTTTCCCCAGCTATTAATCACAGAAGTAAAAAAGACAGTTACTTTTTTCCGTAACTGGTGTTCTTCGAGATATGTTGCTCATGTCAATTCCATTTTAGGTGGGTGTAATTGCCACTGCACCGGTGCCGGAATTTCCCCCCCCTCAGTGGTATCCCTAGGGGATCATCGCTGGTGCCTCCTGGAGCAGCGTGGACATGTCGTGGTAGAAGGGGTGCCACCAGCTCCCTCCACCCTCAGTTCCTTCTTGCCGGAAACTCCAATAGTGGAGAAGGAGGATGAATCATGGAATGGACATGAGCAACACATCTCAAAGAACACCAGTTACGGAAAAAGGCAACTATCTTCTCTTCTTCGAATGCTTGCTAATGTCCATTCCATATTAGGTGACTCCCAAGCAGTGCCAACAGAGGCAGGTAGGTGTTCACGGATGTGTAGATTGCAACACAGCTCTGTCGAACCCAGCAAGTCTCTGGCTTGATGAATGATGGCAACGTGCTGTGAACATGCGAACCGAAGACCATGTTGTGGCTCTGCAAATGTCCTGGATAGGCACGTGGTCCAGGAAGGCCGCCGAGGAAGCCTGAGCTCTGGTTGAGTGAGTCCTCACAATTGGCAGTGTCAGGACCTGTGCCAGCTTGTAACAGGTAGGGATGCAGGAGGTGATCCAGTTGGAAATCCTCTGCGATGAACCGGAAGGCCCTTCATCCCGTCTACTGTCACGATGAAAAGCTGGGTCAACCTGCGGAAGGGCTTGGTACGCTCCAGGTAAAACGCCAGGGCACATCTAACGTCCAGGGCGTGCAGCCTTCTTTCCTTCCCAGTGGTGTGTAGCTTGGGACAAAACACCGGGAGGAAGATGTCCTGGTTAACATGGAAGGAAGACACCACCTTTGGCAGAAAGGCTGGATGGGGTCGCAGTTGAACTTTATCCTTGTAGAACACTGTATACAGTGGCTTAGATGTCAGAGCCTTAAGCTCCGACACTCATCTTGTGGATGTTATTGCCACAAGGAACGTGATCTTCCATGACAGGTGGGAGAGGGAGCAGGAGCCCATAGGCTCAAAGAGAGGACCTGTGAGCCTGGAGAGAACCAAGTTAAAATTCCACTGTCGGACAGGAGTCTGAGCTAGCAGGAAGAGTCTCTCGAGGCCTCTCAGGAATCGGACTGACATGTCATGCAAGAACACTGTCTGACCTTGGATCGGCAAGTGAAAAGTGGAGATAGCTGCAAGGTGCTCTCTGATGGAAGAGAGGGCCAGCCCCTGGTTCTTAAGATGGAGCAGGTAAATTGCAAAGAAGAGCATGCTGGAGAGATGCTACGCTGAGATGCCCAGTGGGAGAACCTTGTCCATTTGGCCAGGTAGGTTGCTCTAGCGGAAGGCTTCCCGCTTTCCAGGAGGATTTGCTGCACCTTGTAAGAGCAGGCCCACTCCTCTGAGCGCAATCATACAGTATCCATGCTGTCAGGTAGAGGGAGGTGACGTTGGGGTGTAGAAGTTGCCCATGATCTATGAGAGCAGATCTGGTTGGCCAGGAAGGGGCCAGAGAGCAGCCGCTGCCAGATCCATCAGTGTGCTGAACCAATGTTGGTGTGGCTACACCGCGGCAACCATGATGACTTGGGCCTTGTTTTTCTTTACCTTTGAGAGGGCTCTGCTGATGAGGGAATTGGTGGGAACGCATACTCATAGACTCTAGGACTGGAAGGGACCTCGAGAGGTCATCGAGTCCAGTCCCCTGCCCTCATGGCAGGACCAAATACTGTCTAGATCATCCCTAATAGACATTTATCTAACCTACTCTTAAATATCTCCAGAGATGGAGATTCCACAACTTCCCTAGGCAATCTATTCCAGTGTTTAACTACCCTGACAGTTAGGAACCTATTCCTAATGTCCAACCTAAATCTCCCTTGCTGCAGTTTAAGCCCATTGCTTCTTGTTCTATCATTGGAGGCTAAGGTGAACAAGTTTTCTCCCTCCTCCTGATGACACCCTTTTAGATACCTGAAAACTGCTATCATGTCCCCTCTCAGTCTTCTCTTTTCCAAACTAAACAAACCAATTCCTTCGGCCTTCCTTCATAGGTCATATTCTCAAGACCTTTAATCATTCTTGTTGCTCTTCTCTGGACCCTTTCCAATTTCTCCACATCTTTCTTGAAATGCGGTGCCCAGAACTGGACACAATACTCCAGTTGAGGCCTAACCAGCGCAGAGTAAAGCGGAAGAATGACTTCTCGTGTCTTGTTTACAACACACCTGTTAATGCATCCCAGAATCACGTTTGCGTTTTTTGCAACAGTATCACACTGTTGACTCATATTAAGCTTGTGGTTCACTATGACCCCTAGATCTCTTTCTGCCATACTCCTTCCTAGACAGTCTCTTCCCATTCTGTATGTGTGAAACTGATTGTTCCTTCCTAAGTGGAGCACTTTGCATTTATCTTTATTGAACTTCATCCAGTTTACCTCGGACCATTTCTCCAATTTGTCCAGATCATTTTGAATTTTGACCCTGTCCTCCAAAGCAGTTGCAATCCCTCTCAGTTTGGTATCATCCGCAAACTTAATAAGCGTACTTTCTATGCCAACATCTAAATCGTTGATGAAGATATTGAACAGAGCCTGTCCCAAAACAGACCCCTGCGGAACCCCACTTGTTATACCTTTCCAGCAGGATTGGGAGCCATTAATAACTACTCTCTGAGTACGGTTATCCAGCCAGTTATGCACCCACCTTATAGTAGCCCCATCTAAATTGAACTTTCCTAGTTTATCTATAAGAGTATCATGCGAGACCGTATCAAATGCCTTACTAAAGTCTAGGTATATCACATCCACCGCTTCCCCCTTATGAACAAGGCTCGTTATCCTATCAAAGAACGCTATCAGATTAGTTTGACACGATTTGTTCTTTACAAATCCATGTTGGCTATTCCCTATCACCGTACCACCTTCCAAGTGTTTGCAGATGATTTCTTTAATTACTTGCTCCATTATCTTCCCTGGCACAGAAGTTAAACTAACTGGTCTGTAGTTTCCTGGGTTGTTTTTATTTCCCTTTTTATAGATGGGCACTATATTTGCCCTTTTCCAGTCTTCTGGAATCTCCCCCGTCTCCCATGATTTCCCAAAGATAATAGCTAGAGGCTCAGATACCTCCTCTATTAACTCCTTGAGTATTCTAGGATGCATTTCATCAGGCCCTGGTGACTTGCTGGCATCTAACTTTTCTAAGTGATTTTTTACTTGCTTTTTTTTTATTTTATCTTCTAAACCTACCCTCTTCCCATAAGCATTCACTATATTAGACATTCATTCAGACTTCTCAGTGAAGACCGAAACAAAGAAGTCATTAAGCATCTCTGCCATTTCCAAGTCTCCCGTTACTGTTTCCCCCTCCTCACTGAGCAGTGGGCCTACCCTGTCCTTGGTCTTCCTCTTGCTTCTAATGTATTGATAAAAAGTCTTCTTGTTTCCCTTTATTCCTATAGCTAGTTTGAGCTCACATACATCAGTCCCTCTGACCATGACAGGAGGAAGGCATCAGAGAAGGCGTCTTTGCCCAGACCCTGTAGGGAACAGAAGTGATGACATTCCTGTTCTGTCTGGTGGCAAACAGGTCTACTTGGGGAATTCCCCACCTCTGGAAGAGCATCTTTGCTATCTCCAGATGGAGCGACCACTCATGGTGTTAGAAAAAGGACCTGTGAGGTGATCTGCCAGCATATTATTGACATTGGGGAGGTGACAGGCCTCCAGGTGGTCGAAGCAGAAATCTCACAATCTGAGAGTCTCTTGACAGAGGGCTGACGAGCGTGCTCCCCGTCTGTTGATGTAGAACATCAAAGACATATTGTCCGTCAATACTCTCACCACCCTGCCTGCAGGTGCTGTAGAAAGGACCTTGCAGGCTGAAAGCACTGCTCTGAGCTCTTTGACATTTACGTGCCATGTCATCTCCACCGGGGACCACATGCCCTGGGTCTGGAGGCTGCCATAGTGCGCTCCCCAGCCCAGGTCCGAGACATCCAATATCAACTTGATTGAGTGACAAGGGCTGTCAAATGAAACTCATTCCAGGACTGCGCTGGGGTCGGTCCATCACTGCAGCAAGGTAAGTATCGTTGGTGGGATGGTAACGACCTTTTCCAAGTGATTTCTGGACTGGGAATAGACTGTCGCCAGCCACGGCTGTAAGGGCCACATCCTGAGCCTGGCATGGCAGACGACATACGTACATGCTGCCATGTAGCCCAGCAGGTGCAGGCAAACCCTGAACATGGTCACAGGGAATGCAGAGACTCCTGCGATGAGGTCCACGAATGCCTGGAACCTCTCCTGCAGTAGAAAAGCTCTGGTGCAGGGAGAGTTGAACACTGCCCCGATGAACTCTATCCTGTGCATCAGAACTAACGTTAACATTTTGTGGTTTACCAGCAGGCCCAGGGATCGGCACATGGCTGCAGCACCGCAACATCCCTTTGGACTTGGGACCTGGAGTGGCCTTTGATGAGCCAGTCGTCGAGGTATGGGAGGATCTGGATACTGCGACACCTGAGGTAAGCAGCTACCACTGACATGCACTTGGTAAACACCCTTGGTGCTGTTGCAAGGTCAAATGGAAGGACTGCAAACTGATAGTGGTCAGTTCCCACCATGAATCATAGGAAGTGTCTGTGACCTTGAAAGACTGCTATGTAGAAATATGTGTCCTTCAAGTTGAAGGTGGCATATCAGTCTCCCAGATTCAGGGAGGGGACAATGGAGGCCAGGGAGACCATGTGGAACTTTGCTGAGGTCTCACAGGTCCAGGATGGGCCATGGACTGCCCTCGGCCTTTGAGATTAGAAAGTACTGGGAATAGAAACCCTTGTTCCTGTACTTGTGAGGAACCTCTTTCACCACACCCAACTGCAGCAACCCTTCCACCTCTCTGAGCCTTATTGGGGAGAGCAAGCAGGCCCCAGGAAGAACCCTGTTACATGTGGGGGCTTTTCTGGGATCCTTTGCCAGAGACACAGTTTGGCAACCTGGAGATGGAGGGCACTCTGCAGTGGTTCACGGAGCAACATGGAGAGATGCAGAAGATACTGCAGGCCTTTCATCAGTCCCACCAGCTGTAGAAGCAAGTTTTACTGGCTTGGCAGGCTGAGCAACAATGGACTTTGCAGGACTTCATTAAAGAACAGGCAACCGTGCAGCAGCAGCTTCTGCAGAAACTGGTGAGTTGTCCAGGGGAAATGGCACCCGCGGGATGGGACAGGGCAACCAGGGCCCTAAGCTAGCCCCATATCTTGCTGGGGAGGTGCACACAGCGTATATGGCCCTGACGGATGCCCAGTCTAGAGACTATGACTGTGTGAAGGCAGCCATCTTGGACTGCCTGGGGCTTTCGTTGGAAAAATACAGGCAAAAGTTTCGGGCAGCCCGGTGGGAAGGGGGCATGCGGCCCCAGGCCTAAGCCCAGAAACTGACGGACTAGGCAACGTGGTGGCTGAGGCCCGATGCCCAAACAGTGGGGCAGATTATGGATCAGGTGATCCTTGAACAATTTGTGCAGTGCCTCTCCAATAGCATGCGGGTCTGGGTGCAGTGACATCAACCTGGCACCACAGAAGCCGCCGTCAAAAGGATGGAGGAATATACAGAGGCAGTTTTCCCCCTGAAGGAGCATCGGAACCTGCAAGACACAGAGGGAGGCAAGAAACCCGGTGTGCATCCCACTGGGAAGCCATTAGACAAGCGATGGGAGGAGCACAAGGGAACCCCTAGCCGTCCGGGACAGCTTGTATACTGGTGCTGTGGACAGCCGGAGCATAAGAGCCGTGACTGCCTGGTGACGGACTGTGGTGAATTCCGTGGTTGGATCAAGGTTGCGGGGGTGGAATTAAGAGGTGTGGAATAGTCAGCATCCCCATGCGGGTGGGGAGAAAGCCCCAGAGGGGTCTAGTGGATATGGCCTCAGCCCGCTCCCTCATACAGCCATGCTTGGAAAAGCTGCATTGGCTTATCCATGGAGAAAGAATGCTGGTGGAATGCATCCACGGGGATGGGGAGTATTATCCTGTGGTTCAGGTACCCCTAGAGGTGCAGGGAAGGTTTGCCTAGAAGCGGGTGAGGGTAATAGAGGGGTTGCCCTACCCTATGGTCCTGGGGTTGGACTGGAACCCTGTCCCTAAGCTGAGTCCCATCCGGGACCAATTAAACTAGAACTAACTCTAAGGGAATTATTAACTATGTACAACTATTTTACAGGGAAATGTTAGAAAGAAACACTGAATGAAGTGCTATGCTAGCCGAAGCAGCAGACTTCCAGCACCATCACTGGTGGCAAGAAGGAATTGAAGGTGGGAGGAGCCAGTGGTGCCCCTTATACCATGGCATGCGCATGCTGTTCCGGGGGCGCCGGAGATGGTCCCCTACAGATATCACTGAGGGAAAAACTTCTGGCACCAGTGCATGTGGCAAGCACACACACCTAATATGGAAAGGACATGAGTAAGCACTTGAAGAACTGTTTATTATTCAAGTATGTATAATCGTAGATATGTTACTGCTTTATGTTATATCCACAGCTGAAATGGCTGGGTAGTTTATTCTGGATTAACAGCAAGAATGAGGCATATGATTTGCAAAAAAAACACATAAAAGAGGCCCAAAGTCATCATATATAAGATATAATATAATATAATATAATATAATATAATATAATATAATATAATATAATATGTAAATACTGGTCATATTTATCAAAGGCACCATAAACAAAGACTGACTCAAAACCAAATTCACACACGTATGAGCGTGCGTACATACTCTCACACACACGCATTTTAATGTGGAAAAGGTTTTTGGCAGCCACTGTTTCCTACCATGCTCTCTAAACTTGTTGTAAACAAGATTAGTCAGCTTTGGTAAAATTTCCACATTAGGGCTCCCACCTTCGCTACTACCAATGGGGCTGAAGTGGTGATAGTGGAAAGACACAAGTTTTTTTAAAAAAAGGCAGCGTAGACAGAGCCTGCATGCCGTTACAGATGTATTGTTTCAAGTGGGGTGCTTATTTCAAACAAAAGGCAGAATAAAGCCCTGAGTACGTACAACAATTGTTTTCTGTTGCAGCAATCAACAGTCATTACTAATCATAATTATAGAAGGTGTGCGTTATCACTGTCAGTTGTTTGCCTGATTAGCTGTAATTTCTTCATGTGCCTAGTGAGATATTTTTCTCTAATATGAACAGTCAGAGAACACAGAGCTTTCAAAGCCACACAGCAGAAATAATAAATATGGAATTCACACTGGAAGGATTTTTACAGAAGCTTTTTGGATAATCTGTTTTTCCTAAATTATTCTCTATTATATGGAATATTTTAAGAAACATTTAATCAAAATGGCACCATCAAGATTACAATTATAAGCCCTCAACCAATAAGATTTTTGTAGGTGTACCCTGGGGCGTACTCAACCTTTAACAAAATGGTTATGCTGCACAAATACAGGCAACAATCCTGCAAACAGATGAGCACGTATCTTTAGTCACATGAGTAGCTTTATTGATTTCATGTTTGCAGGATCAGGTTCTCATTTTCTGCTAAGTCTCTTTGTTATGAATAAGTAAGCAGCTGACAGCGCACAAACAACTTTCACTACATGCCTTTATCAAAATCCACTTGCTGTGTTAAATTATAATAAAGTGACAATCCTTCTTACTCCCCACCTTTAGGGTCAGTCTCACAACATTACACTCCTGCAGTGGATTCAGTTTCAGCGTTTCTCCAAGGTTGCTGCAGCCCGATGTTTGATGCTGCATTTCACAGCAAACACAGACACCATCACTGTCAAATTTAATCTGAAAAAAAGTAAAAAATCAGAGAAAGGCTTAGTAATCAAAGCCACACCTTTATTCCAACCATCATTATAACATTTATCTTCACCCCAAGAAGGCACCCATGAATGACAACAATGTTCTGCTATTTGACATATACAATTCATCATATAATCAGTGATACAGCTTGAAGCAGAATGACTTCTGTTGATCAGCAGAAGCTACAAAAATGAAACTAAGTGAGAGAAATATATTGTAGAAAAGTAAGGTAGATAAAAGTAGCTGTATTTTTAAGGCCTTCTGTGGGCTGCTGAGAGGTTTTTTTAGGAGGCAGAAGATAGTTACTGTGCTCTACAGAGCCAGATCAAACCAAGAGAAATGAATTGACTAAATAAGTGTGAAAAACATGGGAAGTAAAACAGGTGCAGGAAATGTGAGAAATCATGATCAGAAATAAAATCATATTTAAATAACCAGGAAGATTATTAGAATAGAGAGAGGTAATATTATGAAAACAGAGACAGGAGAGAATGGAACATGAAGGGAAGGTGAAAGGCATACAAAATTTTATATGTGAGGGAGAGTTGTACACACTGACCTCACTTTTAATTTATTTTTACTCTGAAAACCTTTTACTTTATCTTTTTTGTTTCAAGTTCTGTTTGTTTTGAAAGCCCTTTAAAATACAGTAAACATTCAGCAGCCTCAAATTTTAATTTTCACAAAGTTCTTCTTTTTGCCTCTCTTTAATTATGTCTCCCCTTTATCTTGAGGCTTTAAAAGGCACTAGGAATTCTGGTATCTGTTCTTCTTCTAAGATTTTGATTAAAATGTGTTTTATTGAATGTACTGAACCCCAGTCAACATTTTTATTTTACTTTGACTTTCTTTAAATTCTGACTTATGTGATCTAATAACTGCAATATTCCCATTCAGCTCAATGGGAGGTTTATACATGTAAGTAGTGCAGAATTGGATTAATTATCCTCATTTTGATGTCTCTGTTCAAAAACACTCCCCAAAAACAAAAACAGGACTGTGTTTTTCTATTGCCTTGCTAGAGTGGTTTTCAGCTAAGATTTAACACTATATGAATTTTTCCTCAGCTTACTAATATAAGACTGTAGCCACTTGTATTTTTCTTAATTACACTTACACATTTAGATGCTTTCTCCTTTCCTAATTTAAGCCATTTTATGCTGGTGCAGAGGATTCTAAAGATAGGCAGTACATCCTGATACCACCCTTCTAGATCACTGGCTCAAACCCAGCCTGGGTCACTATTGAGTAAGAGTTATTACCATCAGATGGCAGTTCAATGGCCTATGTGAAATGAGCAGTGGTCTCAATTTCCAGATTTTCATACTGGAAAAAACAGTGCCAAAACTGGTGGTAATTAGAAGCTTTAATGGGAGTCTGAGCAAAGGTCAGGGATTTAGTGGGCCATATAGGCTGAATTAGTCAGGGTAAGGCACAATAGCTGGGGGAGTGTGGAAGAGACTGTATAGTGACCATCTGTGCTGTGTACCATGTACCATGGAGACAGCACTTTGATCTTTATTGCCACCAACAGAGCACCTAAATTGCATGTTGTATTTGTGTCATGATTAACATTTTACCTCTTCCCAAATCATCTTCTGCTGCTTGAATGACTGGCTGAACAAACTGAGATGGGCTCTGGCACTTCCAGGAAATGGAAGTGTCCCATCTGAGGTTGTATAGCAGCATATTTAAACAGATTTCATTCTTACTAGTTACTTTTTTTTTTCTGTCTTCATACAAAGGTTGAATCATTCATCTCTTCTTAGTAGCTAAATGTTTTAAAATATATATTTTACATCCAAGTAAAAGAAAGATACAGAGACAGAAAAAAGAGAAGAGAAAATGTGTGATCTCTCAGACTAATTTGGTATCTCTGCTTCAGTGATGCAGAACAGATAAGCAGTTGGGAGAGCAATACAAGGCTATTTTTGAAAAAAAATATGTTAAGTAAACAGACTGATAAGTTAATATCATGCCATATATCAGAATAAAGGCATACTCCAGACAAATTGCTGTCTCAGTGGGTTTGAACTCATGAACCTCTACAATGCCCTCTAACCAGTGTAATTAGTCAGAATGCTTCTAAAAATGCAGAAAACATAAATTATACCATTTTCTAGCCACTCACGAGCAGAAGTGGATGCAGCTTTTCTGCTGCACCCTATGTAGCCTAGTCATGCCCTGAGTCATAAATACTGTAAATGAAACAAAGAAATAGCAGCTAAAATGGTGAGCATCTTTTATACTGATCCCTTGATTTCTTACTTTTTTTTAATAATCAGATTAGAATTTTATATGTGCAGCTTTTCCTCATAACATTTTTAACATTTTAAGATAGGTATTTCAATTCCTATCAGTTTCTAATCCCTTTTTTTTTTTAAACGAATGAGATCTGATCTGTGCTTGGCTTTGTGGTATATGATCAGACAACCTTCAACTCTTCAATCCAATGATAAATACAAAAAGTTGTTAAACTAAAGGAGGTCTTGCCTTTGAACTCCTCTGGGAATGTTGGAAATGGTGCTAGCTGTTAGATAACTACTACAGAACAGGTTTGAAATTCTCACTTTGAATTTAGAGTTGTGTCAAATTCAGCAGTCACAGAGCTACAGCACACCTGCTATATCAGCAGAGAGCATTCAGAAAAATCAATACGCTCTTGAGCTGGTAAAAACTTACTATAACAAGGAAAATGCACTTTATACAAAGCTGTCTACACCAAGATCATTTATTCTCTGACACATGCTGTGTCTGTTCAATGAAAGATAGTCACCCACACATCATGGTACGTATTTAACACTTCTAATGTGAAAAATAGATCCTAGGTCTACTTTTATCTCATGTAATGAACAGGTATCACATAAACAAAGACTGAAAAACAATATCTAAAGGGCACATATATATCAGAGGCACATTTCTGGAGAGCCTTTGATAATCCGACCCACTGTGCACAACTATATACCTTTTCCTTTAAAAAGTGTTCATGAAGCAGTGGCCCCATCTCCTGCCTGCTGGTGGAGCCCCAGCAGTTGAGGGAGCCCACACAGACCCTCCACCTGCCTGTGGTGCAGGGGTCCCGAGCACAGCCCCCACCCAGCCCAGGGCAGGTGGAAGTGGAGAATGCGTGACTCTGCACCAGCTCCCCACAGCTGCCCGTGTGGTTCTGTCCCTGACCCGGCTCTGGTCGGGGATGGGGGCTCCTTGGAGCCGCAGCCTGGCCATGGGAAGAGCTGCACAGGCAGCTGTGGGGAGCCGCACACCCTCTCCCTGCGTTGGGAGAGGAGCCCCAGGGGCAGGAACACGGGCTGAGGGCTGCTCTCCTCGTGCCCCCCACTGCCGGCAGGTATAGGGTCTGCTGCAGCTGCCCACACGGCTCTTACCATGTCCAGACTGCAGGCAGCTGTGGGGAGGCTGGGTTCCTCCATCTGCCATGGGCAGAGGGTCCGGGGGGCAGGAACACAGGCAGGGAGCTGCTTTTGGCTCCACCCTGGGCAGGATAGGCGGGTTCCCAGGCTCTACTCCGGCTTGGCTAGAGGTGGGGCCTTCAGGGAAGAGGATGAGCATAGGCAGGCTTTGGGAAGAGGCAGGGTGGGTCCCCTTGTCCCCCCTCACTTTTGGGAAGGCTCCAACGCCCTTGTCATGAAGTGACCGTCTTAAGGCCAAAACAGCATTGCTAACTTCTATGTACTTTAGGACCTTGTACTACTGACAATCACCGTAGTATCTGAGCACCTTCCTCATAAAACTGATAGCAATAGTGAAGTCCCAAGTGAACTTAATGGAGTCTCTGGCACTTCTAACCTTTTTGGGGTCAAAACTCTGCTTGGGAGAGGGTGAGGGCTTGGATGAGTTTCTAGGGGTGGATAAAGGGTGTGTCCTTCTTAGGCAGAGTAGCCTTTTCAAAGAGGAAGGTTTTGAATGTTTTCTAAAGATGGTTAGATTCTGGATTCATCTACTCTCCTCCAGAAGTTTGTTTCACAGACAAATCCCTTTGGCTGAGAACGTTTTTTCTTCACTGCTCTTGCACTACATCTTTGGCTTTGTGATCTGCATTGTTCATTTCCCATTTCAGCTCCTCCCCCCCATTTTATTCCTCCTTTCTCACAGAGAGCAACTGATTTTTTCTAATTACTCCCAGAATATATACGCTTTTGGCTCAACTGTGCAACCTCACCTTGAAGGGCAATTCTGTAGTGTGCATTGGACAGACTTTAGCTGTAGTTACAGCTTCTTAAATATGTTGCATCTCTAAGGAAACTTGGTTGGCGTTACTGTCAGAATTGATCAAGATCGCTTAAAGCGGCAGGTGACTTTTACCTAGCAGGGGATGAAAACGATGAAAGGCTTCTCTGAGAGGAAAGGACATTGGGAACTTCAAGGATATTAAATGCACACAAAAAATAATCTACAGTACAATTACATTATGACACAAAATGACAAAGGCAAGGACATTAAATTTTTTTTTGCCTATCCTAATTTACTAAATTTTAGTATAGCCTCTACAAACGTTTCAGAAAAGAGTTTGTTATTACTGTATGTAGCACATGTACTCCAACACCTCGCCACAACAGGGTGATCTGGGGACAAAGTAACAACCTCTACTCCACTGTTTTTCTCTCCAAGTCATAAATCTTAATGATAATGCAATATAGATTTTCTTATAAATCAATAATACATGGAGGCTGGCAGTGTTGAGCAGCTCTCAAACCCTCAAACTCATGAGTGTGACATCCTACCAACAATTTATGATATTTTCCCATCCTATAGGCAGTCTGTTTCCTATAGGACTGCTGGATGTGGGTTCCTGCAGTACTCACCCATTGTTGCAACAGCTGTCAATATTTATATTGTCTTTCAGATGCTTAAATAGGGAGCATAAAAAAACTCCAGGACAAAATTGAAAGATGAGGTACAAAAGTTCAAAAGTTGACAGCACAACAGATGAATGCGGTGAGAGTCCTGCTTCTGGTGTGTACTGTAGTGTAACACATAAATAAGGCAGCCGTGGGCAGCAGAATTATACAAACAAGAGGAAGTACTTTTTCACACAACCTGTAGAACTCATTACCATGGAAGTATAACTGGGTTAAAAAATGAACTAGATAGGTCCATCAGTAGCTATCAAGATTGTTCAGGGATGCAATCCCATCTTCGGAGCAACCCTAAGCCTCTGATTGCCAGAAGCCTTTAGGGGAAGACAGGGATCTGTTCTGCCCTGTTCTGTACACATTCCCCCTCAAGCTCTGGTATTAGTCACTGTTGAAGACAGAATAGTGGGCTAGATAAACTATTGGTCTGACCCACTCTGACAGTTCTTATCTTCTGAGAATGGGAAGAGAAAGGAGTGCAGCAAGAAAGAAAAGTTTAATGGACGAGAGCCATCAAGAGAACAGACTAGAAAGGAGAGGAATGGAGAAGCAGCATTTGTATGAAAACTACTAAATGAGCATTTATTATTATATTTTATAAAACTCTTTCCCACTATTCTGATCTTTCACTGACCTGAGAACTAATCTTCACTATTAATTCTCAAACTTACTTATGAGACAGTGTGGTCTACAGGCTAGGGCATTGGCTTTAGCATAAGAAGAGCTGAGTTTTAATCCTTCCTGAGCCATTCACCTGCTGCATGAACTTGGGGAAGGCAGCACATCTTCCTACTCTGTCTGCCCTGTCTAAAAATACTCAGGTTAGGGGCCCTCTCTCATTATGTATTTGTATATTACAGAACCATAGATATGTAGGGCTGGAAGGGACATCAAGTCCAGCCCCCTGTGCTGAGGCAGGACCAAGTAAACCTCGACCATCCCTGACAGATGTTTTTCTAACATGTTTTTATAAACCTCCGACGATGGGGATTCCACAACCTTCCATGGAAGCCTATTCCAGAGCTTAGCTATCCTTAGTTTGCTAATGAGAATGTTATGTAAGACTGTCAAAAGCCTTATGAAAATCAAGATATATCACATCATCTGCTTCCCCTAATTCACTAGGCCAATAAGAAGGAAATCACATTGAACTGGCATAATTTGTTCTTGACAAATCCATGCTGGTTATTCCTTATAATGCTATTATCCTCCAGATGCTTACAAACTGATTGTTTAATAATTTGTTCCGGTATCTTTCCAGGTATTAACGTGAGGCTGACTGGTCTATAATTCCCTGGGTCCTCTTTGCTGCTCTTTTTAAAGGTAAGTTCTATGTTTGCCTTTCTCTAGTCGTATAGGACCTCACCTGTCCTTTAGGAGTTCTCAAAGATAATTGCTAATGGTTCTGAGACTGCATCAGCTAGCTCCTTAAGTACCCTAGGATGAGGGTCATCAGGGCTGGCATTAGACTTGCTGGGGCCTGGGGACAAAGCCAGAGACCAAGCCCCATCACCCAGGGCTGTAGCCAAAGCCCAAGGGCTTCAGCCCTGGGTGCTGGGGCTCAGGTTACAGGCCCCACCACTTGAGGCTGAAGGGCTTTGGTCACCCCTCCTGAGGTCATGTAGTAATTTTTGTTGTCAGAAGGGGGTTGCAGTGCAATGAAGCTTGAGAATCCATGTGTGACAGTGTCCTCCATAAGGCTTTATGGAATATGCTTATGATTGTATATGTGACATAACTGGAATATGTTTTAGGCTACATATGCCATGTAACATATCTATGTAAAGGTTATGTTCTGCTGAATGTATTCATCCTATTTGTATGTGTGTATCATTTTTGTATTCGAAGTTATGAATATTGGCTGTGTACTGGCTTGATTTTAACTAGCCTAATAGAGCATTTGGTCAGCTTCTTGAGAAAAGTGCAAATTAAGTGCCCAGTCAAAAACCACTAAAGTCAGCAATGAACTTGAAGATGCCTATGCACATCTGAGCCTTCCCAGGAATGTGGCTTGGCTGGTAAAAGCTGAGTCATGCATGGACATGTGGCTTGCCCATGTGACTCCAAAACTCCATCTTGGAGCTGGACTTTGCATAGGAGTGAGGAGGGGGTCTCTACTCACAAGGGAAAGTCTATTTAAACCCCCGGGAGACCCCTCCATTTTATCTTCAGCTGGCTAAAGGAATAGCCTCTCCACACCCAAGGATACCTGAAAGAAACTAGAACAAAGGACAGTAACTACAGGGAGTGTGAGTGATTGCTGGACCCAGACTAGCAGGAGACTAGTCTGTAAAAGGAAGCTTACTGGAACTGATGAGGTTTTATTTGTATTCCGTTTCTTAGTCATAGACTTGCATGTTCTATTTTATTTCACTTGGTAATTCACTTTGTTCTGTCTGCTATTACTTGGACCCACTTAAATCTTACCTTCTGTATTTAATAAAATCATGTTTTACTTATTAATTAACCCAGAGTATGCCTTAATACTGGAGGGGGGGGCTGCAAACAGCTGTGCATATCTCTCTATCAGTGTTACAGAGGGTGAACATTTATGAGTTTATCCTGTATAAGCTTTATACAGTGTAAAAGGGATTTATTTGGGGTTTAGACCCCATTGGAAGTTGGGCATCTGAGTGTTAAAGACAGGAACACTTCTGTAAACTGCATTCAGTTAAGTCTGCAGCTTTGGGGCACGTAATTCAGACCCTAAGTCTGTGTTGGAGGAGATGGGTGCGTCTGGCTCAGCAAGACAGGGTGCTGGAGTCCTAAGCTGGCAGGGAAAGCAGGAGCAGAAGCAGTCTTGGCACATCAGTTGGCAGTTCCCAAGGGGGGTTCTGTGATCCAACCTGTTGCACCCTGTTCTAGCACGATAGGGTGCCAGTCTCAGTTGGGGCCTCTGGGCACTACTGGAATACAAATAATAGGCAACCCACAATAGGAGACTGACAACACAGAGAGTTCTAGATCCTGGATGATAGTGAACTGCTATAAATTTGATTGAGGACCTAGGGCAGTATGTTAAAAACACCAAGTTAGTTATGCCCAAATCACCAAAATATGGGCTAAGAGATAAAGCAACAACAACAAAATCTATACAACATGTAGCAATGGTGGAAAGTGGATTAAAATAATCAAATCTTGGGCCATAGCATCTATTGATGTAAAATTACTACCAGAGCTAACATTGTGCGTGTGAAAGAAAGTTTCTAAAAGCACTGGAATTATGTTTCTCAAACACATGTTCATGAAAGGATAGAGCATACAGCTGCTATGTACACATGGAGCTCCCATTGACTTCAAGTGAGGTTCTAAAAACAGTGCAGCTGCAGGAAACTTTTTTCACAATTAAATTTTCATAATCAACATTAAAATCTATGCTGGTAGTTTTGTTAGCCGGTTGTGTTACTGACGTAGTACAAACAACATAAAAAGTAGCCATAAATGCTAATGATTTCAAAATGCATATTTAAAATGCTAACACATGGTGTATAGTAAAATTTCTCATAAATTATGTGAAAATATATAATGTAGATAACAATTCTTACGGCATTACCTTAAACACTGAGGAAGTCCCTCATTTGTCATTTCTCAGTTAAACCAAGGTTGTTGTTGTTTTAAAAATAATTCCCTTCTCTGTGAAACTCTTTTACAGTTAAAATCCACCATAAAGAAACTTTACTATATTATTTTTAAACTGCCCATACATATTCAAGGCTTTGCAGCAATGATCCCTGTGGGAAAATTCAGAAACACTTCAGCTGTTCTGCAAGAACTCCTTTTGCTGTAAAAATGAATAAGCCTGACAGAAATATGTCAAGTCAAGATGAACATTTATTTGCCTTGTGCATTGAGACTACTGTACTTGCCAGCACCCTGTGAACACCAGAGCGTGATTCAGAGCATTAGCTTGTTATTTCCCTCATTGATTCTATTTTAAGAAACTGCATACATAAGTGATTCTGAACCTGACATTTGCACTAAACTAACACTTGGAAGTTCACTACCATGTTTTAGTTTGGTAGTTAGAGTATCATTTAAAAGGAATTAATGTCTGTTGATCAAACCTATAAAAAGTTTGATTTAAAGACTGATCTTTGCTCCTCACAGCTAGCTGACACCACTTTTACAGTAAGTCTAGAGCTTACAAGTGCTGTCATCCTCCAAAGTGGCGGAGTTAAAGGACCTAAAGCACTATGCTAATTAATATGAGCACTCAAAGTGACGAGATGCAGGTTTGCATTATGTCTATACTATTAAACTGAGTAGTCTAAGGATTTTGACTGAAGCATACAATATGCTTCTGCAATACCAGCAGCTGTAAAACCCTGAATGAAAAAGTGTTAAATTATATACCATACACAGAGTTGCAATTCACCAATTTGGAATGAAATCCTGCACCTCTTAATTACATAAGCAATCCTGTTGATTTCAGTGGAACTGCTCCCATGAGTAAGGTTTGCATACACATAGCCTCATGAACTGTGACTTTGCTGATTAAGGTAAAACGAAATAAGTAGACTCCGTTACATGAACTAATATTATCATCATGATTATAATGTGGCAAATAGAAAGTAACAGCAAAGCTGATTTGTCCTACTTCTATAAAGCACAACGGGGCAACTTCTATGAAAAGCTACTGATTAGAACTTCATCTCAGACATGAAGATTGACTATTGATAACCAGCAACTTTATTTCAGCCTCTTCCATCATTCTCATGCTGGACGGAAGCCAGAACAGGAGATGTAGGAGCGAAAAGTCGGTGGCTTTTTAGATACATTTCTCCTTTCATACTTCTATGCTAGTAGTTAAGAGCATCCTCTTGGCAGTTTAAAAGTTTATTGCTTAAAGAGTGAGAAAAGGTGTTAGGATCCCCTGAACACAGAGAAACCCAAGGGAAGTGCTTCTACTTGGAAAATGGGGAACACACTAATGAAATGGCACTTCCCACCTTCGTTAGATTCTGCAGCAGCGAAGGACAGAATCTGGGAAATCCATGCTAAGAGGTTACATTTAACATGATGTCTAAGGCACAACACAAAACAGTCTATTCATTGATACTGCCATTAATGAATTGTATTGGGGTGATTTCATTTGTCTGGGATTTTGTTACTAAAAGGACAATGAAAATATCCTTGTAAATTTTTCTTTTGTGTTCCAACTGTCAGGTCTAAGCCAGATTTAAATAGTCCAATGATACCCTTGTTTTATCTCACAGCTTGGAGATTGCAATATTTTCATAGCATTCTAGGGCCAAATTTTAAAAATTATTTAGGTGCCTGAAGATGCAGATAGGTGCCTACACACCTAACTCCCAAATGACTTTTCTTGTGATGCATGAAGCAAAAAACAGGCTCAGGCAGCAGTACTTTTTGATGTCTAAAAGTTAAAGCTGTTAACACAGAAAAGACACTGACTCTGCAACTGAAGGTACTATTTGAAAACCATAAAGTTTTCCCTGTGCTTCTCAAATTAACATCCTCAGGGTTGGCTGCATACAATTGTCACTCCCATCTGCATTCAAGTGTAGGTAAAAACTAACTATATTTTTCATCTTCCTAGAACTCAATCTCTGGCTACCCCAGTTTTCAATTGCAGTGAATGTCATCAATATGGGTCCCCTAAAATTTAGCTTCAAGTTTCAGTTTATAACCCAAAAGGTCAAAGCCAACTCAGATGGAAATCCAAGCTTCCCAATGAAACCTAAAAAAAAATTTCAAATAGTTTTAAAACAAAATAATAAAGCCACCTTGGTTTGCTAGAAAGGGAAAAAAATTGTTTTGTGCTCTGTAACGAAAGTCCAAACCTAGTAAACTGTGCACTTTAGGGTTTTTGGGCCACATTTTGCACTGCTCTAGATGCAGTAACATCTTTATACCTTTACTGGCTTAAGGGCCAAGAGATGGAGATCCCCAGATTGAGCTATTTTACATGGCACTGTAGTGCCCTTTGATTACTCTTTCTTTATATTTCAGTTTAATTGAAAAGACTGCAGTTGCACAAAACAGACCTTTCCTAAAAATATTAGTAAAAGCTCTTTCATGCTGCAATTTTTTATGACAGCATGACATTCAACTCAGAAGAATGTACTTTGTACTTTATAACAAAAGTCAAATAAAAGAGATGGAGCCATAATAAAAGGATATTATTAAAACACTATAGGGCTCAGACTAAATAAATAAAAAATGCTGTGAACTATCTCATTTTTCCTAAAATAAGATTAAATATAAGGTAATCAATATATGGCAACAGAGGGAAGTTTATTGGTTATTATTGCAATGATATTCTGGAAATTTAAGGTAAAACATTTTGTGCGAAGAAAAGCCATAAATTCAGTATATCAAAAGAAGCAAGAAAGGTGAATGGTAATATGAATACAGTAGAACCTCAGAGTTATGAATACCAGAGTTACGAAATGACCAGTCAACCACAGACCTTATTTAGAACTGGAAGTATGCAATCAGGCAGCAGCAGAGACCAAAAAAAAAAAAAAGAAAAAAAAGGCAAATACTGTAGAGTACTGTTTTAAATGTAAACTACTAAAAATAAAGGGAAAGTTTAAAAAAATCTGACAAGGTAAGGAAACTGTTTCTGTGCTTGTTTCATTTACATTAAGGTGGTTAAAAGGAGCATTTTTCTTCTGCATAGTAAAGTTTCAAAGCTGTATTAAGTCAATCTTCAGTTGTAAACTTTTGAAAGAACCATCCTAACATTTTGTTCAGAGTTATGAACAACTTCCATTCCCAAGGTGTTCATAACACTGAGGTTCTACTGTATTAACTTGCCTAGAATATACATCTTTTTATGGATTAAAGGAAAACATCATTAGAAGAAGCCACATCCAAAACCTTTCTGTTTACAGCAGAGCAGAGCGGACAGGGAGCTGCAGACGGGAATTTGAGAGAGTTGGACAGAGGGAGGCTTACAATGGTGAGGAGGACCCGCAACACCTGTGCCAGCACTGCTTCTGTCTCCTCCACCTGCGCCTGTAGCCAGACAGAGCACCAAAGCATGGATGCTTTTACCAGATTCTGGTGTGGGCTTGCAAAGACTGTAATTTGCAATTTCCACTTACTGATATCCAGGCTGGGGGTGGCATCCAATGTGAAAGGTGCCTACTGGTGGAATCTCTCAGGCAGCAGGTGGGAGAGCTACAGGAGGAGGTGGCTAGGCTGAGGAACATCCATATCCATGAGCAATTCTTGGACAGTATCCATGTGGAGACAGCTGATGTAGCTGTCCCAGTTCACAGGACTACCAACACACCAGTGGAGGAGGAGATGCCTCAGGGTGTATCTGACACACCAGTGGAGGAGGAAGCTCAGGGTGGACACAGCCAGCTGGTTACTTCTAGCAGCAGGCAGTGCTCCACCCCTGCTGCAAACCCTCCTGCTGTGGTAAAAGATAACCGTTATGCTCTTCTTGATACAGGAGAGAAGGAATCACCCCCAACAATTAAGAAGGTGAAGCCTCATACCCCTAAGGCTGGGAGGTCTGCTGCCACCACTGATAAGAAACGTAGGGTAGTGGTGGTTGGAGACTCTCTGCTGAGGGGGACGGAGACACCCATCTGTCGCCCTGACCGTTCATCCCGGGAGGTATGCTGCCTGCCAGGGGCCCGTATCCGAGATGTTACAGAGGCATTGTCGAGGATTATCCAGCCTTCTGACTACTACCCCATGCTACTCATGCATGTGGGCACAAATGATACTGCGAGGTGTGACACTGAGCAGATCAAGAGTGACTACAGGGCTCTGGGACTATGGGTTAAGGAGTTTGGAGCGCAGGTGGTATTCTCTTCGATTCTTCCTGTTGAAGGTAGAGGCCCGGGCAGAGACAGATGCATCGTGGAGGTGAATGCCTGGCTGCGAAGATGGTGTTGCCAGGAGGGCTTTGGCTTCCTCGACCACGGGATGCTATTCGAGGAAGGACTGCTAGGCACAGATGGCGTTCACCTTTCGAAGAGGGGAAAGGCCTTATTTGCGCACAGACTGGCTAACCTAGTAAGGAGGGCTTTAAACTAGGTTCGACGGGGACAGGTGAGCAAACCCCACAGGTAAGTGGGGAACATGACCTGGGAGATGGGTTGGAAACAGGAGGGAGCACGGGCTATAATGACAGTGAGGAAGGAGGGTCAGGGCAAAGCTGGGAGGCAAGATCAAACCAGTATCTTAGATGCCTATATACAAATGCAAGAAGTATGGGTAATAAGCATGAAGAACTGGAAGTGCTAATAAATAAAAACAACTATGACATTGTTGGCATTACTGAAACTTGGTGGGATAATACACACGACTGGAATGTTGGTGTGGATGGGTATAGTTTGCTCAGGAAGGATAGACAGGGGGAAAAGGGAGGAGGTGTTGCCTTATATATTAAAAATGTACACACTTGGACTGAGGTGGAAATGGACATAGGAGACGGAAGTGTTGAGAGTCTCTGGGTTAGGCTAAAAGGGGTAAAAAACACGGGTGATGTCGTGCTGGGAGTCTACTACAGGCCACCTAATCAGGTGGAAGAGGTGGATGAGGCTTTTTTCAAACAACTAAAAAAATCATCCAAAGCCCAAGATTTGGTGGTGATGGGGGACTTCAACTATCCAGATATATGTTGGGAAAATAACACCACAGGGCACCGACTATCCAATGAGTTCCTGGACTGCATTGCAGACAACTTTTTATTTCAGAAAGTTGAAAAAGCTACTGGGGGGAAGCTGTTCTAGACTTGATTTTAACAAATAGGGAGAAACTAGTTGAGAATTTAAAAGTAGAAGGAAGCTTGGGTGAAAGTGATCATGAAATCATAGAGTTTGCAATTCTAAGGAAGGGTAGAAGGGAGTACAGCAAAATAGAGACAATGGATTTCAGGAAGGCGGATTTTGGTAAGCTCAGAGAGCTGATAGGTAAGGTCCCATGGGAATCAAGACTGAGGGGAAAAACAACTGAGGAGAGTTGGCAGTTTTTCAAAGAGACGCTATTAAGGGCCCAAAAGCAAGCTATTCCGATGGGTAGGAAAGATAGAAAATGTGGCAAAAGACCACCTTGGCTTACCCTTGAGATCTTGCGTGACCTACAAAATAAAAAAGCATCGTATAAAAAATGGAAACTAGGTCAGATTACAAAGGATGAATATAGGCAAATAACACAGGAATGCAGAGGTAAGATTAGAAAGGCAAAGGCATAAAATGAACTCAAACTAGCTGTGGGAATAAAGGGAAACAAGAAGACTTTATATCAATACATTAGAAGCAAGAGGAAGACCAAGGACAGGGTAGGCCCACTGCTCAGTAAGGAGGGGGAAACAGTAACGGGAGACTTGGAAATGGCAGAGATGCTTAATGACTTCTTTGTTTCGGTCTTCACTGAGAAGTCTGAATGAATGTCTAATATAGTGAATGCTTACGGGAAGAGGGTAGGTTTAGAAGATAAAATAAAAAAAGAGCAAGTAAAAAATCACTTAGAAAAGTTAGATGCCTGCAAGTCACCAGGGCCTGATGAAATGCATCCTAGAATACTCAAGGAGTTAAAAGAAGAGGTATCTGAGCCTCTAGCTATTATCTTTGGGAAATCATGGGAGACGGGGGAGATTCCAGAAGACTGGAAGGGGACAAATATAGTGCCCATCTATAAAAAGGGAAATAAAAACAACCCAGGAAACTACAGACCAGTTAGTTTAACTTCTGTGCCAGGGAAGATAATGGAGCAGGTAATTAAAGACATCATCTGCAAACACTTGGAAGGTGGTAAGGTGATAGGGAATAGCCAGCATGGATTTGTAAAGAACAAATCGTGTCAAACTAATCTGATAGCGTTCTTTGATAGGATAACGAGCCTTGTGGATAAGGGAGAAGCGGTGGATGTGATATACCTAGACTTTAGTAAGGCATTTGATACGGTCTCGCATGATACTCTTATAGATAAACTAGGAAAGTACAATTTAGATGGGGCTACTATAAGGTGGGTGCATAACTGGCTGGATAACCGTACTCAGAGAGTAGTTGTTAATGGCTCCCAATCCTGCTGGAAAAGTATAACAAGTGAGGTTCCGCAGGGGTCTGTTTTGGGACTGGCTCTGTTCAATATCTTCATCAACGATTTAGATGTTGGCATAGAAAGTACGCTTATTAAGTTTGCGGACGATACCAAACTGGGAGGGATTGCAACTGCTTTGGAGGACAGGGTCAAAATTCAAAATGATCTGGACAAATTGGAGAAATGGTTTGAGGTAAACAGGATGAAGTTCAATAAAGATAAATTGAAAGTGCTCCACTTAGGAAGGAACAATCAGTTTCACACATACAGAATGGGAAGAGACTGTCTAGGAAGGAGTATGGCAGAAAGAGATCTAGGGGTCATAGTAGACCACAAGCTTAATATGAGTCAATAGTGTGATACTGTTGCAAAAAAAGCAAACATGATTCTGGGATGCATTAACAGGTGTGTTGTAAACAAGACACGAGAAGTCATTCTTCCGCTTTACTCTGCACTGGTCAGGCCTCAGCTGGAGTATTGTGTCTAGTTCTGGGCACCGCATTTCAAGAAAGATGTGGAAAAATTGGAGAGGGTCCAGAGAAGAGCAACAAAAATGATTAAAGGTCTTGAGAACATGACCTATGAAGGAAGGCTGAAGGAATTGGGTTTGTTTAGTTTGGAAAAGAGAAGACTGAGAGGGGACATGATAGCAGTTTTCAGGTATCTAAAAAGGTGTCATCAGGAGGAGGGAAAAAACTTGTTCACCTTAGCCTCCAATGATAGAACAAGAAGCAATGGGCTTAAACTGCAGCAAGGGAGATTTAGGTTGGACATTAGGAATAGGTTCCTAACTGTCAGGGTAGTTAAACACTGGAATAGATTGCCTAGGGAAGTTGTGGAATCTCCATCTCTGGAGATATTTAAGAGTAGGTTAGATAAATGGCTATTAGGGATGGTCTAGACAATATTTGGTCCTGCCATGAGGGCAGGGGACTGGACTCGATGACCTCTCGAGGTCCCTTCCAGTCCTGGAGTCTATGAGTCTATGATTAAACAGCCTAAGTCATAAAGTAAACTAGAACTCATTTAAAATGAAGTTGGAATAACTTTTTCCTCATCGTGTGTCTCATAAAACAAAGTGGGAATGTACAGAGCAGAGAAGTGCTGATAGTTTCTTTCTGAGATTATTCCTAAAATAATAATGAACACAAGAGAAGGTTCAACACTATAACTACTCCTTTCTGCATTTGCCAGCAGTCTTGGTTTTGTATGTTGAGTTATAGTGGTATCACACCATGTAAACAGATACATGATCTCTGATGATATAGACTTTACGTTGGGAACCTAATTCTCGAATATGGAAAAATTATTAGGACACTCAAATCCTAGATTTGGTTGCCCAAATTATTTAGGCACCTTTATCCTCTTTATTACTGATTTCTGTATAGTATATGGTATTTGGACTTCCTATAAGGACATTTACATTTGAAACGGGATCTGTACACCCTCACCTACATAAAAGAACACTATTCAGGTTGCAAAATCAAGCACTCAGAGGTTAGGAAATACTAAAATTAAGGTTGCCTGTGCAATCTTAATTCAGCCCCCTTGTGCATATGCATTAAGACAGTTTTTAATTACTTGATCACATACTACTTTTTTCCCCCACAGGATCCATCTCATTCAGGATGTAAGATGGATGGTGCTCACTTAATTAGCATAGATATTCAATAGTTTATTTTTTTGTCCTCATTGTTCAGCATGTGGCCTTCTTCTTTAATTACTGCAAATGCTGCTCTAAAGACAGAATTATTAATTTCTTCATGGGCTCATCTCTGGCACTTATCACTATGGTATCTGAGTAATTCACAAACATTAACGTATCTTTGCAAAACCTCTGTGAGCTGAGAGGGTGGTATTATCCCCATTTTACCAATAGGAAGCTGAAGCACAGAGATTAAAGTCAAACGTGTCCACAAATGTTGGGAGCCCAATGAGAGATCCCTAAGGCCTGAGTTTTCAGAGTACTTAGCATTATATAGCATTCATATGCTCAAAGCACAGCTCCCACTTACTGCAGTTGCAGTTAGGAGTGCTCAACACCTGTAGAATTCAGGCCACAAAGCCCCAAGCTGGGCACTGAGAAAATATGGAACATGCAATTAGGGACCGCCTGTGAAAAGTTTGGTTTATATGACTTGCTTAGCATCACACAAGAAATCTGTGGCCAAGGCAGGAACGGAATACAATTCTCCAGGGCAGCATTCAACAGCCTTAACTATGAGACTCTCCTTTCTCTTCCTGCCTCAATCCCCACATCTTCCAATTTATGCAACAAATAAGGCAGACAATAGCCTCCTTTTTTCCTCCTCACAGAGAATCCATCTTGTGCACTCAATGAGGTAGGGGTCCTGTGAAAAACAACAGTATATGAACATGTATCATAAAGCATAAACACAAGGAGGCCAAATTAAGGTTGCCTGAATTAAGGTTGACAGTATATGTCCTAATCTCTGAGTCATTCACTTCACAAGTGTAATAATGGTCTTTTAATGTAATTTTTGTTTGTGTATGTGTGTGTGTGTGCACATGCGTAGATTCCACTGAATAGCAACCCCATTAATTACACCTTTTTGTTAATGGAAACATTCTGCCAGGAACTGATACTGTCCAATAGATACATGTTAATTGGTCCAGATGTCAACAGGCATGCTGGCTATTGACAATATTTTGGGGGAAAGTTCCGGCTGCAGGCAGGTTTGCAAGGTTGCAGTCAGGAATGGAAGCTCTGGCATGTATGGAGCCCGGGCTCTGGGGATGCTGTGGACAGGGAAGCTGCTAACTGGATGCCATGGCTTTCCACAGGAAGCAGGCACAGTACCTCTCCGTGCACTCTCCAGACTGGGTCCCATCCTGGACCCGGGGCTTGAGTTTGGCACATCCTGGGGTCCTTTCTCCCCATGGAAAGCTCCAGATGCAAGCAGGTTTATGGGTCTGCAGCTGGGGAAGCAAGCGCTAGGAATCTTGGCATGTGCCTAGCATAGGCCCATGGGGCCAGGACAGGACACAGCCTGGAGAGCAGAGACAGAGGTACCATGAAGCCCCAGTGCTTCCTTTCCTGCCTGCAGCCCTGCAAACCTGTCTACAGCCAGAGCTTGACATGTCCCAGTTCTTCCTTCTCTTGCTGCAGCCCCAGAAGGCAGGTTTGCAGGGCTGCTGCCTCAGAAGGAAGTGCTGGGACATGCTGAGCCATAGCCTCAGGCAGGTTTGTGAGGCTACAACCAGGGAATGACGTTTTTGGGCTGCATGGTACCTCTCCGTACTCACTTTGTGTTGTGTCCTGCCCTGGCACTGAGGGTCCAAGCTCTGCACATCCCACTGAGGGATTGCTAATAAGCAGAAACTAACATATCACACACGTGTGTATATGTTCACACGTGTTTGTTTACATCTTTTGGTATTGAAGAAACAATGCATTCTTAGCATGATATTAACCCAGAAGGATACTTGGGAGAACTGTTAACCTCCCAGCAATCTGTGACCCTCCAGAACAGTAAGACTGAATACTCTTCAAGATTATTCTTTTGAAGTTTTCTTCAGGCTAGGCCTGAGAACCCTACTGAGACTCAGATAGAGTTTGTGATGCTGGTAGACCAGATACCAACTCTTGCCCAGGCTGCTGGCATTAGTTAAGAACTGGCAAACTCATAGCTGGAGACCAGACCCACTCAACAGTTTTGCTCTTAAAAGAATGTATTTACTGATTAGACTTTATTAAATTAGTTAAGAACTGGCAAACTCATAGCTGGAGACCAGACCCACTCAACAGTTTTGCTCTTAAAAGAATGTATTTACTGATTAGACTTTATTAAATGTTTGCAAGTTGCTGCATGCATTAATCTCACTTTGTAATGTTGGTTTTCCATGCTATAAGAAAATATTTAAGTTTTGCTTTATAACTTTGAAAATGTTTGCTTTAAACTTATGAACCCAGGTACCTGTATTCCCCGCTCCATCTACACATCCAGAAAGACCATCAAAATCAGATAGGCCATCAAGGAAAATTGCAATATAAAGGATTGATTAATGGTCCTCTCACGTCCTTGGAAATGTCACATGCAAGGAAGCTTGTTCTGTGGACTTGGAAGTTGAATGAAAGAAATAAAACAAACAGTCACAGGAAAATGTTCCATCTCTTCGTTGTTTGAACTCACACAGGGCCAAAGCCACCAAACTGAAGCCAGAGGTCCACCTTGAAAGACACTTTGACTTGACAGATCGCTACAATTCTGTCACTCTTAGGATTTAGATTGCAACTCATTTGTGCTTCTGTTTGCTTGCTTTAACCTGTAAATAATTCATTCTGTTCTTTTTCCTAGTTAATAAGCCCTTAGATAGTTTATTACGGGATTGACTACAGATATTGTCTTTGGTGTCAGATCTAGGGTGCCCACTGATCTAGGGTAAGTGACTGGTCTCTTGGGACTGGCAGCAACCTGAATATTGTGTGATTTTTGGTGTAAGTGACCATTTATCACTAAGTCCAGTTTGCCTGGGTGGCAAAACAGACTGGAGAGTCTAAGGGGATTATCTGTGACTGGATGTAAAGACTGCTACAGTGATCCAGGAGTTCGCATTTATTACTGACTTGGTGAAATCTAAATATAGAACTCACCACTGGTTTGGGGTGTCTGCCTTGAAGCCACTCCAGACAGCATGACAGTTGAGCAGAGAAACGTATTCCATTTCACAGAAGAGTTCACTATTTTGAAATCTGTTTTAATTCTGATTTGAAACAAAAAACAAAAATTTCAAGATTCTCTGCAAAATGGGATGGGATGGGACACTGACTCAGGAGCAGTCTGGGCCCAGAGCAACAAACCCTGGCAGCCCTGACATCTCCAACCCTGAGACAGGCTACTCTGCAGCCACAGAATCCTGGTAGCCTTTGGGTTCGCAACCCCAGGCCAATCTACCTGGCAGGCTGCCCCAGAGCTGCAGACCCTCAGCAGCCTGCAAGGAGCCAGATACATTTCCATCAGAATTCTGCCTGGTTTCTGGATGAACTTTGTAAAAATCCAAGTGTCTTTGCAGAATGTTTTGATTTTGATAAATCAGCAAATTCCAATGGAAAAAAGACGGTTACTCATCTTTGTAACTGTTGTTCTTCGAGATGTGTTGCTCATATCCATTCCAGTTAGGTGTGCATGCCGTGTGCATGTTCGTCGGAAGATTTTTACCCTAGCAACACTCGGAGTGGCGCCGCCATGGCGCCAGTTATATACTCCTGCCGACCCAACCGCTTCTCAGTTCCTTCTTGCCGGCTACTCCGACAATGGGGAAGGAGGGTGGGTTTGGAGTGGATATGAGCAACACATCTCGAAGAACAACAGTTACAAAGGTGAGTAACCATCTTTTCTTCTTCAAGTGCTTGCTCATATCCATT
Source organism: Gopherus flavomarginatus (assembly GCF_025201925.1). Lineage (NCBI taxonomy): Eukaryota > Metazoa > Chordata > Testudines > Testudinidae > Gopherus > Gopherus flavomarginatus. Next base: position 62,713,693 of record NC_066625.1, read on the forward strand.
CCAGTCAGGTGATTCCCAAGCTTTACCTAGGCGGTGGGGTCGGAATGAGATGTGGCAGAATGTAAAACTGCTGAGCCAAAGGCTGCATCATCTCTTGACTGTTGAACCAGAGCATAATGGGAAGCAAAGGTGTGGACCGAGGACCAGGTAGCTGCGTGACATATCTCCTGGATAGGTACACGAGCCAGGAAGGCAGCAGATGAAGCCTGAGCCCTGGTAAAATGCGCGGTGATGTGGCTTGGGGAAATATGAGCCAAATCATAACAAGTGCGGATGCCCGCCATCACCCAAGATGAGATCCTCTGAGAGGAAACAGGGAGGCCTTTCATTCGGTCTGCTACCGCGACAAAGAGTTAGGGCATCTTACAAAACGGTTTTGTCCGCTCAATATAAAATGCAAGCGCTTTACAGACATCCAGGGAGTGCAATTGTTGCTCCCGTCGCGTTTAGTGTGGTTTCGGAAAGAAGACCGGGAGAAAGATGTCCTGGTTAACATGAAAGGCCGAAACTACCTTAGGGAGGAAAGTCGAGTGGTCGCAACTGCACCTCATCTTTGTGGAACCCAGTGTAAGGCGGATCCACGGTAAGAGCCCTAGGCTCGGAGACTCTTCCGGCCGATGTAATGGCTACGAGGAAAGCTGCCTTTCAAGACAGGTATAGCAGCAAGCAGGTTGCTAATGGCCCGAATGGGGGAGACATAAGTCTGATTAAAACCAGGTTGAGGTCCCCGGACGGGGCTAGATGGCGCACTTGAGGGTATAAGCACTCCCAGCCCTTGAGGAACCTTGAAACCATAGGGTGTGAGAACACGGAACAACCACCTTCGCCTGGGAGGAAGGTAGAGATAGCCAAGCATACCCTCAGTGATGATACTGCTAGGCCCTGCTGTTTGAGAGACCAGAGGTAGTCCAAAATAGAGGGGATCGAGACCTCAGTGGGAGTAAGATTAAGCGTTTCACACCAGCAGGAGAAACGCTTCCACTCGGCCAGGGACGTTGACCGGATGGAAGGCTTCCTGCTACCCAGGAGAACTTCTCGTACTGATTCAGAGCAATATAACTCTGACTGGTTTAGCCATGCAGCAGCCACGCTGTGAGGTGAAGAACCTGCAGGCCCGGATGGCGAAGCCCGCCATGGACCTGGGTTATGAGGTCTGGGTGGAGTGGCAGGGTAATTGGGTTGGCTATCAACAGGTCGAGCAACGTGGTGTACCAGTGCTGCCTGGGCCACGCTGGAGTGATCATGATGGTGCGCACTCTGTCCCTGCGGAGTGTCAGCAGGACCTTGTGAACCAGTGGGAATGGTGGGAATGCATAAAGGAGCTGGCTCTTCCACTGCATCAGGAAAGTGTCCAAGATCGATCCCAGGGAGAGAGCTTAGAAGGAGCAGAACATCTGGCATCTCCTGTTTTCGCTGGAAGCGAACAGGTCTATGTGGGGAAATCCCCACGTCTGGAAAGTAGAATGCATAATGTCTGGGCGGATCGACCACTCATGAGACAGGAAAGACTTGGTGAGTCGATCCGCCAGGGTGTTCCGAATGCCTGGGAGAAAGTACCCTACCAGAGCTATCGAGTGGGCTATGCGAAAGTCCCAGAGTTGGGTGGCCTCCTGACAAATGGGGGAGGACCGTGTCCCTCCCTGTTTGTTTATGTACCACATGGCCATTGTGTTGTCTGTAAACACTGAGACACAACGGCCTCGCAACTGTTGCTGGAACGCCTGGCACGCCAGGCGGACTGCTCTCATGTCTCGGACATTTATGTGTAATGCCAGCTCCTAAGAAGACCAAAGGCCTTGAGTATGAAGGAGACCAAGGTGAGCGCCCCAGCCGAGAGATGATGCATCCGTCGTCAGGGACATTGAGGGTTAGCAGATGGAACGGCATCCCTGCACACACCAGGGAGGAAGTTAGCCACCATTATAGGGAGCCTAGGGTGCTCAGGGGAATGGTGACTATCGTGTCCATTGGGTCCCTGACCGGGTGGTATACCGAATTGTGCCAAACTAGGAGAGGACGGAGGCGGAACCTGGCGTTTTTGGTTACAAATGTGGAGGCAGCCATGTGGCCCAGGAGACTGAGACAAGTGCGAGCAGAGGTCGTCTGGAAATTCTGTAGACCTCGGATGATTGATGCCATCGCCTGAAACCGCGGCTGTGGTAAGCAGGCTCTGGCTAGATTGGAGTCCAGGATCGCTCCTATGAAGTCTAACCTCTGTGTGGGAACCAGAGTGGATTTTTCTATATTGATTATCAGGCCTAGACATGTGAATAGGTCCTTGACGATGCCCACATGTTGAGTGACTTGTGTCTTGGAGGCCCCTTGGATGAGCCAATCATCCAGATACGGAAAAACGTGTATCCGGCGTCAGCAGAGGTAGGCCGCAACTATGGCCATAACTTTGCAAATACTCTTGGGGCTGTAGAAAAGCCAAACAGCAGGATCGTAAACTAGAAGTGCTGACAGTTGGCTACAAAGCGGAGGCATCTCCTGTGCGGAGGGAAGATGGCGATGTGAAAGTATGCGTCCTTCATATCGAGGGCGACATACCAGTCTCCCGGATCCAAGGACTGGAAAATGGTCCCCAAGGATACCACGTGGAACTTCAACTTTATCATAAACTGGTTGAGTCCTTGCAGGTCTAGGATAGGTCTGAGACCTCCCTTCAACTTGGGGATTAGGAAATAACGGGAGTAAAATCCCTTACCCCTTTTGTCCATTGGTACCTCCTCTATAGCTCCTATGGCGAGGAGCATCTGCACCTCTTGTAAGAGGAATTGCTCGTGAGAGGGGTCCCTGAAGAGGGACAAGGTTGAAATAAATTGGAGGTGGTACCCATACTCCGCCGTGCGTAGGACCCAGTCATCTGAAGTTAACTGGGACCACACCGGGAGGAAGCAGGAGAGACGGCTGGAGAAGGGAGGAGAGGGATCCTGGCCTGTAACTGGTACACCGCCCTCGGGCGCACCTTCAAAAGTTCGTTTTTGGTCCCGGTGGCGAGGGACCTTGATTTTGGCCCCCTTGGGGTCCTGATGGTCATCTGCGGCTACCTCGGCTGCGCCGCCTGTCTAAGTCCTGTCCTTGTGTAGGCACAGAGTATGGGCAGTGAGTCTGGGGATGGAAAGGCCTGCATTGGTCACTGGCGTATGCACACCGAGAGAGCGCATTAAGACCTTGTTGTCCTTCAGGCTTTGCAGCCTGGGGTCAATCCTTTCTGAGAAGAGACATTTACCATCAAATGGTAAGTCCTGAATGGTATACTGCAGCTCCGGTGGGAGGTTTGAAACCTGAAGCCATGAGATGCGCCTCATGGCAACACCCGAGGCCAGAGTCCGGGCTGCTGAGTCTGCTGCATCCAACGAGGCCTGGAGGGAAGTTCTGGCCACCTTTCCCCCCCCCCACTCCAAGAGGGCAGCGAACTCTTGGTGGGAGTCTTGAGGGAGAAGCTCTGTAAACTTACCCACCGCCACCCAGGTGTTATAATTATAGCGGCTAAGCAAGGCTTGTTGATTTGCCACCCGGAGCTGTAGGGCCCCTGCCGAGTACACCTTGTGGCCGAGTAGGTCCATTCACCTAGCCTCCTTCGGTTTCGGGGCTGGCGCCTGCTGGCCGTGGCATGCCCTCTCATTAACGGACTGGACTAGTGAGCAGGGAGGAGGATGGACATGCAAGTAGTCATACCCCTTAGAGGGCACCATATATTTACACTCGACTCCCCTGGCCGCAGGAGGGATAGAGGCTGGGGACTGCCATATAGTATGGGCATTCACCTGGATGGTCCGAATAAACGGTAGGGCCACTCTAGTGGGGACATCCGCCAATAGAATGTCCACTACCGGGTCCTTTACCTCCAAGACCCCCTCCACCTGGAGGTTCGTATTGAGTGCTACCCTCCTTAGGAGGTCCTGACTCTGATGAGACAGAGCGGGACGGAACTACTGATACGCCTTGGGCCTGGTGGTACCATGGTCCCGGGCCTGGGTCCTTGGTCCCGGGCCTGGGTCTCTTGGAAGACTCTGGTAGGCACATCAGAATCGCGGTCCTGAGCATAAGAGCTGTCCACGTGGGACGACACTGATGCACATCTAGATGGCCACAGAGGTGCTGAAAAGCCCTGGGCAGAGTCTTTGCCTCTAGCAGGCCGTGCTCTACTCGGCACCGGGAACTGGTACTGGAAGGCATACCGGTACTGGGAAGGAGATCGGGACCTGCGACCAGAGCGTTGCCGGGAGGTCGACTGAGATCTCAAGGCTCGACGTCAGGAGCGGCTATGGGAGTCCGGTGCTGGGAACTGGAACAGTGCCGAGAGTAGCAGGCCGGCAAATGGGATACCGACCAGTGCCGCGCATGCGACCGGTACTGAGGAGGAGAACGGTGCCGGGAGTGCAAGCGGTGTAGGGAGCGGGAGCGCTGACGGGACCTGGAGCGTCTGCGGGACCGTGATCGTGAACGGTGCCGCTCTGCTGTGCCGACAGAGGATGGTTTTATAAAGGCAGGCTTGCTCATAGACTGTATTACCCGCTGTTGAGGCAGCATCGATTCTGTTAGGGCAATCAGATCCCTCGCCATTGAGGATGTCTCTGGTGTGGAGGGAACAGTAAGCTCAACCACAGAGCGTGCCGGGGAGCTGTCAGGCACTGGACTCGACGGCCCTCGTGGGACCGGAATCGACGGTGCCGACGTCGTCACTGCCGCGGCAAGTGTCAGTGCCGGACAATCCGACTTAGCCGAGCTCTCTGGCTGCGGTGCAGGTGGCATGGAAGCAGCAGGAGTCAGTAAGCTCAATCACGGCGCGTGCCGAGGAGCTGTCAGGCACCGGACTTGACGGCCCTCATAGGACCGGAATCAACGGTGCCGACGTCGTCGCTGCCGCGGCAGGTGTTGGTGCTGGGCGATCCGACTTAGCCGAGCTCTCTGGCTGCGGTGCAGGTGGCATGGAAGCAGCACGAGTCTTAGGCTTTCTCCACCTCGGGGAGAGGGAGTGGTGCCGAGTCGACTTCGGTGCCGGCAATGGCCGGTGCCGAGAGGCCTTTGCAGTACCGGCGCAATCCGGTGCCGAGGAGGTGCTTCTGCCTGCCGATTGACCAGCGCTCAGTGCCGAAGGCGGAGGGGTAAGAGCCATCTCCATAAGGAGCTGCTTTAGCCGACGGTCCCGCTCCTTATTTGTTCTCAGCTTAAAAGTCTTGCAAATGTGACACTTATCTGTCAGGTGAGATTCCCCAAGGCATTTAAGGCAGGAGTCGTGTGGATCTCCTGTCGGCATCGGCTTGTGACAGGCCGAGCATGTGAAACTATACACTAACTATGAACAATGAAAATTAACTATAAATATATGAACTATATACACAACAAAATAACTAGAGAACTACGAGTAGCTAGAGAGGTGGAGGTCAGTGAAACCACACTCCACTGTTCCAATGACTGACACGGGCGGTAAGAAGGAACTGAAGAGTGGTTGGGTCGGCAGGGGTATATATCCAGCGCCATGGTGGCGCCACTCCAGGGGGTGCCCAGCCGACCCACTGAGTGTTACTAGGGTAAAAATCTTCTGATGAACGTGCACACACATCTAACTGGAATGGATATGAGCAAGCACTCGAAGAACTGTTGTTTCAAAGAATATCAGTGCTGGAAGGGACTTCAGGAGGTCATCTAGTCCAATCCCCAAACTGATTTTTGCCCCAGATCCCTAAATGGCCCCCTCAAGGATTAAACTCACAACCCTGGGTTTAGCAGGCCAATGCTCAAACCACTGAGCTAACTTCTCCTGCTTGGTTTAGTTAGAAAGAAAAGGACTGGAGCCATTTCAGCAGGATTCTGTTCATCTCTGCATCTTTTATGTGGAACAACAAAAATTTAATTGTTAGAGAGACACCCTGCATCAAACTAAAGATTCAGATTTAGTAACATTTTGCTTGTGGTCACTGAGATGGAGTAGCAGGGTTCACCTTAAAAACAAGTAGCCTTCATTTACAACTTTTAGGAACACAAATGTTTACAAAGCAAAAAAAAAATTCTCGACTGAAGACCAGCAAAAAACCTGGGAACTCTCATTTTCATTCTGGAATTTTTCTTTCGTTTCTTGTATATGGTTTCCAATCAGCTGGTCCTCAAAGCAAATCCATGTTGACTGAGATGTGATAATGTCTACTTTATAAGGAAACTGTGAGGTGATACTAATTAGGGTATACAAAGACCTTGAGATCATCATGTGAAAAGTACCAGTTATTACTGCTATTTTTATATGAAAGAATAAGAAAGCCTGTTTCACTTGTGAAAAATTGACTTTCATCATAATGAAAAAGGTTTTTTTGCAAAATCATCATTTAGAATGTTTGATTATCTGGTAAAATGTGATTTATTTATTTATAGGTCTGCTCTAGGCAACAGGAAAATGAACTACTGAGAAACAAACTTCTCATGTTCATGCAATTATTCATTGTACAAAATAATGACAGATAAAAATCATGCAACATATACCAGAATTATTAACAACTTTTCTCTAAGGTGTCAGCAGCTGTAAGAATTTAAGAGTGAAATCTTTTTTCATATGCTATAATCCTGAATCCCCTTTACTGTATCCTGTATTAAAACATGCCCAATATAATTCAATTAATTTCAATAAATACTCTGTTTATTCTGGTCTTACTCACATCACGCAGCCTAAATGCGGAACAATCTTTCCCTTCAAACCAGGAATATACAATACTCCATATAACCTCTTTACACACACTACATTTTCACTTTTGTGTGAATTATCATTGTGATCAAATTAGTGAATTCTAATCCTCCCAAGTGCTGTCATAGAAAAATGATGCTGTCACTCAGATCAGCTTAAAAAGGATAGTGGAGGTGAACTGAAAATCCTGGTTTCCAAATATGAGCTCTAAATAAAAGTACTAATAATAGTCATTCAACACAGACACAGGCTAGTGGTTTTTTTGTTTTTCTACATAATAAGGAAACTCAATTGACTATCACAACCTTTTCTCTAACCCTTCCCATAACAGAAATCTGCTCTTGAAAATTTTAATGAGCTTATGATTCAAGGATAATTTAGATAGCAAATGGTGATAGCTTATCCTTATCTCTAAGCACCATATGTACCTCCCAATCTTCTGCTTTTGTTTTAAATGTACATGGAGTTTACATTTATATTTGTGTAGTGACCTGATACATAAATAGCCAACCAGAAGAGAACAATCTCAATTCCCACTCTATACATTTTAACTGAAAGGGCCATTATCTATCTTAATTTTTTGACTAAAAATGTGGCCAAGCCCTATGAAAGGAAAAAATAGAAATGACTTGTTTGTGTAATCATTTATAGTGTGTATTTTTTGCTAACAGATTCACAGGAACATTATTCTCTTGTACTATCCCTCTTTAACGTTCTGAGAATTGTAGCTTGAATATCTGAATAATCCATATTTTCTGTTTTACATATTTTACATCATATAATAAAAAGCGAGAATCATTTTTCTCTCTCTCATTAGAACTGAGAGATTCTGAAATTCCACAGATCAAAAATATTAATTTGTGTGCTGACAAGCATTAAACATGAGAGTTAATGCTTAGCAATGGACTGTTCATGTATTTTGTAGGGTACAGACCCTTTTTTAAAGGATCAGGTTATATGGTATTAAACATTCTGTCTTATATGGCTGTCCAGGAAATACAGGATACACGTTGTTTAATCCCCAGGTTTGGAGTGTATATACATGCAATAGATGGGGAAAAGGCACTTGGAAATACTAAAAAATTTCTCCCTTTCTTCTCCCAGCTGTGTGGATTTGTGGAATACATATATATTTTCTAACTAGGGACCAATGCTCATTATATATACATACACAATTGATATGAATCTATATGAATATGGAAAACAATGTTAATCTGCATCAGAATAAGATGTACACTAGCCCTAGCTTTGCTATCTCACACATCCATTTGGTCTTTCTGTCCCTATTCCCTTTTTCTGGTATTTATTTACAATCTTCCAGTTTCTGGACAACCTCTTCATCAGGAGCAGTTCTCGGTGTGGGAAGAACAAACAATTGAGGGCATTCTATTTATAGAAGCCTCTCCTACAGGAGAGGTTCTGCTATTTAGGGTTTGCATTGGGTTATAGCCTATTATAAAGATCTGGCTCTGATCACATCCAGGCAGGAACGGCACTGTAGAAAGGAGATTTCAGACTTACAAGGGAGATCGCTTGAGATTGGGCAACATCATCTTTTTTTATTTTACATTTTTTCAATATTTATAGAGTCTATGTGCTTATGGGCTTGTTTGTTATTTTTATCTACACTCTTTTACACACTGTAATAAATGTTTCCCATTAAAGGAAAAAAAATTACAAGCACTGGATATTGCACAGAGAGCTGAATACGGGACTATTATTTACCATCTTTTGCTCCCCAACAGACAAGGCAGTGTGACATCAAGCAAAAAAGCTGTTCACTTAGTGCCTGATCCTTCAGTCCATACTCAGGCAACACTAACAATCAAGGAATTAGAGATGTCCAAACCAGGGGTGAAAGTAACTTACAGGACTTACCGGTACTGCCAGAGTCCCCAGGAGGGCGTGGCCTCATCCAGAAGAGGTGTAGCCTCAAGATTTAAAGGCCCTGGGGAACCAGTTGTGGCTGGGAGACCCAGAGCCTTTAAATCAACCAGGGGCTTCCAGCTGCAGAGGTGGCTGGGAGCCTCCCGGGACTCAGGGGCAAATTAAAGGGTCCAGGGCTCTGGCCACCAGGGGGAACCCTGAGCTTTGCAGGACTGGGGCAGGGATTTAAAGGGCCCAGAGCTCCTGCCACTGAGGGAAGCCCAGAGCCCTTTAAATCCCAGCCCCAGCCCGGCCGCTGGAGCCGCAGCCGGGATTTAAAGGGCTCTGGGCTGCCCGCAGCCGCGGGGAGCTCTGAGTCCTTTAAATCTTAGCCGTGGCCGGGATTTAAAGGGCTCAGGGCTGCGCACAGCTGCGGGCAGCCCAGAGCCCTTTCAATCCCCACCATGGAAGTCGACGCGGTCCAGCACGGCGGACAGGCTCCTGCCAGTATGCCGGACCAGACCGGACCGGCTTACTTTCACCTCTGACTGTATGTATGTGTATGTGTATGAATGCGTCACAAACAATGCAGCTGCAGCCTGTCACCGACCAGCAGCGACCCGAGCAACCAGCCCCTGTGGGCTCCTGCCTGCAGAGAGCCAGCAGGTGTCGCTGGGCTGGGTTTGCCAAGGAGTAAGTAACCAAGGCAAAAACCACAGCCAGGCAGCCAGGGAGGGAGCTAGGGTGGGGGAGGGGAAGTCAGGAGTGAATGAAGGACAACTGGAATAGCTTTCATGAAATATACAAGATATTTAGAGAAAGTTTTGTCAATTTCAGCCTCTGCACTCTGCAGGCAAGACAAAAGAAAAAGAGATCTGAGATTGCATCCGATGTCCTAAGGACATTTCAGGTGTTTAAATCAATATATAAAGAGGGTGGACTGGAATGAAAACTACTATTTCTTTCAAAGGGGCACAATAATTTCCCTGAATATTCAGTTTTCCCCTCCAATCCCTTTGTGGTTTTGTCTATGGAGGCTATTTGCTTTCCCTGTGAATCTTTAGTTGCTTTAGCAAAATTGCTTTGCCCAAAATAAACCCTAATCATCATGACACATCTTTCCACCATGTTCTCCATGTTTTTTGTGTTGTTTTTTTTTTTTAAACAGTAACATTTCAAAGAGGATCTGAAAGTAGTTTGGACATCACAACCATGATCCTCTGCTGGGGAGGGAATGGAATAGATTTGAACTTGGAAATGGTTCCTGATTTTGATTGTGTTTAGTACATCCCCGCATCTGGGGAGGCAGAAAAGAACTGCCCCTGCCATAGTCACACACACACAACAACAACTGGGAGTGAAATTAACAAGGATGCCAGAAACAGCTCCTAACTCTGGGCACTGAACTGCACAGGGAACAGCTGAGTTTAAACTGTTCTTTTGCAGGCAGCAGCAGCAGCAGGCATCTCAGCCAGTCTCCTTACTGCAAGCTAGAGCCTAGAGGAAAACCTCTGCTGGAGTGGGGGAGAATGGGGAGGAATGCAGAGCCTTGTCTGCAGCCTGGCTGGAGGAGCGGGAGGGAGGAGACGAGAAACCAATGTGAAAGTGAGTTTTCCCCTTCCATCTGCTTTTAGTAGCTCTGGATTTAAGCTGTGCAGCCAAATGCTTGTATTTATTGTGTATATTAGTATTGGAGACAAGATCCCCTCATCCCAGGGGCAGACAAGGACTGCCCCTTGCCATGGTCAAACACACCCTCCGCTCAAACCCCTCTCTCCAGGTACTGTGAGTGAAATTAACAAGGATGCCAGAGGCTGAACCATCAGGGAACAGCTGAGTTTAATCTATTCTTATGCAGGGAGAAGGCTTCTCTCTCCCTCCCTCAGTCAGTCTCCTTTTCTTACCCGTCCTCCGTACTGGCCTGTACCCGCTTACTTTCACCTCTGGTCCAAACTTACAATGAAACCTCCAAATGTAACTGCAAAACCCTGGATCCAAACATTCCCAAATATTGGAATATTTGAAGTATTTGGATTCAGCTTATCATAAAGAGAAATCTGCAGTGTAAATTGAAATCTTTCACTTAATGCCCACCTTTCTCACCTATTATTTTTCCCCTTTGGTGGGCAGGAGGTAGAGAGCTTAGTCAATTTAGTGCTTGTGAAGGTGTCAAATTCACAACTTTGGACTCTGAGGTTCTCTGTTTATCCACAGAATAGGTACAACACAGTCAGGAGCAATGCAAATTGCCCCATAGTACTCTATCAGCGTGCTTCAACTTTGACTTGGAGGGTAGAGAAATTATTTCAGTCTGCAGACACATTCAATCTTGGGCCTCTGCAGAAATTCTGCTACCATGCCAATTAATTACAATTACGAGTGGGGTTTTTTTGTGTTGCGGATTCATTAGGATTTATTCATTTCAAATAGGTCACTCAATGGCTGCCAGTTGACAGTAATACTCATTCACTACTAACATAGTCTGGATTTGAAACCTGTAGCCAAGACTCTGAATTCCATTTTCAATCCAGTGAGGGTTTGTCTACACAGGGACACTCAGAAAAGTTAAACTCGAAGAAGGATTACACTTCAGTGAACTGAAGCCACTTTATTTCTGAATGAGAGCATCCACACTCAATTTAATGCAGTTTAATTTATGCATATTAACATCACAGCTTTAATCAATTAATCTTTTTAAATTTTTTCAGAATCCCCATGTAGACATGCCCCGAGTCACCCAGTCTAGTGTGTATTTTTTTAATTTGGAAATAATAGTTTTTTGGCTGCATTTTTTTCTGGATTAAAGATTTTTAACAGGATAAATTGAAATTATAATAGTTTTAAATTACACACATCATCATAAGTTATTTTATTATATTAATCTTCTCCCAGTCTGCCTATTTGAGTTTGATACCAAAAAAAAAAACAAACAAAAAAACCCAACCAAACATCCCTCAATTATCCACCCCAACAACCACTCCCAACCTTCTCCCCTCCCCACTTTAGGTATTGTGCAAGGTTAGCTCATAGCCCTCAGGGCAGACATTAGAAAGAAGCTGTATTATTTCCCTGCTCTAGCTGCAGGAGATTTAAACTTTCAAGGGCGCTTAGCAGCTTGTATTTTAAATATTGAAAAGACTGTTTTCTTCCCAGTTTAGCTGAACTGAAACAAGAGTTTGATTGAAAGATACATTCACTTCCATCTGCTTCTGCTTGGCATGAAACCATGGAGAGAATATGCAGCCAAGTAAGGGCATTTTAAAATAAATTTAATCTCAGAATTTGAAAATAATTATTTTGAACAAAATATTTTGTTATACACAACATTAACTTAAAAAAAAAAAAGTCTTGGCCCTCATGATCTACATGTAAGTCATTTTCCAGTTTGTAAGATGTTCTTGATATCTTTTCAAAGCCAATGTGTTCTCAGTGACAGAGACTTTAGCCCAAGCTAAGTGTCATATTAAAGAATGTGAGCTTTAAAAAGGCTCTGAATTTTAATAGCCATTCCAAGTAGTTGAAGAAAGATTGGCATTAAAGAAATGCCTTTTCTATCAATTCCTGTTCTCTCCAATCGTTTGGATTTTCCCTCCACGTTTGTAGATTTTACAAGTCCTTATAGCAGCTCAAAAGATTCCTTTATTACCCTTTATATTCTTTCCCCCCATCAATGACTTTGTGTCATACTAACAATCCTTCCAGCTAAGGAATGGTGGAAAAACCTTCCTTTGGAACTTGCTAATAGCACTATTGACCTACCAAGAATAATACACAGCATTTCTTTCCTTTCAGGCTCTTAAGCACCTGCGTGCTGGGCATGAAGTCCCAAGAGAGAGCCTCAAAATTGACAAAGTGTGTCAGTACTGCTGGATTTTGCTGCCAGTCTATCATGCTGGATTCTTATTGATATATTCAGGCACAATCTTTCTAATGCTGTAACGTTTTTAATGGTTTACTCAAACAATTCTATTAATTTTTAGCCCTACTTCTGCAAAAATACAAAAAGCACCAGTATCTATAAACCAGGAATAACTGTTAGCAACATTAAAATGTAACTATTTTAACAGCTAGAGCTATTCAAAGAAAAGATGCTAGAAGTTAAAAGTAAAAATCTGGGATGGGAAAGCAGGTTTCCACTTCGGAGCTATTTCCATTTTCCCCATTTAAAATACTCATTAGGCTGAAAACTTGTATTTCTTATTTCTACCATGTTCAGTTGGAAATGAGAGGTATCATTTGAACCATTTCATACACACTAGTTACTGAATGACTGATATTTTTGTATTTCACTTTCAAAACAAAATGACACCCCTCATATAAGCCACTTACTATTTAAAATATAGATAACATGCACAAAGAAAATCACTGTTGATGCAGGAAACAGATAAGAGATTCTAAATTTTATTGCTCTTGAAAAAGTTAAACAAAAGAGGAACACTGACTCTAGAAGCTACTTATTAATCTTTAATAAAAACTCATTTTAGATTAAAATAAAAAACAGCATTTCATCCCTAAACATGAATAAAAGAGAAGTTTCTTTTTTTCATAGAATTAGAAAACGGGGCTGATGTCAATTACTTTACTAGATAAACAATGTAGTCATCAGCCTCACTAATTCTGTGTGTGCGTGTTTCCATGTTATGAAGCTACATCCTGTTGGATAATTTGCTCACTCCTGTATGCCCTCTGGATCCCAAAGCCATTGTATAAGGTGATGTGATACTTGCCCTCCACAAAAATCTTTAAGTTATATAGTTATGGGACTTCACATATTGTGTGCGAGTGACCTAAGTGATAATGTAAACCAAAATCTTAGGGGGTGCTCATGAAAGGTATTCAATGCTCTCAAGTCCCACCAAATTCTGTGGGAGTGGCGAGTGCACACAGGCCTTCACAGGAGTTGCAGAGCAAGTTATTTAAAGGTATAGTCAGGTTTCAGAAGTGGCCCTGGCAACATAAATTAAAACTCTTAGTATAATAAGCTATAACTCCAATAACAGTCACATTGGCAAGAAGGAACATCTCCCCTCAAGGAAGGATATATCAGGGGTTCTGAATCTTGTTCTTTTTCAGCCCCCAACCCCCTCAGTGCTGTAAAAGTTCCCCAGCCCACCTGTGCCATAACAACTGTTTATCTGTATATCCCATAAATTAAAAGCCAGAGCCAGCATAAGAGGGAAGCAAGCAGGGCAACTGCCCAGGGCCCCACACCATAGAGGTCCTGCAAAGCTACGTTGCTCCGGCTTCAGCTTTCAGCCCCGGGCAGCAGGGCTTTCTGCCCTGGGTCCCAGCGAGTCTAAAGCTGGTCCTCCTTTCTGGTTCATTTTGGCGTATCCCCTGAAATGTCCTCGCAGCCCCCCCGAGGGCCCTGGACCGCTGGTTGAGAACTGCCTCTCTCTCTGATATATTTATAATTAAAAAACACAAACTTAGTTCTAAATTTATTATTGACAAAGTTCATTACCACTAAACCTACCCCCATTTTAATAATAATCATTGTTTAAAACAAATTTGCTTTAATTTATTTTTAATGGAATATATAATCTAATTGATCAGTGACTGTCTATTTTGCACTGGAGGCTCTCAGAGCTCAACACTCAGCTGTGCTTCAATTTAATTTTGCTCCCTGAATCAGGTTAGATAAATGTCTATCAGGGATGGTCTAGACAGTATTTGGTTCTGCCATGAGGGCAGGGGACTAGACTCGATGACCTCTCGAGGTCCCTTCCAGTCCTAGAGTCTATGAATCTATGAATCATAATTCAGAATGCCAATCATAGCACAAAGCACCCTAATTTACAATATGCCCTCCTAAAAAGCATAAACCATGTTGTTTCAAATGAGTCTCATGCCTGGGCTATCAAATTCCTGATACATACCAAGCAAAGTTAAATCAGAGAAATAGACATGCAAGGTATGAAGGATTGAGTCTAATGATGCTTATTTGTTTAAAATAATTTATTTTATTTTATTTAATTATTTGTTTAAAATAAATGCAGTTCACATATTTGTACATTCTGTGTCCATGTTTTTATTCTGACTTAGCATAAAGAACCTACTCATAAAATCATGAGTCAGTCACAGAATCAGATTAAAGCTATGTGGGGAGGATTGTGTTTTGTTTTGATTGTATAAAGTATGTACATAACGTTCCCCAAATGCTCTTGGCACGCGCGCGCGCGAGAGAGATGAATGGCAAATGATACCAAAGTCATAGCAAGAAAAATACACGACTGAAAGCAAATAGTTCATTCTTTGGCAATTGTATCATAAGTATGGCTATTTATCACCTGCAGTGACTACTGAAAGACAGCACTGCATTTCTGAGTTGAAAGTGAAAGGATATGTATGAAGTGTGAGCCAGAACGCCAAACACCACCCAAGATATGCACTGAATGTGTATGATGATATGGCCATGTGATCTGCAGGCAAGGAAATGAGGCCACTGCAGAAAGAAAGATAGCTACAGGCAGGTGCAGCACCAGAATGGCTCACCAGAACAACAGATGAGCTCTGTTTTATTAAAGGCCATCAAACAATCCTCAGAATACTTAGGGGAATGGAGAGTCTCTGCCAATTAGATTTTCTTCCTTTAAATAAGGCATGACTTGATGTTAAGACTTGACAATTACAATTGATTAAAAAAATGGATTTTTCCCACTTCCCCCTTGTCAAAAAATGTCCAAATATGAAAATTTTCAACCATGTCTAGTTATCAAGAATCAGCACCAACTTGTATTTTATATCTGTGATTAAATAATTAGCATGGTCTTCTGTGTCATTATTCTGAGTATTATGGTTAAGGGAGGAAAAATTGCTCAATCACATAGTACTGTGGGAGGCACCAAACGGAACTGGTGTGAATCTGTTGAATGAGTTGGGATTATAAATGCAACCACTGGGAAATTAGGAAGACGTGTTCCCCTCTTTTAACTTCCTATTATCTTAGGGATGACCTGTCAGTGCAACTGAAGGAGTAATTGAATAGCTAACATAATCTTTTTAAAGTCAAAGTAAATATATAGTAGAAGCTTGTAAAAGGTAAGAAATGTCTAAGTGCAATCAACTTTGTATTCAATCTGGTATACAGTACACAGAGATGTTAAGATTGTCTCCCTGATAATTCTCATTTATCCACGATGTTTACATGGATGGAGGAGGGAGAGGAGATAAGACTCTAACTTTAAGATTATAATTCTCATTAAATTATTCAATAATGTAACAGGAAGGTCAGAGTTAATATTGTATCTTGCAGTGTGATTTTTATTTTTTTGATGCATAAACTGATGATCATATTATTGAATCTGTGTGGGTATTAGGAAGGGCAACAGTGTCTCTGTGCAGCTGAGAAAGCTAATGCATATCCAAAACAATGGCCAACCTCCAAGCAAGATACCTTAATTGATCATTAGCTTGATTGCTAGTATTGGTGCTGTTGTGAAGAAATATATAAGCAATATGAACTCTTAAGTTAATTTGTTTTCTGTGGGAATTTATATACACAATATGTTTATATATACACATATATAAATAAACAAACATACACACATATACACCATATACCTGTATACCTATATGCTGAAAGAACGGTGGGGAAGAGGGTATTTTGACAGCTGCACATCCTCATTCAGTCACCTTGGAAATGCTTTGTGGGTGCTTGGGCCATGCTGGAAACATGGGTAGAGTCTGGACAGCAACCATGAGCAGGCTAGGGCTAAGCAGATTCCAAGGAAAATAATATCTCCCCAGGAGACACTTAAGGAGAGACATACTGAAAGGGGGAAGGCTAGCTCAGTGATTTTAGCATTGGCCTACTAAACCCAGCACTGTGAGTTCAATCCTTGAGGGGGCCATTTAGGGAACTGGGGTTACAAAAAAACAAAAACTGTTCTGGGATTTGTCCTGCTTTGAGCAGGGGGTTGGACCAAATGATCTCCTCAGGTCCCTTCCAACCCTGATATTCTATGATTCCTATGGTTCTACAGGCCACTAGGCACAGAGACAATCCAATGGACCTATGGATAGTGATGTATCTGAAGGGTTGTTGGGCAGAGCCCAGAGTTTGTTCTCCAAAGGAGGTAAGTACAAGGGGGAAGTCTCATAGGGATTTCCTCCCCTAGACCCCATCATAGATTTTTCTTCTGCAAAAGGCACCAAGCCACCTCTTTACAGAGATACTAATAATTTTTCTCTCTCTCAAGCTTTCATTTCGACCATATTTTTGTGCCTCTGAACTTCAGTTGATATTTCAGGTGAAGTAACCCTAGAGCGATAAAACTATTATTATTTTCTGACAACCTTCTTTTTTATTGATAATTCATTTAAAAATATTTGAAAGTCTAGAGCTGAAAAGAGAATGTTTTACTAAAATGCAAAAAGAGGCAAATAATTTAAGGTTTTTCATCTGGTTTAAATAGCTAGAACATAAAGATTCGCTCAGCCTTTCGTAAGGTGTTGAAGAGATGCACCTCTGATTATAGTTCAGGCATTAGTGAACACCATTCATTTAAAACTAACTCTTTTACTTAGGGGTTTTGGGAGTAATAGTCATGGCAAATTAATGCATCAGTTAATAAAAGGAAAATAGATAAATGGGAAATAGAAAATGCAGAAATAGAAACAGCTTTAGATTAAAATGATTAATATAGAAAAACTGAGAAGCTAAAATCAAACAGATCTTGTAGCACTAGAGAAATATTTTTTTCAGGGGAATAATATTCCTAAAATGTCAACTATAGACCTAAAATCTATTCCTTATGTCAAGGGCTTCCAGTTTTAGGTATAAGCAGGTAAAAGCAGCCCAAAGTTATTTTTTTCCACAGATAATTTTTTAAAAAAGTAAATACTGAAAATAGCTATGTTTATCTTCCCCCCCCCTCCCCAGGGTGGTAAAATTTTCAAGAGCTTAAGTCACTTCTGAAAACAGGACTTCACAATTTTGGTACACAGATTCTTCATGGCATATGCAGAACGTTAGTGCCGTATGAAAGAACTTTTTTTAAAATGCAACATCTGCTTACAATGATGATGATATCCCATTACCTGTCTAAATTTTACCAGAAGGGGGAAAAAGTTAATGATTAATTTTCCATTTTTTCAACCTACCATACTCTTTCCCACCAAGTATTAACATTTAACATAGCATTGCATACAAAAATCTGCCTTTTTTGGTAAGATGGCTGTTCAGTTTCCATTCCCATTCAATCCTCTCAGCAAAGATGTGAACATTTTGTGACAACTGCATTGTTTTCATAGTAAGGCTCTCTCTCCACCAGAGAATGGACTTTCACATATGTCACTGAACAGCTGTCAAATTATAAGAACAGTTTGTTACTACTGACCAAATTTCAAGTCATACAAATGACTTAGGTGTAATCTTCTATATCACATTACCAAACCCCTCAGTTATTGTGTGTGTTCATGAATTTTTTACTGTGATCAATCAAAAGTCAAAATAAATAATTTAGCATTTTTAACACAATTTTATATTCTGCAGTATTTTATATATAGTAAACACTGTAACATTTCTAACTACTCCTGGGGCCCTTAAGAAAGTTCCACTGCAACCTCAAGAGGTGGTTACCAGGGAGCAAATGAAGAGTAGCTTCTCTGACCAAGAAAGGGATAAATTATATTTTTTCCTTTCATTATCCACATTCTGTCCTTTTCTTAAATACTGTTCTACTCTAGAGATGTGTCAAGATTCCATTATCTGAAAATATGGACTACTACACACCGATCAATATGTAGCTTTCCAGATACAAGTCTCAAGATACTCTTTACAATTAACTATCATTTCCAAAATAATGACTTACAAGCAGGGTGACCAGATGCCCTGATTTTATAGGGACAGTCCTGATTTTTGGAGCTTTTTCTTACATAGGTACCTATTACCCCACACCCCTGTCCCAATTTTTCACATTTGCTGTCTGATCACCCTACCTACAGGTCACAATTACAGTAGTTTAAAACCTTGCCAATTACCTTAAACAATGCTTTAGTCCAATTACCTTAGACTTACATGCTTAACCCTCTCATTCATCTGAATACTCCAAAAACCAATGCCTGTTGAACCAAGTCATATGTTTTGTCAGGATCAAAAAATCCACAAATCAGTTACTCTTTCCGTGTATCAGTCTTTCAGACTTCTGTCTCATTGCAAATACTGCATCTATAGTACTCCTTCCCTTCCTAAGTCCATGTTGCTCCTCTCCAATATTTTCCTCCACCTTGTACTTCACCCGTGCTTCCAAAAATTGTATATGTCAGTACAAGTCCGTATCAAATTATGACCGTCACCTAACATTGTAACAACTATTTTGAAGAATATGACTTACACTTTGGGTATGTATCTGTAACTACTTAAAGATGTCAAGGACAGACCAAGACAGCTTATTGTAAAATCTGACACCTCTCTGAGGTGACCAACACAGGAGTCAACAACATGATTGTCTTTACAAAGATTTTGCTACAAGGCATGGCCAGGCTAGAGGAAACTTATTTTTTCCCTGTTGCACTCCCAGGGGGCTGGGACTTCCCAGTTTATCACATGACTGGGGCTCAGAATATTGACAGTGAGGACAGAATCTTTATTTAAGGGCAGAATCTGTGCAGTCTCTCTTTCTCTCTCTCCCTCCTCCTCCCTCAAATCAAACATCTCCAGGCAACAGGAGGGCTGCAAGAGGCAGAGTGGCCTACCCAGCTGACAGATGGACTGGGATACACATGAAGGGGTGAGCATAGCCACAGGATAGAGAGTGTATAGGTTTTTGTTGTTATACCTAAAAATCTGTCACACTTTAATGCTTTGAGATCTCCACTTCTGGTGGGATCAACGCTGCAGTGATCAATCCACCAGAGGGCGATTTAACGGGTCCAGTGATGGCTCTCCTGTTGACTCTGGTACTCCACTAGAACAAAAAGAGTCAGGGGACCCAGTGCGGTGTGGACCCCGTGGTAAGTAGATCTAAGCTAAATCTATTTGAGTTATGCTACTAACGTAACTCAAATTGTGTAGCTTAGATCGACTTTTCCCTGTAGTGTAGACCTGTCCTAAGAGATACTGCAGTATTAGAAATGCCTGGGTGAAGCCTGTGTTCCTTATTGTACTTGCCATTTAGTCCCCAAAGAGTTAAACTTTAAATCAGAATACCCCATAGATGCAACTCTGGGGGGGAACAGGCATACAGCACTAGTTTCAGCACTTAGAGTGGTTGAACTGTAGACTCCCAGATCCCAAGGAAGACTGCCAGGCAGGAAGTCTGCACCAATGTTCCCTCTAATTTTTTCCATCTATGTTGAGAATAAAAGTTATGTGCACCAAGGTATGTGCGGATGTGCACCACCAGCAGAAACAAAAAAACCTAGACATAATATATACGTTTTAAAAGTTACCATTGGGATAATTATTCCATCCAGGACAGGTTAGGCATTTTAGAACTCACTACTCAAAGAATTAAATTTCAGTGTAAGAGAAATAAAAATTATGAAATGAATAGACCAGTCAAAACACTATAATAACACACTTTAAAAGAATAAAATTACAGAGAATATATGTGCATTGCAGGAAATACCAAGAAGTAAGAACAACAATAATACAAGTATGTGTTGGGAGGTGAGTGTGACCCAGAGACTCTGTGTATGAGAGAGAGAGAGAGAGCACGTGAGCGAGAGCTGGCTGCTGGGGAAGTTTCTGAGAGATGCCGTGCACTGTCTCTTTAAGGCACTCACTGAAAGCTCTCCTGCTCTGTGCTGAGCTGTCTCCCCTCCCCCGCTCTGCAGAGATGGGGTACATAGGCAATGTGGGGATGGGGGGAGAGAGTGACTGCGTAAGCTGACTGCTGGGGAAGTCTCAGAGACAGCTTATTCTCTTTAATAAAGGCATTCACTCACTCACTCACTGCCCAGAAGCTCGAGATGGACTGCAGCAGTTCCAAGTCCTGAGCCAGGTTGTCCCCTCTCCTCTGCTCTGTGGATATGGGGTACAAGGGTGAGAGGGTAAGGGATACCTTGACATCGGCACCCTCCTTCCCCTCTGCACAGCCAGCAGGAGGGTTCCAGGAGCAGCTGCAGGAGGAATATGGCTGCAAAGCAGCGGGGGATGGGCACCTGACCACACAGTGCCATATGTGCATGCACCGCTAATCAACTGCACAGCACTTGAATCTCTCCTGGGGACCGCACAGCTTAGAGGGAATACAGGTTTGCAGTGGGGAGTGTATCTTAGAAGTGCAGAGTTAGAAACAGTGCCTGGACTCAGCTGGCCTGGAAGCACAAGGCATCCAAAGGTTGGTGATTCACAGTGAAGTTGGAAGGGCATATTAAGTGGGTTCCTGCAGGGAGCAGTTCTGGGTCTAGTTCTGTTCAATACTTTCATCAGTGATTTAGATAATGGTTAGAGCCGTGTGCAGATACAAATTTTTACCCGCGAATGCATATGTCCACAGATATAAATTGGTGTCCGTGGAACCACAGGGCTCTCGCAGGAACTACAGTGGTGAAAGGAGCAGAACATGGTGCTGCCGCTCCCAGGAGCCAGCACCCCATGCCTGTACCATCTGCAGCCCCACCCACTGGGGCAGGCACCAGGCTCACCGGCAGCTGTCCCTGGTCGTGCTCTTGTGTTCAAGCCCCCAGACAGGAGATGCAGATAGCTGCATGGAAAGGACTGGGGCAGGACTGGGCATGGGGCTAGAGGTGGCACAGTCATGTTGGAGGAGCTGCCAATGCAGGGCGCTGGCTCCTGGGAGCAACGGCCCCACATTCTGCTCCTTTCGCCACTGCGGTTCCCAGGAGAGCCCTGCGGTCCCGCAGACACCGATTTATAATCTGCGGACACCTGCAACTGCGGGTATAAATTTTTATCCACACAGGGCTCTAATAATGGTATACAAAGTACATTTATAAAGTTTGTGGACGATACCCAAGCCGGGAGGGGTTGCAAGTGCTTTGCAGGATAAGTTTAAAATTAAAAACAATCTGGGCAAACTGGAGAAATGGTGTGAAGTATACAGGATTAAATTCAATAAGGACAAATGCAAAGTACTCCACTTAGGAAGGAACAATCAGTTGTGCACATACAAAATGGGAAATGACTGCCTAGGAAGGAGTATTGCACAAATGGATCTGGGGGTCACAGTGGATCACAAGCTAAATATGAGTCAACAGTGCAACAATGTTGCAAAAAAAGCAAACATCATTCTGGGATGTTGCAGCGGGGCAGTCACCCTGAAAGGGTTAAAAGCCAGCCCTTGGAGAGGGCTGGGACTGAGCGCCAATAAGAATAGGCTGATTGGGAAGGCAGCCACGGCTGTTGCCAGGAATCAGGGCCCAGTTGGCCCTTATAAGAGGGCTGGGGACCAGGAGCTGAGGCAGTCTCTCTCCAGCTTTGGAGGGAGAAGGACCAGGCTGCCTGGGAGCTCAGGGTATAGAGCAGGGCTGGGGAAAGGCCAGAGGAACTGGGGAGCTCCAGCCTGGCAAATTCCCAAAGGCCAAAACTGGTACTGGGGTTGCAAAGGTGCAGCCCAGGGTTAGGCAGAGGAAGCAGGTCCAACCACCCTCATTACTCTGCCACCTTGCCAATGATGAGTGGTTTACAGAGTGCAGTCTGCCCCAGTGAGCAGGGACTGGATGATAACGGGCAGTAGCCACTGAGGCAAGGTGGGTTGGAGGGGTTCCCCTGGGAGGGGAGACCAAGACCAGGGGTACTGCTAGGGCAGAACCCCAAGGTAAACGGCACAGGGGTCCAGATGGGACATGGGGCCTGAGGCAGGTGAGCCACCGACAAGCAGAAGGTGGTCTAGGCTGAAATCGAGATAATTCCCAGGATAACCAGCAGGAGGTGCCGCACAGGTGAGTCTCATTTTGCTACAGATGTAATTGCAGGAGTGTTGTAAGCCGGACACGAGAAGTAATTCTTCTGCTCTTACTCTGTGCTGATTAGGCCTCAGCTGGAGTATTGTGTCCTGTTCTGGGTACTACATTTCAGGAAAGATGGGGACAAATTGGAGAAAGTCCAGAAAAGAGCAATAAAAATTATTAAAAGTCTAGAAAACATGACCTGTGAGGAGTGGTGTTTTAAGGTAAAACTGGTAAATTGAGGTACACTTCACTTTTGGATGCAAAGGATCTGAAACTTCTGTAAGTAGCCAGTGTCGGGGCAGACATAACAGGGGAATGATTCACAGGGGGTTGGGGTCTACCTATTGTTAATCTGCAAGGTGAAGTTAGTGATAGCACAGCACAGAGGAGAGTGTTTCAGTGACTGAAATGCTGGTAGTATTAGGGAGCTGACACACAACTACGTCAAGGAAGACCTCCTCCTCTCTAGAGACTGGGGTAGTAATCTGACATGTTCCTGGATACACCAATAACCATCACATTCATGACAAAAGTTGTGTTATTCCCCCCCTCATCTTCTTTAAATCAGTGTTTACACTTCTGGGATTAATTTAGCTCTATATATTTCTTAATACCTTATTAGTGTTGTCACAAATATTCTTACAGGTGATCTATACTTTTTTTCCCCGCTGAAGCGTTAGCATACAGTAATCTAATATATACCTGCACACCATATGACTTTATTAAGTCATAGTATACATGGCTTGATAAATTCATATTTTTATGACCCTCTGTGCTATCAGACTAGATCCACAGGTAATGTAATGTATTTACACTGGAAGATTTTTTAAAAGCAGACTGTAGTAGTAAAGTTGGTAACCAAAATATTATTGCACAGATACTGAAACATAACTAACAACATGCCCATGAAACTCCATTGGCTAGAGGAAGGAGAGATTGGCTGAAAGTTTGGTCCTGCTGAAGTCAACAGGAGTTTTGAGTTCACTGAGGCCAAGATTTCACCCTTTGTGTATTGGTGTCTCCTTTATATTATTGGAGCATAAGCACACATTTCTAATATAACAGCTTATGTTTTGAGGAAACAATATCTTAAAGACTGTAGCACTTTTACTCTAAAGTTTCTTCCAACAAAATAATCATGTTTTTAGGCTTAAAGGCAGCATCAAATAACAGACACATGCAATGACAGGAATTAAACTGATAATTTTATGATTGCCAAAAAAGAAAAAGAAAAGCCTTTGCCCTTATTAAAAGAGTTGGGTTTTCATTACTCACCAACTGACAGCCTTCCAGGGAATTTACCAGCTGAGCATTCTGACATGAGAGAATGGAACCAGCCAAGTTCAACATTACACACACTGCAGACAGTAGCATGAAAAAGGTTATCTGGGGGAGAAAAAACAAAACACAAAAAAACCCAGTCCATTGATTATTCATTGCAAAAGGGGAAAAATTAATTTAGCCCTTAAAGTGCTTCCATCTTATCAAATAATCATATGGATAGCAACATTTTATATGTTTTAAAGAATAACATAAAACATTTTACATGAAATGTTTTTCAATCTTACAAGGTCCTGGGCTTCACACCATAAGAAAGGCAATGCCGACGCTAGTCCTGATTGCCATTTATTTTCCTTTAAACCCTTTAAGTCCTTCCACTTGATCTTCCATGAATAGCTTATCCCAAAATTCCATTTGCAACCCAAATATTAAGATCTGAGACCCTGAAAATTAAAGTGATGATAAACAAACAACAATAGTGAAAAGCACATTTTAGTCTTAGCAATCTAGGTTGCTATTTGTAACATGAAATGTATTTTGTTAATATGTGATTTTATGTTACATATTAATGTACAACATCAGATACCAGTATATCTTCTATGTAATCCCTGGCTGGTTATAAGCAAGATAAACAATAATCTCCAAATTAAAATATTATAGTGTGTATATAAAATAAATGTAATATACAACTACAGAAGAATGGGAAACACTAAGTATTATGAAACTGGTGAGAAAAATCTCTTTTGTTAATTGCTACTGAAATGTGATTTTTTTTCACTAAAGACCCTCACTGTAATTATCTTTCAGCAGATTTTTTTTAGAAAGTGCTATTTTAAAAGTTACAAGCAAACTGGTGCCATGCTTTCATTCTTTGTTTAATTTTTAGGATTTTACCCAGGGATGCTGCTGTCACTTCTCAGCTGGACAGTATGTTTTCACTCATTTAGCTGTTAAAAAAAAAAAATTAAGGGCTCGTTCCCCTAATATGCAGCAAGCATTGACAGGCATCTCACATAATCTTCTGCTCTGCATCCATGCACAAGTGCAAGAAATGGTCACTAATCATAACTGTGGTTCTTCGAGATGTTATGCAGACGTGTATTCCACTTAAGTGTGTGTGTGCCCAGTGCACCAGAGCTGGAGTACCTGTAGAGGGGCAACGCTTGTGCCTCATAGCCATAGCCCCTCGACCGGCTAATGAGGCAGTGCCGCCTCAATATTCCCTCAGTTCCTTCACACTGAATGCCTGGACATGAAACTCTGATGCAGAGGGGATAGAGGGGTGGTTACAGAGTACACATCTGCATCACATCTCGAAAAACCAGTTACAGTAAGTAACTGTTTCTTCATCTTTGAGTGGATGCAGCCATGTATTCCACTTATGTAACTCTCAAGCAATATCCCTTGGCCCAGGAGGTGAGGCGTAGAGTTTATGTAAACAGGGACTACAGGACTGCTCTA
The DNA here is from genome assembly GCF_025201925.1 of Gopherus flavomarginatus. Taxonomy (NCBI): domain Eukaryota; kingdom Metazoa; phylum Chordata; order Testudines; family Testudinidae; genus Gopherus; species Gopherus flavomarginatus. The sequence continues at coordinate 62,738,840 of NC_066625.1, forward strand.
CCAAAGCCCGCATCTGCCCTTGAAGATGTGGTTATGGTGTAATGGTTCATGAACATATGTACTGATGACCACGTAGCAGCCTTGCAAATGTCCAATATGGAAATGTCACTGAGATTGTCCACCAATTTGTGGGTGTTCTCTCGTAAGAACTCTGCTTAGACACCAAGGGAAGCAGCTTATGCTGCAAAAGGTCTTTGTATGCCGTAGAATCCTCCAGTACTGAAGGGGAGGATGAGCCAGGCAGCACAGTATTGTCCAGAAATGAAGACGAGGCCCTTAACTGACCCAAAGCCAGATCTTGTTCCAGGGCTGAGAGACCTGGACAGGACAACTCTGGAGGCTCCATCGGAAGGACCACCAGTGCCTGGGTCTGTGGTGGATCAACTGTCCCCATTGCAGACCTGGCCAGTGATCTTGCCTATGAGTGAGACAAAGAGCAGGACCTCCATGATCGAGGAGCATCCCAGAGATTCCATGGAGGCCACTGACATAGATAAGGCATTGGTGGCCATTAGACATTGGGCCAGGAACCTCCATCCCAGCCATGAGATATGTACCAATCCTGGTATCCATAACATTCCATCAGCAGCCATCAGTGCAGGTCAGGTGTTGGCTAGTGGGAGGACGACAACCTCAACTCAGAGAGGAACCTCAGGATCACAGAGGTAACAGTGGAGCAAGACCAGAAGGAGCAAGTAGATGGTCTGACTCATCCATCACCCACAATGAGGCAGAAAGTGGCACTACCAATGGAAGTAATACCATTAGGACTAAACATGCTGGTGCCAGAAGCAGTATCGGTCCTGACGTGAACAGTGGTATGCAGGTGTCTGACTGCACCGAGGTTGAGAGCAGTGAATGTTGCCACGGAAGTATCTGCGTGCTGACTGCAGTAG